>NC_079289.1:21828750-22162187 GCF_023638135.1 Falco biarmicus | reverse complement strand
GTGGTTAAACAAGAAACCCTTGTGATGAATAACATTTCTATTTAAGAAATATGTATAAAAGACTTTAATGACAGTATTGAAATATTGTACTTCAGGGGTATAATTTTCTGTAAAGTAACTTCACCAGTGCTAGTTCAAGGTCATTTTTTTTTCCCTAGCTATGCCATTTCCCAGCTTTGACCTACATGAACTACCGCTTCAATTCCCAGTTATCTTCCCATCCTCTGTTGTTTACTCATTTGTCAGTGGTAATTTCCATGTATTCCCTTCCACTTCATGTAGGATCTTTAAGGGAAGATATCAAGATCTGGTGTAGATGCTCTATCTTCTTTTATGCCATCAGCAGAACTGTTCTTTTCTCCTTCCAACAGTTCTACCCCCACAAAAAAACCACTGCTGCGTCTCAAATTCTTTTGCATCCGTTCACCTTCTTTTACTCAATGAGCTGTTGGTTTCTTCTGACATCTAATAAATCACACTGTTTTTTCTACCTGCCTCACAAAGTACTCCCCCGCATCCTTTTTTCCTGTTGTTTCTGTGGTCACCATAATGTCCGTAACTTTGTGCAATTTCCACTTTTGTTCTTCAACCAGGACTGTCTTCAGTCTGGTTCTGTTATCTCCTTATCACAGACTGGGGCACCTTCTTGACTAATTCTCAAGCCATTGGCACCTTTTTGTCTTGTTGTTTTGACAATGCTGGTATCATTTTCCTTGTAGAAGCCACCTCTTGTCCCAGGCTGTCATGTTAGTGTCTTGTCATCTCAGTTTATATGGGGAAGAAACCTGATCATACACAGCAAGTTGTAGTTAGCTTTTAATTATACAAGACACTGCTGAGAAAAAGCAAAGTAGGTCCTAACCAGACTGTCCCAGCAGAACAGGGACAGAGTAATGGATAGAGCAGAATTCTCTCAACTATTGGCTCTGAGCTTTTTTTAAGCAGTAGCGATGGCGGGTTTTTGTGTGGAAAGCACATGGCAGGTACTCCCGTGATACAGGGAACTAGTTGTATTAGTCCGTGGTCACAGGTACCAAGCAACATCGCACTAATGTTTTCCAGTTACAGTCTGATTCAGGAGAAGCAGTGCAATGGATTTTAAAATATTATTTCTCTGTACTTAATTTCATTAAATTCATGCTAAGACGGTTCTTCATGCGAATTCATGGTTGACAAGCACTTAAAAGTGGTATTCAAAATAGAGGTGCAGCCGTAACATCTTACTAATAGTGTTCACCCATATTTTGGTATAAAGATATGTGTGTACAACTTTGAGGGGAGAAGTACATCAAAAGGGTTAAGAATCCATTGAAGAGATTAAGGATCAAATGGCTCCACAGAGGAAGAGGGAACTCAAGACTGAATAATGCTGTGAGCTTTCTTGGAACAGAGGCTGCCAGCTGCTGTTATAATCCCATCACTCTCAACAGGCACACAGCGAGGCTGGGACAATTGTGTCTCCGAGTTCAGTATTAAATGAGCTACTTTTGAACCTGGCATGCAGGGTTATGTCATCCTTTTGATGAAATGGCCCGTAGTGTGCATCCTTTACGCATCTGTAACCACTTAGGAATGCCCCTAAAGTTTTCTAAACTGTTACAAACCACAGGATGAACAAGAGCAGAGAAAGGATAGGGGAGGGAGAACACTGTGGGTTTTATAATGAATAAGCTTCCAGTCCAGTAAAGAACTTTGGAGGAGAGACTTCTGCTCTGACTAAGCACTTGGACCCCTTTTTTTTAATTTTTTTTTTGAAGCTAATTTCTTTAATACTGTGTCACTGGATGTCTTTTTACTGAACAGACATCTGGACATAGGCCTCTTACAGACAGCATGCAAACTCTAGCACGATAGTGGTAGGCGCCGAATATGATGTTCATACGATTGTTGGTATTTTCACAGTTACACTGGGCTAAGCTGAGAAGTGTAGGTAGTGACAAGAAGTAGGTGAGTGTGAACACCTGAAGAGTTTACAGTTTGTTTTTGAAAATCCCTTCTCATCCGCTTCTCCACCTTCCCTTCTCCACCCCTCATCTTCCCTCTGTCCATCCCAGTGGCTAGCTACGTTTTTCAGTGATGCATTCCTTTGCTCAGAAGAGATCAGGAAACTGTTTGCCATTTTCTATCATATTTGAATTGCAGTAGGTGGTCTAAGAAGCATAAGACAGGGACTAGCCCATTATTCAAGCTTGCAGGCCCCACTTGAACTTACATGGGGATCATGGTCCACCTCAGTGCAGCCAAGTGTAAAGTGGAAAGCACCAGTGCGGAGTGAAGTGTTCAAGAACAGGTTTGTACTTTTAGGCATGCCCTGACAGTTTAACTGAAACTGCTGCAGTACATTGAAGAGGGTTCCTGTGGAGAGTCGGCTGAGTAACGGCAATCACACCAATATGGCTACATGTCGTCCTCCTTTAGTACATGTTATAGATCTGACTGTAGCAATGACTAGATTGATACCACTTTTCCAAGAAGAGTCAATAACAGATTTTCTTGATGCTGAATCCCTTAATTCTAGTGTGGCTCTAAGGGTCTGCGCCAGGAACTGCTAGCAAGCTGAGGGGCCTTCAACAGAGCTCTGCAAGGTGATCTGGCACTAATGTCATCCTCCTGTCCTGTAAAACCATAATCCCTGTCTCTGTCTAATGTTTCAGTCTGCTTCTGAAGTCTGTCTTGCCCTGACAAAGAGTCCTCTTTCCTTTCCAGTACAGGTAAAAAAGTAACTTGTTGGTCTGACTGGGGCCATCCTGGGTCTCCACATGTGTGGGCTGAAACCTGCCAGCATGCCGTGTGCCAGCATTTCTCTCATTCCAGCTCCCAAAATCAGACAAAAGCAAGAACCCCATCTAGCACCCAGCTCCCCCATCCGGCTCTAAATAACTTCCCGTACCTATTCTTTTTAAAATAGTAGAACGGAAAGGGTTAATTTTAAAAGGGGATTCAGGGCATTAGTCCCTGAGGAAAAGTAGGGTTTTAACTCAGACTTGCAAATGCATCTTAGAGTTAACAAGCATTTTTTGTATGCCCTTGTGCCTGTTGCTAAAAGCTGTGTTCTTTCTATGCTAATTATCTTCTTCCTTGATTACTCCAGACTCTTCTGTTTTGATATTCCTAACTCCCAAGTCATATTTCCAATCTTTCCGAGCTTCAGCAGCTAAAATTCTCTTTCTAGCCGATTAATCAGACCCTGCATTATTTCAAATTCCTTCTCAAGCTCCTCATGCACTGTTTCTATTGTTGCCAACTCTTGCTAATTTAGTACAAGCAACATGAGCCTGGCCTTTGCTCAGGAGGCCGTAGGAACAGGAGACATTTTGCAGTATACCCCTTCTGCTTTCACATGCTTTAGAAACTGAGTAAATCTCCACCTGATGTACTACAACATGAAGGAAATTGCTCTGTTCATTGGGCAAGGATCCCATATCTTCACAGTTGTTAGTGATAGACATTGAATATATGTACCTCTCTCAACCTTTTCTAGTAGTTGGTGTTACTTTGGGCAGGTAACGCATTTAACATATAAGACAAGCTTTTAAGGGTGACTTCAAGACACACTAGGAATAAAACCTGTTTGTATAAATAGAGATAGATAAAAAATGTTTTTCTTTGCCATACTATCTAATGAAGAAACAGTCTGTGCTGTAGGTTTATTGAATGCACACTGGTGTCATAATGCTTTGCATTCACCCAGCACATAAGATGGCTTAAAGATAGTCCTAGTATCTCTCTGCTAGTCTAGAAGCCCACTTTCACCTTTCAAATAACCCACGTCAAGTGCTATTGTGTTTAGTTTCACTCCTTAGTAATGTTAGTACACAATACCCTGCTGGTGCACCCAGAGTTAACTGGTGCCAGTACATCTGAGATGTCAGATTAAGCAAGTGAAACAAACGGTGGCGGGAGGTACTTCAAGTTCACTGCATCTTGATTTAGCAATGTAGGTGAAACTTTACCACCTGCTCCCACCTTGCTAGGTTTCCAGTTTCTTAAGCTTCCTTTTGTGTTACAGGAGGCTAACAGTTCTTCAAGGTGTAGAATGTTTGCTGTTGACCTTCTGACCCCTTCTGGCTTTGGTTAGGTTGTCTTCTAGGCAGTTCTGCAGCAGGGCACAGCATCTTAATGTATGTGATAATTTATGTCGTCATTTGTGCTTCTCTAGGAGAGCATCTGAAATAAGAAATTTACTTAAAATTTATTTCTCTTTGAACTGACTCATGATTTTGTAACTGTTCTTTCAGTATTGCTACTCGCTACCAAGGTCATAAGTGTTTTATAGCTTGTGAAGCTGAGTAGTCAATCCATCCTAGTCCTCCCTAACCTTTCTGGGGCTTAGTTTTCTATTAAGAATAATTTTGTAAGAAGGAAAAGAATGTATTCGTGCAAGGCGTATGTTATAGACAGAATCTACTACTCCTTTCAAGGTGGTTGTAATGAACAGCTGAACATTTGGTGGCCCCTGCCTGACAGCAGAAATTGTGGTGGTTGTGCATGCCCATCCGTGTAAGACGACTTCCCATGTTGTTCTGTGGGAGCTTGCCTTTGCCAAATGCTGCACTAAAACTTGGTCAGAAGGGGAAGCACCAGACTTGTGATGCTCTGTTCCTGCTGTGTTCAGGGGAAACGAGACTTTGTGCATAGTCCAGAAATGTCTGATTACACTACTGATTTCTTTCTTTAACATTGCCCTAGATTTTTCCAGGTTGAAATGCATTTTAATCGAATAGAGCCATGAATGTGGATTTCTGCTTTTGTCTGTTCTCCTACAGTGTATTGCAATTGCATTGTATGCAGGCATCGGGTAAGCTCTTCTTTTGCTGAGTCATTACAGTTCTGCCTTGACCCCAAATAATATTCGTGTTCTTTGATCTTTGACCTCTTATGAATGGGGTTGTTTTTCCTTAGTCTTTTTTTATGATCAGAGTTAACTTGCATTAGGCAGTTGAAAGTAACTAACTGAAATTATGTTGAATTGGGCAAAATTTTAATTCAGAAAGAAGCAACTTTGGGTGTCAATAGTCAGGAGTCAGCTCCTGTGAAGTCAAACCAATGTGAAATCTCACCTTTTATTTGAAGACAGAAAAGGCTGGTGCATGTCCTCATTATGTTGCTAACTCTTAAATGTTTTAAGAGAAATAATCTGCACTACAAATATGTTATTTTGAAACAGATGTTTTGGGAGTCAGAGGAAACTCTGGTAGCTACGGTTTGTGCTATAGTCCACAACATGCATCAGATGTTTTGAAGTAGTTGTGTCCTGAAGCAATTTATTCATGAAATGGGACTCCTCTTAGTGTTTTTTAAATGAGATTTTTCTTGAATTTGCCATGGAAACATTATACCTCATCTTCAGTGAGCAGGTAATGGAGCCGAGAGAATGCAAGTAGCCTTTTTTCTGAGCTCAAATCATAGTTTTGCCATGGCCAGCAGAAGGTCCCAGTAGCACTGGTCTTCTAAAGACACGAAGTCAGAGCAGGCAGAGAAAACTTTCAGGCCAGCTGTTGGCCAAAGGTAGAAAGGCAGTAATCTTGTTCCCATACCAAGGCTGCTGGGAGGTATTACTTCAGTTGAACAGGTGCTTTAGCAGAGACCAAATGAGAGCCAGCCTTCTGCTGCAACATGATTTCCACTGTGGTCAAACCTTTGGTTTGTACCTAGGTCACTCTTCTGTGGGCTATTTGGTCAACACATGAATCTGCCCTGCAGCTTTTCCCTTGTCAGACCACTTCAAAGAACACTCGAAACATCTTTTCTCTAGCTATCTTCTTATTTCAGTGAAATCTGGGCAAACTTCAACTACTACTGAGATGGGATCTTCTGCCAAATTTACTTGAATGTAATCAATATATTCCAAAGTTTAAGAAGAGTCAGACAGAACAAGGCATGTTAACCTAATTGTTATTCTTAACATAGAGGCTAAAAATATGTCTGTTACTTGTTTAGCACAAACTTCTGCTGTTACAATTTGAAGCTATGATGATAGAGTAACTGAAGGGTCACTTTGTTATACCAAGACGGCATGATGCATGGTGAGGAGTCTGCCAGAATGATACTACATCCCTGAAAATTAATCATCTTTTATCCCTTGCTGGGATATGTTGCTGACCTCAGCATGCCTTGTTGTTACTGTTTTCATCATCTTTTTATACCAGAGTTTGCTAAGGAGATAAATACCTGACTTTTGCTCGTCCCACATCCTTTTATTGATACTTTTGACAGGTTCAGAAGCATAGTTGCGTTAAGCGCATGTGCCTTGAGGAGTTCTTGGCTTTTTGCATCCTGGTTCTCCTGCTAGTCTTCATATTGTTAATAGATAAGTATTTTGGTGAGAAGTTAGTGACTGTCTCTCTTTGGAGGGCTATGTGGGCATTTGCGCTCACTGTTGCATGGGCTGTGCGTCGGGCTGAATGTATTGCAGCCCAGACTACTGGGAAGTGCATAAAATCTGTGAGTTCCAGCATAATCCAGAGGAGAAGCTTTAAGACAGATCGGTAGACTGTGGTGCAGAAGGAGAGCAAAGCAGGTCATCGAATTTAAGAAACCTGCATGAATTGCTGAGCCTGTTCTTCCTGTACAGCTTAGACACAGCCATTATTTGTAAATAGGAGGTGCTCTTGAAGGTCATTGGGTGTTTTGAAAAGTGATGCTGTATATTCAGTTTGACAAAGTAATTCTACCTGTTCCCTTCCATATATTTCACTTAGTTTAGTTTCGCCTCAGGTAGAGGTGTTCATTCCTCTATGTTGCAGAGTAAGGGTGTAGCAGAATTAAGTTACTGAATCTGCTAGTAGTGCCCCAAGTTGGGGAAGCACTTAACAGTTGTAACAGCAGTACAGTACAAAGAGGAGTATATAATACTTGCAACCAGATCTCTGGAGCACTTCTACAATCACAGTAAGTGCGATCTTACTCTACTAGCAACAGGATCATTTTGCTTGCGGAAAATGCCTTCTCCACCACTCTGTATAGAGCAGTATGTTGTCTTGTTCATGACTGATATTTATCTCAGTCTTGAATCCTGTCTTGCTATTTGCTTTTTTTCTTTTAAAGTTTTCATTGACAAATGTTAGATATAATGGGTAATGGCACTGTTTCTTCAAGAGGCTTTACTGTAGCTGCAGCTGTCTTTTGAGCTATATTTAACTATAAGATAGTCTACATTAATTTTTAATATCATTTTTGGGAAAAAGCATCTTATGTTAAGTTTTATCTTTCTTTTGAAACCTGGGAATACTTTCAAATGTACTTAAAAAGTGATGATGTTTCTGCTTCAAAAAATAAAATTTTTAGGGCTTTATTTCTGCCTGATGCTTCTGCAGGCAAGTCATCTAAAGTCATCTAAAGATTCTCGTTTAAAAAAAAGACTCCCCTGTATAAATGCAAAGAACTGAGAATGAAGGGATTTAACTGGCTTACTGTGAAAGGACACAGACCTATTGAGAGCGAAGTTGGTAACCCTTTCAGTTCTGTACTCTGTGCTTCAGGTAATTCCCTGGAGACTCTTATCTAGCTCACATCGTACCCTGGAAGAAGAGGAGAGTAGAGCCATATCAGAGGTGGGGAGAGGAAAGCAGGCAATAGCCAAGTGTCTCTGCCACCACAAGCAGGCTTCTGTGCAGAAAGTTTCCTGAATCCTCTCTCAGGGGAGGGATTGAATTCAAGGTGGGTGGGTTGGGGTGTGTGTGTGTTGTTTCCTGGGAAATTAACTATCAAGTCTAACACAGTTGGTTTACAGTGGACTTTGATACAGGGGCTCCTCTTCCAAATAGTTGGCATGTCGTGTAGTGAAAAGTCTTCAATTATTCATAAGGCCCTTCAATTGATGTCATCTCTAATAGCATGTCCCCTATCAGCATAAGGCCCTGGGTATGAGCCGTATAGCTTTTCTCTTCCTGGGCTACTGCGTTGAGAGTTGGAGCTGAAAAAGGCAGCACTGTCCCAGTGCCTGGTTGACTTGATCCTGCAGGCTGCCTGGGATTGAGGAGTTTCAGCCCTTTGTGCAGGGCTGAGCAGTTCCTCCGTGGTGCAGTGGTGGATGAGTGCACCCATCGTCTGGGGGTGGTTCTCTGCTACTTCATCCCTAGGATTTGCGTGGTTAGGTGTGATGCTGCCTCGCCTCAGCTTGACATTGTCACTGTTAACATTGATTCTCTGCTCCAGAGAGACATGGGGACTGTGGTGACATCCAGCTAGCTGACATATTGACATTGCTTACAGTTGTGTAGGCAGGGCTAACCGTACCTGTGAATGCACTTACACTAAGTGGGAGAAATACTTCTATTGTGAGGGAACCCATCCAGTTTTTGACAGGTTTATTTAAATACTGTAGGCTTTCAGTATGCAAATCTACATCATGCTTTTCATAGTAGAGAGAAAAATATTCTCTTCCCTGGTTTACTGTATACTTGTTCTTGGAGTATCTGTCATTGTTTTTGGCTAGAGTTAACAGGTAAAGTCTCAGAAAAAATAGGAAAGAGTTAACAGGGAAAACCTCAGGAAACTACTATTTCAACATTTCCAGAAGTAAAAGAAAGAATTATTTGGATGCCAAAGAAAATAACTTCTTGTTCCTGTGAAAAATGAGGGTTTCTAATAGAAATAGAGTCCCACGGCAAATCTGAATTATTCAATCAGGTTTACTTAATTTGATCTTTAAAACTGTTTCCCTTCCTACTTGCCAAATGTCAGATACCGAAATGCTGGTGATTTTGAAGGAAAAATGAATAAGACTGTAACTCAGGACAAATGGAGCGAAAATTTGGAGACCTAAGTTTAACACTGTAATGTTGGTGTGTTTGAAATTCCCTTGCATAGCTTATTTGTACTTTTGCTGTTGTTTGTCAGAAGAAAAAAATGTTGTAAACAGAAAATAAGGAATCTTGAGATACAAGTACATGCTCTGTGCTCTGAATTCTGGCTTTCCAGATGCATCATGATAATGTCCTATTTTTCCATGTTATGAAGAAAAGAATACTGTGAAAATTGAAACTGTGTGAATTAATGACACTTTAACAAATGGTAGGATTTCATAAAGGAACTTACTGGTTAAACCCCAGGGTCGTGGTCTTAGGAGCAAGAATAGCCTGTTGGCTTGAAAAATGTCTCACAACAGGTTATATACGTTGTCTGCAAATGGTAATTTCTCTAGCTGGAAATAGGTTACTAGTGGCATACTCCAGGGGACTGATCTTTTTAATAATACATATATAAAAAATCTGAATGAGATTATCAGATGTAAGATCATAGTAAATGTTAGCTGATGCTACCAAAGTTAGAGGAAGGGAATAGCAAACACTTCAGAGTTTATGCAACCCTATTGAGAGGGATTTGGGATCTTTTAAGTGTCTGAGTCATTCAGTGGAAAACTCACTTTAATGCAAACAGATGTAAAACAATGAGTCTAGTGGCAACCACAAAAAACAGAGCATACATTAAACAGAACGGTCATGAAGTTCAGTGACCAGACATGAGATTGCTGTTTATCTTACAACTATGTAGCTGGAAACACAAGCCCAGTATAGCTGTGCAGGAGAAAGTAAGAGGTGGGGTATTAATACTAAGAAGGAGAGAGAAAGAAGAAAATGCAGTACCAATCCAAAGAGGAGTATCATGATTGTACAGCGCATTGCTGGATCACAGAAGAGGATGGGATTGACTGTGGGATTCCAAGGGACAGATTTTGGTCTGATGACACTAACAAAACTAAAACCCCTCCAGTTACTGAGTAGTAAGCTCTCAGGATTTGTGTCCAGGGCTTTGTTTCACAAGGGATTTCAGTGTGGTAAGGCTGAAGGAACAGCTGGAGGCCAAGTCATCAGTTTTTGTTAATGAAGGAGTAGAGCTCTAGGCAGTTGGGTTTGGAGGGTTTTTTTGTCGTGTGTGTTGGTTTGTTTTTTCTTTCCCCTGTTTTGAGCCTTTGGCTTAATCATTCTGAGCTATGAAAATAACTCCAGAAGACCTCTAAAATGAGAGGCTGAAGTGTCTGGATACCAATGGGTGTTGCCTCAAGGTAACTGAAATACAGTGCACCTAGAAGAATGTGTAGCACAGCAATGGAAGCAGCAGAAATACCCATATAACCGAAGGTCAACAGCAGGGAGTAGAAGAGATGATTCATACGCAAGTATGTTGTGGAATGAGCAGGAAGGTTCAAAGAGCTGCTTTTCACTGTTACTGTTTTTAGCATGATTTCCAGCTACAACACTTTGCTCTGAAGAACTGGAAGTTCAGTTAGTATCACAAGCATCAACGAACAAGAGCTGAAAATGTGAAGTAAATGTACAATTGGACAAATCTGTAAGAAGGAACCTGCTCCAAGACAGTTTTAATATGGTGAATCTAAGATGGAAGACTCATTTTGGGGCATCTTAAATCTGTTTATTATACTGAATGAGGTTTTAATATACTATCTCAGTGGTCTGTGATGGGGACGGAAGATACTGTTGGCTCAACCACCTTAGAAAAAGAGCCATCTGTTTCCAGATGTGCCCAAAGCAAGCAGAACCTGTTTGGGTGGTAGGTGGCACACTGGAGGGAAGGGATGCCATCCAAAGGGACCTTGACAGGCCTGGGAGGTGGGCCTGTGCAAACCTCATGCAGTTCAACAGGGCCAAGGGTCAGGTCCTGCACATGGGTCAGGTCAGTCCCCAGAATCAGTACAGGCTTGGTGGAGAATGGATTGAGAGCAGCCCTGAGGAGGAGGGCTTGAAAGTGCTGGTGGATGAAAAGCTCAGCATCACCCAGTGATGTGTGCTTGCAACCCAGAAAGCCAACTGTATCCTGGACTGCATCAAAAGAAGTGTGACCAGCAGGTCAAGGGAGGTAATTGTCCTTCTCTATTCCACTCTCATGAGACCCACCTGGACTACTGCATTCAGCTCTGGGGCCCCCAACATAAAAAGGGCATAGACCTGTTGAAGCAAGCCCAGAGGAGGGCTATGGAGATGATCAGAGGGCTGGAGTACCTCTCCTGCGAAGATAGGCTGAGAGAGTTGGGGTGGTTCAGCCTGGAGAAGAGAAGGCTCCAGGGGCACCTTAGAGCAGCCTTCCAGCACCTAAAGGAGCCTACAGGAAAGCTGGAGAGGGACTTTTTGCAAGTGCATGTAGTGACAGGACAAGGGGGAATGGCTTTGAGCAATCTGGTCTAGTGAAAGATGTCCCCGCCCATGGTGGGGGAGCTTGAACTAGATTATCTTAAAGGCCCCTTCCAACTCAAACCGTTCTGTGACCAATATGTACTACAGTAGTTGATAAAAAAGGTGTTTTGGCTCATTTTCCCCTTTGCTCTGAGATGACCTGCCTGCCTTAGGACAAAGGCAAGTGTAATAGCTCCTGAGAGGACTTTCCAAGAGGGAGAGGGATTTTCATGTTGGGATTGTCTCTTTTGCTACCGGTAAATCATCTTGAGGTGGAGACTAAAGCCAAGCTCTGGAGCAGAATTCAATGCTGTTTGTGGCTTGTACATATCTGTGTCTTGATGCATCCAAATTAAGATCACTTTATGCTCCACCCTGTTGCAGCAAGTGCTGCTGTTATGTCTGCCTGGCCATGTTTTTCTCCATATTAGTCAATTAGTGTCATCTTGCTCAGCTTCTTTCTTCCTCGCTTCCTTAGATATTCTTATTGTTCTGGGACTCCAATTTCTTAATCCACCTGAAGGAGTAGGTTGTTCATAATCTTGGGAAAGTAGAGCTGCTAACCCCCAGTGTCCCACTAGAGAGCATGTCTCAGGATATAAACTTTGGGCCAGAACATCAGTAGAGGGTGGGATTGTATCCTGCTGAGAATCATAGCTCATAGGAAGAGCAGTGGAAGGAAACTTGGCCAAGCAGAATCCCAAAGGTAGGTGTGAGAGGTAGGGAGTGGGATTTCATCCACATACTCAAATAAGTTGTATTTTGGTTAAAAGAAGCATCTACAAGCCAGTATTGAGCTTTGGCTGAAGTGGGGCTGATGATCTGTTGCAATTATAACAATGTTTATGTAGGCATAAAAGAGTTTAGGGGCAAACATTTCCTGTCTGGTTACAGACTTAGATTTGTTTATCTCTGCAATATAGACTTTCGAGAGAGGATTTGATGTACCAAGGAAACTTTAGCAAGAAATTGTACCTGCTTTTGGTGGAAGGAAGAGGTTGGTTGCAGAGCCTGGCAGGTTGGGTCACCTGAGCGAGCATAGGAGTGAGGTGATGGGGGGGATGCCCATGGAAAAGTGCACCTTCTGATGACACTAGGCTTTGCCAAGTGCTGTGCATCTGTAGAAATGAAGCTCTCTTCTTTTTTTTTTTTTTTTTTTTAATAGAAGTAGTTCTTATGATTTTCCCACCAGAACTGGAACTTATCACAGTTTGTATGATGGGTAGATGCTACTCTGATTTACGAACACAATTCAGTCGCAGGTACAAACTTTGCAGATGCAGAATGCATTTGTGAATGAGTCTTTTCTCTGGTCGTTTCCTTTTTGTATTCCACATTTGGTCTTGATTGCGTATCCAGTGAAATCAGCGGGAAATCTGCCATTGACTCTGATGGGAGCTCAGACCCTTGGGTCTTTATGCTTCTGGTTATTTCCACTCTTTTATTTAGCTAATAAGAATTACACAAATGCTTCTCTTAAAGAAATATTCTGTCTGGCAGTAATAAGATATATTTCCCCTGAGAGCTATTTTTGCTATATTGCTATTGCTTTCTGATCCTTAATGGCAGAATCCTGTTTGAGCCCCTCATGAAACTAGTCTACAGGCTTATAGGCTATATAGTCTGGCAGGGAGTAAGGGAAGCCCAGCACGGCCCAAGGACTGTCTTATTGCTTTTACTAAACTATGAGGCAGTGGGGTGGGGGCATGTGTAAATGTAGATTTCTAAACATGTGTTTAGTGCGGTCTTACGGATGTGTTACACTAAATAAGTAAATTTTATAGGTGATGTAATCCTATGTACAATTAATGGCATGAAAAGGAACAGGAGCCATACAGATTTCTACTTTACTGAGCGGAGTATTCTGGACCCTTACAGCGTGTAACTTTACACCTAGATATGGGAGCAGGGTAGCAGCAAAAGCTGTTCATATCAGGTTGTAGATAAGGGTATCACTGGAGCCTTTTGCCTCTTGAGGTGTCTTGTAACAGCCTTCCATGGCAGCTGTTCCATTTTAAGGATGAGTGCACACAACAAATTCCAGACATCCCATGGCTGGTGCAGTTGCTGAATGGTGAGTTTAGGCTTCATTTGGTACAGGCCTCGAGAGGGCTGAGATGGAGCTGTCAGGGCTTATTGTTCAGCCTACAAGATCTAAATAAAGAAAACATTTCAAATTCCAGTTGACACTGCTGTTTTACCAGAGAGAAATAAATATACAGAACATAGGTTTTTAAACTGGTCATATCCCTGTTGCATTTGTTTTATGTCTTAACTACGTGCCTAATAATATGAAGATCTTGGTTTAATATTACAATCTTGGTTTAATAGCTTTATAACCCAGATTTACCCCGTGACCAAAAATAAATGAATATTTATTGTTGAGGATAAATTGACCTGTATGCTTTTCTTCCTAAATAGTCTTCAATCTCTCAGTTCCATTTGAGAGCTCTAAGTGTAACTAATGCTGCTTTTCTGAAGTACGCTTTTAATAAGTCAGCTTTTGTTCTTGTTAGTAGTTTATATGTTTATTGCTACAAATAACTGCTAGTGTAGTGTTGGCTTTTTTTATTATTAAAAAAAGAAACAACAAACAACGCTACAGTTTAGATAAAATAATAAAACTCCAAAGAATCAAAGGACAGACTCAGCCTTTAAGACTTCTTAGAAAATTGGACTGGCACCCATTAGTGCTTTTTCCTATAACTTCTAACTCTTTGTTAAGCAGCTGTATTTATTCTTTTAGAAGCTGTTATGTAGATGATTCCTTTACAGTTGTAGGAGCTTTCATAAAGTAGGTTGTGGGGTTTTTTTCTTCATACAACTAACACAAAAGCCTTCTTAATGTTCCCTGAGAAAACAAAAAGCTGTAGAAGGAATGTCTGGAATGACTGTCACACATGCTGGTGGAGGAGAAGTAGTAAACTGTACCCATGGTATTACACACTGCAGCAAAGCAACGCGTTCATTTGTGACCTGAAGATTAATTTTAGGAAAAAAATGTAGTATTTGGGCAAATTTCCCCATCTCCTTGCGGCAGAAGTGGTCAGAAAACAGCATCTGTGACTTTGTCCGTGATGGTTCATCTATGTATGGATTTCAGTGTTTTCCAGTTAGTTGTACCCGTCTCAATCCCTCTCCAACTATAAATCTTCACGATGCATGCAGCTACTTTAGAAGTGAGTCCAAAATGTGTTGCTGTCTGACCAAATGGTAGTGTAGCTCTCCCAAGAGAAAGAACACATTGTTTTTGCAGTTTTAAATAGACCTGAAAGTGTAGTTGTAGTTAGCTCAGCTATTGAATTACTTTCTCAAGTGTGTTAGGAAATACACTTGAATACAGAGGGAGTGAGTAGTCGTCAGAGCTAGACAGACCTATTTCCAAATGTCAGTACCAAAATGTACTCAAATAGAAAGAGTTGTAATCATTTTATATAGGAATTACTCTCTATACAGTACTAAGGGAAGCTGGACGCTGTTTATCAGTACAAGATGATCCTTCCGTGCATGCATAAGACTGCAAAGGTACAAAGAAATAGTATATGTTGAGGTTAACTGCACATACATATAATGGTGTCAACTATTATATCTGAAGCTCTCCCAAGAGATAATAAGCAAACATGCTGTAGACGAATAGTCTAATTTTTTTTTCCCCTCTTCTCCCCTGTGAGGCAGTCTAGGGTTATAAATGTTTCGATGATTTATTTCCTTTTCTCTCTTTCTTCTCCTGCTGTTCCTTATGTTCTTTTGCTCTTCTCTCATCATTGTAGTCTTCCTCACTCCCTTCTTCCCCATATTAAGAAAAAAAGAACTTGAGTCTAAAGTAATGTTTATTTTGTTCTGAAAACCAATAGTTTGTTTATTTCCAAGCACCCCATCCCACACCCATTTGTTTCATGGTGGGAAAGACCTTTCTCCCCCTACCCGTTTAAGCTTTGTTTTGTGGTGGTAAAGAGCTTTGTTCCAGGGGTAGGTGGTTTGTTTTAGGAACAACCTAAAGCAAGTAAGTAGCATGCTCTGACCATCAGGTCTCAATAGATCTAGGTGGAATGTGCATAAAAATCATCACCTGTGTCATTGTTGTTCCTTGACCTAAATGACTTGGGCATACTCTTGTAAAATATAGAATAGGTTTTTCCTTAAGTGATTCCCTGGGAGGTAGTGGTCTTGTGGTGTTACTCAGTTAAGATACTAGAGTTTCCTTTCCAAGGTTATGGTGTTTCCCACTGTACTGCAGCAAATCCTGCAAACTGTAGGTGGTGGCTTGTCTGTCTTTCAGAATTTCTAACGTGTCCTGTTTCATACTGTATTCAGCCTCTTGGAGGGAGGAAAATAAGTTCCCTTGTGGCATTAGTATATCTGTACAGAGTAATGTTCCCAGGCTAGGGCATGGCTTCCTCTGTCAGCTGTCTTAGGCAGGACTGGAGTAGCTTTGGGGCCATAGCTCTTTTGGTCTGTGATGAAGAGGTTCTCTGACACTTAATGATGCTAAGGAGGATAATTCTGTATGTACTACTCCTTCTTTTTCTTTCCTGCTTTGTAATGTTTTAGGGCTGAGGAATGGGGAAGGAAAAAGATAATGCACTGAAATGTCAGGTCAGTAATAGTGGCTAGATGTGTGACTGCAGCACACTGGTGACCTTGAGAGTTGGGAGCAATTTATATTTGCAGTTGTGCAGTCCGACTGAGTCAGCTCTCTCAGAATGAACAGTGGTGGCTGAGTCCTTGCTTTGTTTGTCACTCTGTAATCACCATCGAAGAATTCATAAATTAGTGTCTTGACTCTACAACAAGGATCTTGTTTGTGATGTGCTAAGCAGGAGCTAAAAGGAATTAGATACTTGTCTCATCGTTTACCAGTCTGCAGACCACAAAATGAGGAACACACTGATCTAGCAAATGACCTGCACATAGGGCCTCAAGCTGACTTTGGCCTTTCATTTCCAAATAAAGTGGACATGCCAAGTAGATCATACTTTTTTTTTTCCTAGCTTGCATGGAACTGAGGTTGTCACTCCAGCTCAGCGCTCTGCCTTGTGAAAGATGTGTGTGCTCAGTTGTATCTAGAGATATAAAGCATGCTGGCACCATCTCTAGAGTCTTTAATTAACAGCTTTCAGTAGAACCTCAGCTTGTCAATGATGAGTTCACATGTAATATTGAGCCTCATGAGTCTGTAAAAAAGTTTAGTAGCTGGGCTGAGCGTATATCAACGCCTAATGTTATTAGTTTATTTCTGGGGCCAAGTTGGCCTCCCCAATGTTTTATTCTCTCATTAGTAGGAAGTTGAAGAGGACTGATGTTTGGGAGGCTGCGTTTGAATGCAGTATAGTGAAATATCCAGGGAACAATATAATTGCTTAACCTCTGTGATTACTTACCAGCTGCATACTCTCCCAGACCTTGTACAGAGATCAGGTTTTTTCAATGCTGATTTAAAACTGCAAAAAATCAGCTGGTATTACCCTCTGTCTTTTCCTCTATTGTTTTTTTCCTTTACTGCTGCTACAGGGTTACCCCAACCCAAAGCAGGATAGCTTTCCAAAAATTAAAATCTTGTGTTCTACATGGAGGTGAATAGCTTGCCCTGATATGCATCGGTTCGTTGTCAAACCAAAGTACATGTTTTTCTTACCCTTTACTCTGTGCCCTACAACCTCTGTAACTTTAGTTTTGGTTTCCAGACTGAAAGAGGAGGATATTTTTATTTTTTTTTTCAAAGCAGTGACTAAAGCAGTAACTTGCTTCTCTGTCAGTAGTGATGGTTCTAACTCTTAACAGCCTTGGGGAACACAGGAGGTGGTTATAATAAGGTACATAATGTTTGTTGTGTGTTAGAGGTTGAGCTTCCATTTTACTGGGATGCATCCTGGGAAACCATGGGCCAGCAGTACTCCTACAGAATTTGGTGTGGGTTGAGTGTGGGGTTATTTACACAAAGTCTGTAGGTCTGGGGTTCCTGCTTTTGTTAAAGCTGATGTCAGTACCCTCTGTTACCTTTGAGAAGCAGATTCTCCTGTGAAGGTGGCAGTAAAAGGATAGTCTTAAACGCAGATATCCCCAAATATTATGCATTAGCATTAAATGAGTTTATAATAATAATAATGGGAAAACCTTTAGGAATCGTGACCTTTAGAATCATTTGAACTGTGTGCTTTCTGTCAAATTTTGTCTTTTTAGAAAGCGCTAATTCTCGTTAAGTCCGCATGAGAGACTTGTTTAATGAGCAGATTAAATGGGTGATTATATGCCTTTTTAAAATGGGGTTTGTGGATGGGCTTCGTGATGCCACTTTCCCATTTGGCACAGCAACATAGAACAGTCTTTTTAATTACCCCTGCAGGGTCATTGAGACCCAGGCTGTTTGCTTTATTAAACCCTGATGGTGCCTTTGGAGCAGCTCCTTCTAAACTCGGCTGTCACAATTGTATCTAAATTAGCATCTGAGTGACCCTCTTCTCAGGCTTCCCAAACCCCAGCTGACAGGGATTGCCAGAAGATGCTAATTGCTTGGGCTGGGCTAGGAACAAGGGCTTACCAAAATAACAAAAGGACTAATGTTTCTTTCAATATGCGTCCAGATTCACATAAGTACCTCTTTTAATTAGCAAGAATTATCGTAATGCCCAGTCAATGGAATAACTGACCCTCAGCAGCGAGAGCTTATTATGTGATAAATAATGGCGTCAGCCTTGTCAGAGTAACAGGTACTGAGGTGATTTGCTGGACTGAAAAGAGCTTTTCTCAGCAAGGGCTCTGGGACAGACCAAGGCGTCCCAGTAGGAGTCCAGCAGAGGGGACTAATTTGAGTTTAACTGAGGAAATGCGCCGAAAGCTTTTAGACTTCTTGTGATGACAAAGGAAGACTTAAAAAGGATTGGGTTGGTAGTTTGGCAGCTGACATGGAGGGAATCTTTCCTTGATGAGGCAGGCAGTCAAGTGTTGTGCAGCTACTTCTGGTCTGGGGGGGGTTAAGAGCCTATTTTCATCAGGGATACTGGGGGATAATGAGAGAGGGGTTTTACTGTCTCATCCGAATTCTTATCTGTCTCAGCATTTTATATATACCCTATGCTTGCACAAGAATAAAATGACATTATTAGAAACAAGCAGTTGATAAGTGTAAAATATTTAATGGGGCGGGGGGCTTATGTGAAGACAAAAATCCAAGAAATCTGTTCTTATACTCTCCTTTCAACTCCTAAATCTCAGGAGACTCTATGGAGGGGAGGGGTTAGATCTATTCTCACTGACACTGAAGTAAAACCAGGGTTCATTTATTTTGTTGGTGTGCCCAGAATAACTCAGAAATCAAGGTCCAGCCTTCTATTCTGAAATCTCAGTGTTCGTAAAAAAAATACAGTCTACAGTAGAGCAGTTACCCTAGTGTTCAAAGTAGGCTCTGGGGATAATCTAGCAACTGTTGGCAAATATATGTGGAAAACACATACAGACATGGAAAATCCCTTCCCCTCCCCCTTGCAAACATGGAAGGAGGCTGTGCACACAGCATGCTCCTGGGGGAAATGTTTGTAGTCTCGTTTATGACAGTGCTCTTGTCCTTTTAGGTCAGACCATTGCAAGTTTGGCTTGAGATATGTTGGCAGAGCTACTTGGGGAAATCTATGTAGTGCCTGCCAAAACAAGTTTTGGACCAAACCATGCTTTTTCGTGCCTTGCTTTTATGATTAAGGTCACTCCTGCAAAGTATGCATAAAGCAAGAAAATAAATATTGACTTGGCTAGGTGATAGATGAATGGTGCTTTTTGTTGTGTTTATAAGGTCACCAGAAAGATCTGATGGAATTGCCTCCTTGTGCTGAATTTCATTTCAGTTTATCCACTGTGTTGTCATTTGGGAATATTTTTTGTGAAGTATGGGTACATCAGTATTCTGTAGAAAATATATTCCAATTCAGAGATGTTTCCAATGTGATGCTTCTTTTAAGTAGGCACTTCTTGCTTTGCATGCTCCTTAACTAACAGCAGAGGTATTAGCATAGCAAGAAAAATATCTCAGTTGAAGGCTGGTGAGCTGCGTATGAATCAAAAATGAATGTTGTAGATTAATTACACATAAGTCTTAGAAAGCTCTTTCCATTTAAATGCACTCTTCACTGCTCCTTCTAATCTGTTCTTACATGTCACTCAGACTCAGCGTTTTCAGGTTGCCAGGAGAGAGCAGCAGGCCTGAGGATAAATTTTGTCCAGTAAACCCAACCGCATCCTTGCAAAGAGCTCAGACTCCTCTGGAGGAGGCATTCAGACCAAGACAGGATGGCAGCGCAGCAGCAGCAGTGGTATTGGGAGCTCGTTGTACTTCATCAGTGATCACCAGCTACACATATTTTCTGAACTGTGAACCAAATTTTTAAGATGTACTTTTAGGATGTATTAAACTCCGACTGAGGCTGCATGTTCTCTCGGTAGAGTTTGAGCTGATACAGTACACCTGAGACATCTTGAGAGCATCCTGGCCCTTTCACCCTTCCCTTTTCACTCCAAACTGTGCACTTACTCATACTGATGAAACTCCAGAGAGCCTTCATGGTCCTGCTGTTAGGCTTGCTAAGGAAAAGTCTCTATCCCTGCAGTGTGCTGTGTATATGCAGCACCAGAGAAAGGGGAGGTTCAAAGACAACGTTTAATATTGCACAGTATGAGTGCCATCTGTACCTTACTGTGGTGAGTACACAGATGTGGCAGGAAAGGGGAGTTCTGAGGTGGGATAGCGAAGGGAGAGAGTGAAATAACTTTTAATACTGTTTTCCAAGGAGCAGCCACAAAGAAATTGAGGACGTTTGGCTCGAAGTGGTAAGTCTGCAATGGGCAACAGCTTCAGATACTGTTGAAAATTTTGTCTGAAGATAAACCTTGATTTTTCACCCTTTTCTACCATGATTTCTTGGCTGCTTCGATCTTTGATTTGTGTCCTCTCCTCTGCCTCTCTTAAGCTCCTTTTTTTTTTTTTTCTTCTTTCAGTGGGGCTTGAAGCAGTGAGAGAGTTTGGGATGTGGCCACTGATGTTTGAGTGAGGTGGCAGTCATGACGAGTTAACAAGATCAGTATTATAAAGGTTTATCTTCCTGCCTATGTGCTCTGTAGCAGAAATATCAGTTGATCATTGTCCTCATTTTATGTGTGACTGTAGGGCTAGTTGCTGCAAAGCACCAAGACTTGAGTGATAGCTAAACTAGATGATGAGGTGGCAGCGAAGTTATGAATTATTTTACATCTATTTTCATTGTAGAAGATGAAGGGGAAATTAGTATTCCAAGGGCATTTTTTAATGGAAATCAGTGTGTGACCTTAGCAAATCTTAATGTTTTAGGAGAAAGTTAGGAGACCTATTGGAAATTCAAGTGTAGTAAATCACTCACAATAGCAGTGACAAGACAGAACAATAAATCTGTACCCCATAAATTCCTTGATAAAATAGTTATTGTATGAATAGAACGTAGTAAACACTTTCAAAATCCCTTCCTGTTCTTTTTTAACAAGTGCTCCTGAAAACCTTAACGGTATGCAAATGAAGTCTGTCCTCAAGGGAGAGCCTAAGAATTAGATATAACTTAATTTTACTTCAGCTTTTGGAAATGAAATTGAGGAATGAATTTTCCCATTAGAACAGCAATAGCCATGGATAACTCCATCAATTATCTTTTAAATTTTTCCTGATACGGTTTTATGTAAGTGAATATGGAGTTCAGCCCACAGGGATTTTGTACGTGAAGAGCATAAGGGGAAAATTAGGTTAATGTAACTTAAGTCTAAGTGACGTGGCTTTGGTGAGGAAACTGTAGTTCTTTAAATTATCAGCATTATTGAAGAAGTTGATGGAAGATAAAGGCAACCTGGGTGAGACAAATTACTCAGGTTTCCTAAAAGCTTCCCAAAATACCCCTCCTAAGATTCTATTGAGGAAAATAAATAGTCATGTAATCCAGGGCAAAGTACTAGTGTGGATTAAAAACTATTCAGGCAGGTGTGTAGGTAGGAAGCAGGACTAAGACAAGGTCAGTGAAGTGATATAAACACAGCAGTGCTTTAAGGCAAAGATGGTGGAGGATGTAGGAAAAGAGGGGAGGAAGCTCCTGTCGAGTTCGTACAGAGGGGAGACTGATGAAGGAGATTACAAGGGAAATCACCTGCTTTTGAAACGGGCACAGAGGCTGAAAATATCAGTGAGGGGTTGACTTTGGTGTGTGGGGGAGACTTCACAGGCCTTGTGAGCCTCTATGACAGACAAACTGAGGGATGGGAGAGAAGGGTGAGCAGCTGTTTGTCAAGGGCTGCTCAGTAGGAACTGTCAGACTAGCAGACAGTGATGTGCGGTTAGAAGAAGCAAGTTCCAGATAGATTTAGCTTGTATATTGAAACATAAAATAATCCCTGATTCAAGGAATTGGAAATTGCTCAGAGGATTCAGTTTATTTGACCTAAAAGAAAGCTTTTAAGAGCGTTTGGCAGATAAAGACCACACTTCAGTAGCATGAGCAAAACTGACCAGTCTTCTGCCTGGTTTACCCTACAAAAATATGGGGATGGTTGGTGAGATTGAAATGCTAGTGAAAGATCCCTTTCCTATGGAGTGATTAAACTACTCCAAATCATGTGCTGCACTGAGGGGTGTTAAAAATGCAATAAAGCAGCCTTCGAAAATACTGCATCTAAGCAGTTCTGCCACATAAACTGTGAAAATATATGTAGTTCATGCCTGCTTAGAATAACATTTCGTTTCCCTTTGGATTTCTACAAGAATTATCAGTGTCTCTCCTCTTGCAACTCCTGTGTAGTGCCAACGGCTGTTCCACTGGTTACTGGATTTCTGCCACAGCAAGTCCTAATAGTGGCCATCACCGAGAACAGTCTACTGGGATGAGTGGCCTAAGTATAGCATTGCTTCATCAATGTTGAAAACAATACCATCAAAACATACAGTTCTTTCTGCTCTTTAGAATTCTAATCAGCATGGATGCTAGAAAATAGCTCTACGGTTGTCACCACTTAGCACCTGAGGAAACCTAATTTTTGGTTTTTTGGAGACTGGATCATTAGAATTTAATCCTACTGCAATGAAATTTCTAGTAAATTGGTATTAACTTAGTAAAATGGCATCTTTACTAACGGTGGCTGAGAAAGCATGGTCAGTCTGCAAATATTTGTAAAAAAATATTTTCAATAAAGTATTTCATAATCTAGCAAAGGAGCTCACAGTTTATTCTGTTGTTTCCTTTGTAAACAGAGCTAGCTAAGCTGTAGATGTAACGCAGCAATTATGGTAGCACATATTACGGTCAAGTTTCCAGAAATTCTGGACTACTGCTGGCCTTCAATTACACTAGCCTAAGCAAGCAGAGGAATTCTCCAGCGAACAGTCCTTTCGCAGTCTTTGACCAGTCTCCAAGCAGCAGTTACCTCAGTCTTTGCTTTTCCTTCCATACAAGCTGCACAAATACTCTAGTACATCGGTATCCTGAACAGACTTCAAACTTGATTGTTTTTTGCGGTAGCTGTCTTCAGAAAAGTAGGATTAGAATTTTTTTTAAAACACAGGACAAGTAGTTGTCATTTAGTTACAGCTTTGCAAAGTGTGGGAGATATTGCTTTGGCTTTCAGAAGTACTTTATTTTCCAGCAAATAGATTTTTTGCTTTAAATTTAATATTGTATGTAGCTGAAAATACCAGAAAATGACTGGGAATTAATTGTTCTTTATTACAGTTGTCTTAATGTAGACATCATTTGGTTGACATTCTTTGTTTTGTGGTGTGTTTGGTTTTTTTCCCCATACTGTGTCTTTACAATGTACCATTCAAATTTTCTGACATGTAAAAAGTTTTTTTACATAAACGTTTTCTTTTTTTTTTTTTTTTATTCAAATGCTAATTTTATTACTTGGCTACTTTGGTAGGCATGTTGGCTTGTGAAATCTTGGCAATGCAGGAGAGCTCTGAAGGTGGGAATGGATAGGGGTTTTTTAATCATACTGGTCCTAACTTTTTTAATCAACGTTTATTAACACCTATTACGCTGCCTGACTAAACCTTTTAGAGAAAGGGGTATCTTTCATACACTGAATCTTTAATGTTCTGGAGATATCAAATTAATTTCTCAAACTGGGGCAACATGCATGTGGTACACCTCATATTTCTCTGGTTAAAAACTGGTAAAATTCAGAAAAAAAAAATTGATGGGTTTGATTAAAGTTTAACTAAGCCCTTTAGAGAAATTATATGTTTGTTAAAAAAAAAATTACTAAACAAAATATCTTTGAGATAATCATTTATCAAAAGTAAAGGAGGCTGCATATTGCCATGACTGGATTCCTAGGATGACAGAAAGGCATTATTTAGTGGCATAAATCAAGATCTTTAAAATACAACAGAATGAAATAAAGAGGCCAATTGTTTTGCTAGTCACCTTTTATTGCTAATATTCTATCTCACTAATTCTGTGCATCAAACGTTTGGCCAATATTGAGAAAGCAGATAAGCGTAAGCAAGTTTCTCTTCTTGTCACAGGTATTCCTTTAGAAGGGGAGTGTGCTGCTTGTTAAACTGTTAAGCTGTTGATACTAGTCTTTTTCTTTTTTTTTTTTTAATGGAACAAATTCTATGTACAAGAGAAGTGCAAACTGAACACAGAGTAAACTGTGCAGAATTTTTTTAAACTTGTTTACTTGCCTGCTGAGCTGTACCATGAAAAGCTTAGTTGCAAAAGCTGGCTTCTGGATTAAGTGATGCATCACTGAGCATTAGAAATACGTGCTATATTTACAGTGTGGAAAATATTTATTTCATAGCTTATTTGGGCAGATGTGAGCAAGTGCGGGAAGTATGTTAATATATGGAAACGCATAACTCTTTAAGTCAGATGTTTCCACAGTTGGTAATATCCCCCGCACAGATTAAATTTCCACCTAAAGCACAGGCATGTTCTCCCCTGCCCTTCTCAACCTTGCGAGGTGAAGGCATGTCTCTTCAGCAAGCAGGGATTTAGTTTACTCAGAAGTAGTTTGCTCTGGTCACTTCCATAACAGGCCAAGCAGGCGGAGGGTCACTGACTGTCCGGCTTTAAGCAAGAGGATAGTATTGAAACAGGATTTATGGCAAGCCAAGCCATACAAATTGCTGCTGTATCAGGTCACTAATCCAGTTAGTTCTCTGTCTTCACTCAGGTTATGTGTAGTAGTAGTGTTTTTCAAAAAAACAAGAATTGAACCATCAGGGATTGACTGAAATGTGAAAAGCTGCTGATAAACCATAGTAATGTGGTTGGCAGTAGGAAGCACCTTATGCCCTGATCCATGAGGATTTATACCCTAAAAACTGTAATCCCTGACTTGTCCCTCTTCGTCATGTCTTAGAGGGCTCGTGGCTGGTTGGTAGAGCATATGTTACTGATCCACACACAGGTCACACAGTGTTGGCTCTCTTTGAATCCAGCTGCTAAGCCACAATAAAAGAAAGCTAAAAATACATCAGATATTTTCCTCATACTATCCTGCCATGAAAGCAACTGGGTAGTTGTAGAAAGTCATCACTGAGTTGCAAATGGGAGGAACTGCCCCCTTTGAGCAGTCCTCTTAATTGCATGGTGCATTCCCATAGGAATTCTGAGGGCTCGCTCTTGCTGCACGGTCTCATAGCGGAAGAGCCGGCGGGGGGAGGAGGGTTGCTCTGTGGTTCCATAGGTTGTTTGCTTCAAAGAGATCTTGTTGCAGTGCATTCTTCAGGCTCTGCAGCAGGGATTTCCACTTTGAAACCTGCTCTCCCCTTGACTTGGAACATCCCCTTGCCCTTTCTTTTCTCCTGCCAAGAGTGATTAGCAATGGGAAACACAAGGCAAGCTAGTGATCTTGCTGGCTGGTGATGAGCTTGTTCTGATTTCAGACACTCGGGAAGTGTTTGCAAAGTACAAGGATCCTGCTCACATTTTCAGACCCTCTAGTGATGATGAATTTACATCCAGGCCCATTAACTGAGCCTCATGTCCATTTACTTTGTGATAGTTGACAGCTAGATGGCTGTCAAGATGGAAAATTCCAGGATTTTCATCAATCAAGAATATTACAGCTAGTAGCCAGAAGGGCTCTAGCAGGTATATTTATGCACTGAGGAGTGTGATGGCTTTTCATACTGCCTTTTGTTTAACACCTTTGGTTGGAGTTATTTTGTTTCTCAGTTAAGCTAAAAGTGCAGCTAGTGGCTCTGTCCACATTACATCCACAGAGGAGAAGGTCTCGGTTTTCTGCCACCCTGCCATGTTGACGTTTATTGAGCCCCTAAATGTTTCTTTTCTGCTCCTCCTAAGGTGAGGCCTTGACCCCATGCTAATATCCCTGAAGTGTCCATCTTCTGAACATCACCACTTGCTTTCTCCATAACCTTTCTGTGGAAGTGGTGCTCTTGGTGGTTTTCCATCAAGATGACAGGGGAAATGCAGGGAGCAAAGCTGCTTTTGGAACTGTAGATTTTCCACCAAAGGACATGATTGCTTTTGCTACAGTTTTATTCCTTTATGATGAAACAAACTGTCCAATAAGCCATTTGCCTTTGAATGAAAATGTAAAAAAAAAAAATATTTCCAGAATCAAGTATCAACTTTTTCAGTTTATAATACTGTTCATGGTTCTGAGCAGTCTCACTAAAGAAAAGGTAATTCAAAAGCTGCTAAGGGTTGCTACTCAAATGCTCAGGGAAGGCAGAAGAGGCTAAGAAATTGCCTTATACATTCCAAGAGAGCAAACATGAGGGGGAAATACTACTTAAAATATACCTTGACTATTATTAGTTCTACTTAAAATACATAGATTTGGAGGCAGGGCACCAAATAAGGAGATGTAGTTATTATTGCTAAAGGGTGATGTTGATGCAAAGGGAACTAAACAAGCCCTGTATAAACTTCAGCTGAAGAGTACTTGTGCAAAGCTGCTTTCCAGGGTGAGGAAATTCCGGGACAGCTTTCTTGTAATAGTAGCAGTAGTAGAGCAAGAGAGAAAACACAAATCACTTTGGAAGGAGGAGATGAATAGTTTAATGTGGTGCAAAAGTGACTGCAACTTCATACTGGGGGGGAAAAAAAAAGAAAAGAAAAAGAAAATGTCAGAGCAGAGCACTTAGCAGCTTTTAGAGAAAGCATTATAAATGTGTACTTTAAATGACGGTTTGCTGCTAGTGTGAGTTTAGCGACTGGCAAGTTAGCTTACAGTTGGAAATTCCCATTAGTTATCATAGATTTTCTGTTCTAGATAAGCCTGTTTGGCATTTTAATATGATGTCCCTGGTATTCATTTTTAATGTTTTATCACTTCAGAAGAGTTGGCTTAGGGTTCTGTACTTTCTTTTGTGCATTAGATGCCAGACTAGTGGAACAACAAGAGTAAGGCCTCCTGAATTTGGTAGACCCAAAACGTTTCTCTTCTTTATAACAAATCCCACACGTGAAGGATGTGTATTACCCTGGTAATTCCCTTTTTGCATCAATTCTGATTGTTGGGGATGGAACGAACAGCGAAATACATATGTTACATCCTATTGTTCAACCTCAGCTTCAGAACTCATGGTCAGTAAGATTTCTAGGAGGTCATAAAGTTGTGCCAGCCAGTCCCGTTTTGGTAGGTATTGTTATCTTGTTTTGCCAAAGGAGGCTATCAGGAGCCATAATTGTTCTTAGGAGTTCGTTTGCTGTTAGAGCTGAATCCGATTATTCCATTTTGAGTGATGTCTAGAATGCTTTTTAGGAACTTTTGATATATACCAAATCAGAATAGCAATTTTTAGCAATCCTTTTTTTTTTTTAAACACTAGTGGAGTGCATAGCCAAGAAAAATGTAGGCTTTTTCTAATCCTACAATTCTTTTCAAGAGGAAAACTAATTTCATATAGCTGACTGAGGTTAGGAGCGGTGCATACTTGATTAGGTCAGACCACACAAACTACAGTCTGTCTTGGAGCTGTTTAATTACAGATTCTTTCAGCCTTGTACTTAAAATTGTAGTAACACTGGAAACCTTACAACTTAATGGGTTATGAAAATGCATCCACATTTTTCATAACACAAGTCAGAGAAGGTGCTTAACATGAGTGTCAGATTATGTGAATAGAGCATAAGCTTATGTTTTACTTTGTTGTACATCCTGTTACGTTGGAATTGGGTGGGGTTTTTTGAGGGGTGGGTTGTTCTTTTTGGGGGGCAGGGGGTGAACAGGAACTCATTTAGGGTGAATAACAAAAAAGGAAATCAGGAACACCTGTGTCTTCGTCTTTGTAGTTGAGCTATTGTGGAGTTCACTCTGCTAATTTTGGGGGATGGAGGTGGTGGGTGTCTAGTATGCTTACACAAGTCTTCGTTGGTTCTAAACCTCATCTTCAAGATCAGAATTTTCAGAAAAGGTCACTCCGTAAGCATCAAGAAGCCTTTGACAGATAGCAATCACATGTTGTCATCGCGGTGGTTTGTGCAGTGTCCTCTATTACTGTATGTATGTACAGTTGGGTAGAGCAGCAGTGGGTTCAACAGCTAAATGTAGGGTTAGAAGCCAGCAGCAGTCTGGAAGTTAACTAGATGTGTTAGTGTATTTAGTTCCATACTACGTGTGCATTGCTACCACTTCACGTCTGTGCTTACATAGCTCTTGGCTGCCCATTTCTGAGCCTCAGTGATTTGTTCCATAGGAAACCTCTTAGACTATATAGATTGAGGAAGGATGGTTATTGTTCTTCTGGGGAGGTGGAGAGAACACTTCCTCTCCTCCATCCCCTGGAGACAAGATTGGCCTTCGTAATACTTGTAACAGTCTTGTTTATTTTTGTGCTGCTAGACTGGCCTCACTTTTGGTTTTGGGAACCTCTATGCGTTCTAGATATGTCAGATAGAGTGGGCAGAGACTGTGTACCTTGTCTGCTGGGTCTTCTGCTATAAAGCTCTACTGAAAACCTGTGTGGTCTTGGGGCTTTTTGTGTTTGTATTTGTTTAATTGCCTCTCTGACCCCTCTTCCTCTGTTGGTCTTTCAAGCTCTGTGGGCTCTTAACCTCACTGATATCGCTCCACAGGATCTTTGTACAAGGAAGCATCCAGGCTTGCCCGGAACTCCCCCAGCCCTGCTGGCCAGTTATAACCAGCAGTTTTTCTGGCTTTTATACTGAACTTCTGGTTTTGTGGTTTTTTTTTATACCTGTAATTCACTTCCTTCTGTTCGGTTAAGCTGTAGATGAGGAGTTTATTAGTTTTAGCTCTCTTCATAATACATCTGTTTCAGCATCTGACTGCTTTTTCATTTCTTTCAGAAGCATGGTATTTAGTTGTCCTCTGAGAAAGAGGAGTAATTTATAAATATCCTTCTAGACCAGTTCTTTTATGCAGCACTTCCAGTTATTTGATTGCCTGTGTTAATTTCTTTTATTGTTTCCTTTTATTTTTTCCCCTCTGGGTTACTAAGATTAATTACTTTTCCATACTGTAATTCTTCTATGTATCCTGGGCAGTGTTTTTAAATTTCAATCTATTGTTACAATCAAAATGGAACGTAGTTTCTGCCTTAACAACATCCGAATTAACTTTAATACTACATTAGAAAATTTTTCAGTCTTACTGTACTAGCTTTACTGTTACATAAAATCCAAGGTGGTGAGCCATGAATCAGAACAGCAAGAGGTACCGCAGTCCGAACAGAATGCAGGCATGTGACTTTCTGCTATTATTTGATTTCACTGACTATGTCTAAACAGACACTTGGGAGTGCTCTGCAGGGTGCCCTGACTGGTCCACGTCAGGAACATGTTGAAATAAGCTGTGGGCTCCGTTCCAGCCCACGCACCAGCATTCAGTTTCCATGAAAACTGGAATGTAGGAAATGTCACCTGCACATTTGTGTCTTGTCCCTGTATGGACTTGGAACGTGGCCCAGACACCCTCAAACTGAAAGGTACCCCTGCATCAGCGTTTGGATGCGTGCGCCGATTCTCACTTGGCTTTTTATTTGTAAAAGTCTGCCTCTTTCTATTCAGTCTGAATTTCCAGACCTAATTTTCCAGTATGTATACTTCCTTGGGACCTGACATGTTTGAAGGATAATGCTTTAAAAGCCTGCATTGATAACTACATTGCCTCTTTCTAAGAACAGAGGTTAGTACTTACTGTTCTGTGAGCTCTGGTGGCTTGAGGCTGCCAGGGTCAGTAAGATTTCGAAAGATGTGAAAATCAACAGTGGTTCACATCTTATTTCTTTTAAATGTTCTGATGTTGACAGTAATATCGCTGACTGTCTTATCTCTTGGTCTGAATTCTTTATGGGGTTTGGTGTCTTAAGTCAGAAGGGGATAATGCTCTTAGCTGAAAATAGGACTATTCTGTTTGGTATTTGGTTTTCGGTTTATAACTAACAAATAAAAAAAAAAGTGGAAATATGCTTATCTTTTCATTCCTATACATATGTGAAGTTGTTCTCTGAAAGCTCTAAGGTGGTCCTGGGGGAGTAATGCCATATACATCATCAGTGAAGAGAGGTGCTCTGGAGAAAAGCCTGTTGGAGGGGGAACTCGCTTCCAGGTTGCTGAGCTGTGACTATGGCAGAAAAGAGCCCAGGCACTCTGGCTTCCCCAGGCAACAGTTTCTTGGGGTTTCTCCTGCTTTTCAGGTACATCAAACTTGCTGGTCACATGAACACTTAGTTGATCAGCTTCTACTGCTGGAACGTGCTAATCTGGATCCTGTTAGAGCCTTTCTATGCAATAATTGTGTTGTAGGCAAGCCTAACCACAAAGCCTATTGGGGTCAAGCTGACATCTAAGCAGGTGCAGGAGTCTACCCCAAGTAAGGGAGGAGTAAATAAACCTGGATTCTGTCAGTGGAAATGAACTCAAGACTGATAATGTTTTCAACAGTAGAAGCTTTGCCAGGGATTGAGAGCAGTGATGTCTCTTGAGGAGGTTAAAGCAGCTGTCTTCTGGACACTTCATATTTGGTTTAGCCTTGGAGAGCTCCAGGTTCGCTTCCCTTTCGTTGGCCAGTTCCTTTCGGTATGTGAGGTCCCCTGTGTTATGTTTCCCTGTTTGTTCTAAAAGGAACATTGCTATTGTAATAGTAAAGACATGATGAAGCTATCTTACCTTCTTCTGACTTGACAGTGAGACCTCTTGTTTGCACTAGACTAATGCTGTCAGTCAAGTGAAGGGCACCAAATCATGTTACTAGATTACTTTCCTGAGGTTGATTGATGTCTGCTAATTATTGTAATGTTTCATTTCTTTTTTGCTTTTTTTCAGTACTTTGGTGATGATCAGTTATGCTTCATAACTGATTCAGGAAGGCATGTGTACACCTTTATCTTCTGCTGTTTTGAATGCACTTTGCAGAGAATCACTTCTTTTGTAAGCCGCTGTTTTGTTTTGGTTCTCCAGACTTACAAGTATTGAATGTCTAGAACTTGCAGTTTCAGACAGTGTTAGTCCTGGAATATTGTACTTAAGCTCCTGGGTTAGTAAATAAGGTGTAGCATTTTACTGCTTGGTGAAACAGCTTGGATATGGCCTTTTCCGGCTTAGAGGAAACACCTTATTCCTATGAGCATCCCTGGAACTTGATTGCCAAGTGGCACACAGGGTGAGGTTATTTTGTGTAGTTTGAGTTTGCACTTGGCCTTGATTTCCTGTCTTTAAAAAGGTGTCAGGTAAAACACAGGACGTCTGGACTGGAAAATTAACAGCAGGCACCTCACTCCTGAAAATACATAATATATGGTGCTACCATCATTTTCAGAAACTTCATTGGCATGCTAATAGCTGTCTTATATTATAACCATGCTGGTCAGGGCAATTGGGTGTGGAAACGCCCTGAATCTGTCAAGACAGACATGGCAGCTGATAGCGTGTAGAAATCAATCTCTTGATCTTTTCACTCGAGTGGTACGTGAATTGTGCATTTTAATAAAAATAGATGTGAACTCCTGAACTAAAGGTATGTGACCATATCAAAATTAAAAATAAAATGGACCACCCTTTCCTAATTACTTTAACAAATGCTTTTGGTAATTAAATGACAGTGGCAGTTTAAATCCCCCAAATTTAAGAATTTCTGTCCTTCTGCCAGAGGAGAAAACATAGTAGTAGCAAAACTACGTAGTGTGCTTTATCATTGGATCTGTAATCATTTAGAGGCAAGCAAATATCTTCATGATCATTATATCACAATTTCAATTTCTGTGAATAAGGAAAGGAAATTACAGGTGGGGGGATGGGCAGGGTGAAGTATAGGTAGTACCATGACTTTTCAGTGAAGGCTGCGCTTTCAGTGAAGCTGATGTACTGCAAGTGACTCTGTGTATTGTGACCTCTCGCAAATTAGCATAAAAGCCTAAAATTTACACTGAATTTTTTCCCTGGCTACATTTTGAAAGGTATGGAAAAGGGCCACAAAAATGCATACTGATCAAAATGGGAATGGATTTCTGCCTGTAATGGGAATTACAAACAGAAACAGAAGTCATTTGCTTTTGTTTTTCTGCTGGGACTGTTGTTCTGCTGAGACTCAGGAACCAGACACTGAAGCTGACCGAAGTGTAAGAGAAGGGGGGTAGCGAGCTTGCTGTGCCAAAATTGAGCATGAAGTAGAAAGGCTAAATACAGGTTAGGAAAATCAAAACAGTGTAAATACACACACATACTGCTGTCAGTAACACAGAAGAGGTTAAAAAAACAAAAAAGCAAAGAGTGTTGTGTGAGGAAGTGCCACTGTCATGTTAAACTGGGGAAGAATTTGGCTCTTCATATTTAATGTCACATCGCTCATTTAGAGCCCTAAAAATAGTGTTTATAATAAAATCTCTGACACAGCCATGACTAGCGTGATTCAGATGGCCCCTTTCCTTTTTTTAATTTGTGAACAAAGCTTCTCCTTTGAAGAGAAGTATTTGTTTACAATTGTTTATCAGAGCAGGAAATGGATCAATTAGATGTAACTTCTTAAGTTAATTGACTGCTACTACTAAAACCACCTGACATCCTGCCGATGCCAGCAATGCCAGATGAGAAATCTCATCGTTGTTGCTGTGGGAAAGGCAAGGACACGATGGGAAGCATTATTCTTGGCACTCAAAAGATTAAAAGTATTAAATATTTATAGTCTTATCTAAAATACTGATTGGTTATTAGTGCCTTGAATTAAGGCAGAGATGTGTGAATCCCTAGACCTTTATGACCATATCCCATCCGATTTTATCTGAACCATTAACAGGGAACTGGCGCTCTAAATCTTCCTCTAGCTACATCCTCTTTTTCACACTGCACTGCGTTTATTTTTTTTTTTTTTTGTCTTGGATTGTTTCGTTAATGATCTAGGGTGTAGTAGCAGCACATACAAAAAGTTTTAGCTTCTTCCTTCTTGAAATAATTATCTTCAGAGCTGTATTTATATCTGGTAGTTTTCTTTTTTTTTTGTTGCTGCACAGGTTTGTAATCCTTTCTGCCTGTGCAAAAGCAGAATGGCTTCATTAGTGTGGTGCTACCTTGTTGCTGTACTGAGCTTAGCAATCTCTTTTGCTTCAGCAATACTTCCCTGCTGACTTCAGGGATTTTTGGAAGGGGTAGCAGCGGGGGAGGTTTAACATAAATATTCTGGATTATTTTTTCCTGGCCTGTTTGGAGATTCAAGAAACTATTGGATGCATCTGTTGGTGTTGCAAGCCCACATTTTTCCTGTCAGTTGCAGAATAGCTCCAGCTTCTGATGACTGTTACGAAGTCTTTGATAATGCTTCTACTGCCTGTAGCAAATGGGCTTACTGTGGGAGCCGGGAGGCCTTTCAGAAAGCCCCAGTTTCAGAGCTGAGAGAGAAACAGGAGACCACAACCTATATGTAAAATCTGCTGTCTCACCTAATCTTTAGCCTTGCAGGAGGACTCCTGGAGTCTACAAGTGAGGTTGAAACTATTTGGTATGGCTAATGTTTATCAGCTAGCGGGGGGGGAGGAAGGTCTTTTCCTCTGATATGATTATATGATTGCCATGTTGCTGTCAAGCTGGTGGTAAAACACTGAAAGTGGGTGAAGGAACTTGAGTTGTACTTTAAGGGGCAGAGCAGGTAGGAAAACTCTCCAGGTCAGTTATTTTAAAAATAAGTTTCAAATTCAATAGGCTTGTGAGCCTAAGGCAAGCTTAATTAAAGGAAAGCAAAAATAAGCGTTTAAAATGCTGTTTTGGTTCTCATAAACCCGAGTAAGCCAAAATCTGGATTACTCAATTATGTATGGTTGTGGGATTTGTTTTGTGAGCATTTTCCTGTGCAGCCCAGATTCTCAGCATCCTTCTCCCTCTGTGTGTGGGGCTGTCTCCAAAGGAGGAGAGGAAGGGACTTCAGGTTTTGATTTGGGGGCTCAGAACATGCTCAGAGTCACCCCTTTTCATATCAGACTGACCCCAGACATGCTGGAAAGGGTGTTTGTATGGAGGAAGTGATACAAAGATACTCTTCTGAGTGTTTATCCCAGACCGTATCTCTGTAGCTGTGTTCATGTCTGTGTCTTAGAAAAGGGAATAGTCACTGGGAGGGATTGCAAAGCCTCACTTTGCAGCGCAAGTTTAATAGGAAGGTGCAAGTTGGCCACACTGTGTGGTTTTGTGAGCTGAAAGCTTGTCAATTTTGAAGGAGCTGAACCTTACTTGGAGACTCATACTCCAGTGTTGGTTTTCCTCTGCTAAAATATTCTTTATGGAGCTCTACATAATGCGTATCTACATTTGAGTTACTGTTCTCCTACTTCTTCATTGGAATACACATTGCTTTATCAGTTTAGCTTACTTACCTGTTAAGCAAAACTAAAAGCTTTGAAGCAGTCCTGCAATGGATTTAAGTATCGCTGAGACTGGTGGCTGTCTTGTCTTGCTGTGAGAGGAATTAGTCAAATCCCAGCTCTTAAGTGCATAGGACCTTAGTTTCTCCCCTCTGAGAGTGAGGGAGAAAGGAGTGGTATAAACTATGCCATATAGTCACCATCTTGAGACAATGTTACTCACTACAATGTTAGGTAGCCATGCAGAAGACCTTATTGCATGCTTAGTGGCTTAGAAGAAATGGATCAAATGCCTTTTTATCAGCATCTGTCTTTGGAAACAAGCATCCCTGATAATGGCTGATGACTGTCCCAGAGAACTATCAACTCTGCTCATCTTTTCAAGTCAGGCTTTCCAGCACGCTGGGTCTCACTGAGCATCACCACCTTAAAGATGAACACAGAATTATGAGACTGTGAAATTTAATATGAGAGCAATGGAGGAGTGTGCTCTAGAAGGTAGAGGAAGCAGGTGGGCTCTGGGATATGTAAGAGTACAATGGTGGGTAGGGGTCTGCAGTGCCAAGGGGATTGGCCCCCTCACTGTTATGAATCCTCTCAGTTGTGCCCAGTTGATTTCATTTCATGATAGAGGAAAAAGATGTTTTATCCTTGGTGCTTTCAGTATCTCCTTTATCTGCAGCCTCCAGCCAATGTGATCTAAATGATGCGTATTTGGTCCCAATACCATCTTAGCTGTGACAATGCGCAGTGGCAGGTAATTAGGAAGAATAAAAGAATAGGAAAGGATATAATGGTACTTATGTGGTATAGTCTCCCATCTCTAAGCAGCTCCAGTTATTTCAACACCCAGAAACAATGCCTTTGTATTTATTCATCTTCAGTGTGTGTGTTTTTTCCAGGAAGGAGGTTAAGGTTTTCGAGTAATGGGATCACTCCCTGGTCCACAACCTGCATGAGTCTTACACTATATGTATGAAAGCATATTACCTCTAAGTGGTTTTGAACCTGCCACTGGCTGTCTGATCTGGTTTCCCCAGTCCTTGTACTGGAGGAAGAAAGGAGCAATTATTCTGTTTACCTGCTTTCTGTCATTCTTGTCTTTACAGGCCTCTTTATAGTCTCTTCTCCATGTTCCCAAAAAGGAAAGTCATTATATTAGCCACTACTCACAGTAAAGCCATACCATACTGTGATTTCTTTTGTTGCCTTTCCTCTCGACCTTTTCTAATTCTCTGATGTCCTTTTGTGGAATGGAGGCAGCATGTAGAGGAAGCACAGGATTTTTACAGCAGCAAAATGTTCACATTTCTCATATCCCATTCCTAACAAGTGCTAATATTCAGTTTGGTTTTTTGGACTGCTAGGTAATAGGATTGTATCCTTAGGCCTTCAGCTGATTATTACTACTATCACTTTTCCCCATGTCTATCACTTTTTACTTGAAGACATTGAATTTTATTTTATTGCACAAAAAGTCCTGTTAACCTTTTTTTTGCTGGTTAGTTTTTATTATTTTACATGGTTTCCAAGGGTGATGGTGTCCTCTCAAACTGTTGCCTTGCTGTTCACCCTTTTCTTAGACCATCTGTGAATATCTTGGTTGGTGCAAATCGCAGCACAGTCATCTGCAGAACGCCCATGATGATCTCTCTCCATTGACTGCATTTGTAGGCATGCCAATGACTTCGTGTTATCTAACTGGTTACTCTCCTGTGCAAGGACCTTTCTCAGTTATCCTGTGGTAACTTATTTTCTGAAGCTCTGATAAAGGACTCGATCAAGCTGGGCCAAGCAGAATTAGGTTATCTGGTGAGGAAGTCGGTTTGACTACGCCAGAGGGGTTGTTTGTGCAGCCTGCTGTGCTATGCCCAGAGTGTTTCTTGTTCTCTGCTGGTGCAGGCACAGCAGCAGGGCGGTGGATGACACCTTGCAGGCACTTTGCACCCCTGGCATTCTGCATCCCAAGGAAATTGCTGTTGGAGTTGGCTTCAACTGCCCTTGGCCCCAAAACTGCTGTGTGATGTAGGGAAGGCTGCTTTAATTGCTATGAATGTTGGATTTCCATACCTACAGTAGGAGAAGTAAAATTTCCTGCCTCACAGGCATGGTGTAGTGCTCAAATTAGTAAGCAGCATGGTTATTGCTGGAGAGCCCTAGATGGAAAGAAACTGGGCAATGCAAAATATTGCAAATAACTGGTATAGTTTTACCTGAACGTTGGTGTTGACCCATGCTCCAAGATTGCTTAAGTGTTCTTGAAAAATACCACAGTCATTAGTAACTGGCCTGCAGTGTGGTTGCTGGTCAGATGTGTGCATGGGGAGGAGGCAGAGGTCCCCACCATCAGCCTAGGTAAACCTCCAGAGTCCCGAAAGGGGGGGAAAACAATGGTTTAAATTAGAAGATTGTTGGCAAGCTTTTTTTTAAAAAATGACGGTTGTCTCTGATACTCAAAAACTTGAAAGACTTCGGGGTCTGCTTCTGGTGTCACTGGTAATGTTTTGGAAAATTTGAATACTTCTACGGTTTTAATAGTAATTCTAAAATTACTGATTTTCATTTACTGTACCTTGCAGGCTTTAAGCAGAATATCACCATCCACCTTTTTTCACTAGCCAGGCAGAAACTATTTTAAAACTGCTCACGATGATATGCTGCTGACATTTTAAAGAGGAACCATATGGGAGTGTTTCTTTTAAAACTACACACAACAAGGCGTTGTAGGATTTTTGCACACAGAAGAAAATAAACCGGGTCAAAATAGGTCAGACTTCAGTCTTCCAGTGTGAAGAGTATCTATTCTAAGTGGAAGATGAGAAATGAAATAGTAACTGTTACCCTGAAATGAAAAATGGTGTTGTTTATGTATTTAATTGGTCAGGGTTTGTAATGGGGCTTTAATTCTGCTGCTGTTGGATCTTGTACGGCTGTTGTCAATCATGGGTTTTCTCTTTCTTAAAAGGCTCATGGTAAATTTATTTTGGATAGTTTCTTAACAGGTGTTTCCTCGAAGTTACGAAGGCTTTAAATGAGAACCGTGCTCCATGTCCGGAGCTCTCAGCTGAAATCACATGGCAGCCTGACACGGGCGCTGGTGTGTTTACTCATCTGCGGCCATGCTGACAGCAGGCACTGGCAGGTCCCCACCGCAGCCCAGCCTGGACGCAGAACAGATGTCGGGGATTAGGGGGAAGGATTCGGGAAGGGTTTTGGCCCGTGCGTTCATGGAAGTAATTCATTGTGGTGATGTAGACAGGGCCTGCTGAACCTGTGCTGAGGAGTTGTCTGAAAGGAGTCTCAGTGGGTTTGAGCATCGGAATCAAAAACAAATGTTTTCCTGGTACCTTTTAATTAAAGGGAGAGCATAAATCAATATAATAAAGTTAGTGCACAAAATGGTATTGTACTTCTGCAGTGTTCTTCCCAACAAAGAAGCTGGCAATATGCATCTCTTAAAAGTGGTGCCACCTCCGTCGCACATCACAGGTGGAAAGGTTGCCTGGTCTGCCTTGCTGGGAAGGGATGCAGGGACAGGAGGTGGCTGTGCTGCCTGCCCTCCTCACCTTGGGCCAGTGCTTGTGGTGGTTGTGGCATTTTGTCGATGTTTTATGATTGAGAACGTTTCCTGTGGGACTGTCTGTCTTCAGCGGTTAGGTGTGTCTCTGGCTGTTGTGTTTTGCATGTCATATGCCCAGACATCAGCCGTGTATGGAGAAATAGGGATGGCACAAGGTGACCAAGACTGAGCAGCGCGGAAGATCTGTCATGGCACTAGCTATCCCCTACAGACATCAAACAGTGCACCACATACCAGTGGGCTTGTTGGGCATCTCTGCGGGCTGGGAAGCTAACTTTTGTCTGCCGTTCATGTATCTATAGGTTCAGAGCAGGCATTTGTAGCTGTGATTTGCTATGTGGTGTGGAAAAGAGAATTTATGTAAATCACTACTATTTGTGCTGCTGTTATGAAGATTTCAGTAAAGGGTGAAAGGAAGAAGGGAGAGACGGTGCATCTCCCGGGTTTGGCCAGAGGGTGTGGTGGGAATCACTGCACGTGTACTGCTTATATGATAATGCAAGGAACAAAGGCAAGGTGGCTGTATGAAGCGGCCGTGTGTGCTCAGGCAGTGAAATAAATAGCTCTAGGAATGAAAACGAAGGAAAGAACCATGGTTTTATGGGAAAAAGTACCCATCTATGGTAAGGCCCCATTGATCTGAGTCGAACTAAAATAACCCGAAGTCTTGAGAGCCTTCAAGAGAGGCAGTATTACAGTGAAGAAAACTTTGAGCTAACTGTGTTCAGAGTATGCTTTAAGAAATAACCATTGCCTGAAGATAAAATCCCAGCTGAATGTGTAGTGACTGAGCTAGTAAACTAGTCTTCCTGGAGAAATACAGTGTAGGGAAGTAATGACTGTTATGTGATGCAAGTCACCATCGCTACAACAGATTAAGAACAGATGAAGGTCTATAAAATTGAGTTTACAGGATGTAGTTTTGCAGAATACAAAGCCCTCTCTACGGAAGTGATGTACTTTCAGCTGCTGTTAACTTCACTAAGAATTCAACCTGCTCATTGATGTATAAGACTATACCCCAGTTTGAAAAACTGGATAATACCTACTTCTCTGAGCCTTGCAGTTACTAGGTCTAATTCATGCTGTGTCATTATCAGCCATTTTCTGAATCTCTTGAACTATTAAGGAATCTACAAGATAAAAGACATAGGGAATAATGTTATCCTGGTAAACTTAATCTCAAATCATATCAGGAAATAAGTTAAAAACAAAAAATAGCAAAACTCCCATTCTTCCCATTTGTGGATTGTGATGCTGTAGCCCACTGCAAGCAGCAAACCATGTGTAGAGTCACTGTACTTTCCAGCTGCCTGGAAGCGTAGATGTCTGCACGCCCCATTTAAATTGCTGGATCAGGGCTCTGGAGAGCAGCAGTATTGCTAAAGTCAACTTATTTGCCAGATGTGGGGACAAAGTGCAGAATCTAATTTAATATTGATGACAATTTTGCCACTGGCCATTCCAGATCTTTATACATGCTGTAGAACTTGAGTTCTGGTCAGCAGCTTCAATCAGAAGATTAAATCATTCAGATGGCTCTGGCAAGTGGATGATACCTAATTTATACTTACCTGAAATATGTATACTTACCTGAAATATACCTGAAATGGTATAGCTTAATGTGGTGTATGTTTTCTTTTTTAATCTGCTCTCTTACTCAGTGGCAAAACAAATAGAAAAGGAGTAAGTGCAGATTTCAGAGATTATTTTTAAAAAATAAAACAATCATGTGAGATGGGGAAAGTGTTATTTGATACTAATACAACAAACCTATTTTTCAATATACTACTTAAACAGTTGTTTAAAAAGTTATTTTTGAAACACTCCAGTGAGGTTGACTGTTTTTTCTGTATTTTCTCTGAGGTTAGGACAGATGCCCAAATTCATACTGTGAAACCATGGCAGAGCTGGAGTAAGACCAGGGTTCCTGAAAGTGGTCTTTCTTCTTTTGGTAGAGCACCTTTTTACTCAGGCGTGCTACTTTGCTAATATTGAGGAGGAAAGAGTATCTTGCAACAAATGTGGTTTATGCGAGGAAGCTAGTGTTGTTGCAGTAGCACAGTTGGAAAATTTAGACACACAAAGCCAGGAAACTCAAAGGTTTTGATTCTCTTTGTAGGTGTAACTCAGCAGGTTGTACAAATATCTTATATCTTCACTGGCAAGGAATGGCTTCTGCTAAACATAATTACTCCCTTAGAGTTTTAAATTCAAAGGTGGGGTCTGTAAAATTTAATTCTTTTTTTCCCCCTGCAGCTTTTGTGATAAAGGCACAGTTATTAAATAAGGACAACCACTATACAAGAGTGGTTACTATTAAAACCTGCACAGAAAAAGTTAGAGGCACCAAACAAGTGACCATGACTTCAAAAGGAGAAGCATAATGTATATATTTCTTTTTATATGCAGAGTAGTTTATACTAAAGTGCATGAATCTGTGAACAAAACAAACTGTTTCATTGTCAGGTCTATCAAAGTTACTGTTTCAGATTTACTTTGTTCTTCCTATTTATGCCTGTGTTGGTTTATTTTGAGGTGGAAGGAAAGATAAACTGCAAAGATTCTAAAAAAATGTCTATAGGGGTGACTTTGCTTTTATACTGGGAAGCACATTTTCCTACAGATTTGACTTGGGCTGAGTGAAGTTTACAGCACTGTGGCAGGTCACCACCCATCAGCAAGTAGCTACCCGTGGGCCTGTTCTTCCACGTCCTCGAGGGTGAGTTCATCTTAAACTGAAATATAAAGGAAGATTATATAGTGTTGCACAACTGTATAATTGGAGACATCTCGGAAAACTCAGACTATCTTATGATTCAGAGTAGTATCAAGCCTGACTCGGGTGAAGAAAAATAAGCCTTGGATGCCATCAGCAGTGTCTTCTGCCTCAGTAGCTTGTTGGGTTTTTTTTTTCAGAGAGTCCATGGTCCACAAGAACGCATGTAAAGGAAGGAATTACTCTTATTCAGTGATTTTAGTTTGTACTGGGGGAGCTCAGAGTAAAACAGAATTATATTTTTAGATAGTTTATTTTTAACTAGGAAGAATAATTAGCTCCTGCTGCCATTTATGTAAAGATTTACTGATGTATTTCATCCACTTCAAGGAGAAGGTTCTTTGGTTAATGGTATCTGTGTTTTCTAATAAAATTTCAGGAATCCACTTATTTCCATTTACATGGAGCATGGTTTTGCTACTAATTTTTAACCAACAGTCTTCTGTAAGTGGCTTTGAAGAAACACTAATTTACATTTTTTTTTATTGAGCTTAATGTAACCAATAATGAAAAACAAGTGATAGGCTGGATGAAATTACATCAGTTTACACTGCAAGTGAATCATAAAATCAAATTAAAACACAATCTGATTTATTTTCTTAATTCTGTGCTATCACAGTTATAATAGAGAGTAACATGGGCAGGCTCCATGTTTAATTGGTAGTGTTGTATACTAATTAAGTAATGAGATAGTATTTTTTTTCTTAGGTGAGGCTGTGTATGTAGAATATATTTTAGTTAACACATAACAGAGCTTATTAACACCCTTTGGGACACGTTTGCCCAATGATATATTAATTTATGTATCAAATAATAATTTTGTAAATTACATTAAGAAATAGAATACAAATAGGTTGCTAACTCACTGTGTTCTTCCATTATGGAAAAATCGTTCCTAACAAGAAAATAAAAGGAAGTAAAAGATCTGAGGGTTTCACTGCGCTCCTATCTAAATAGTTTTTCCAAAATCACGGCGGTGTATGTGAAGTTGGGTTTGATGTGGGTTTTTTTCTTTCCTCTTGAAGATACTAATTTTGGGGTTTGTAGTTTTGTATTGCCTGTACCTGGAATTTTCTGATCATGAAAGAACTTTGAGCAACTGGTTTGTCTTTTTTTGAGTTGACATTATATTTTTCTGGGTTTACTGGAGTTTAGTTTGTATTTTCATGCTTTCTTTTAACCATTGCAACTAGCAAGTTCTTCAATGAAAAGCTTCTTGCCTGAGACCTATCTCAAAATACCTTGAGCTTGACTAGGAATGCTGAATTATGTGCCTTTTGTGATACTGTGTTGGCATTTTTCTTTTTGCTCCAAGTACTGCTCTTGTCATCCCTCCCTACATTTATATCCAGGTATTACATTAAAATTAACAATAAGCTTGGTAACTGTCATAGAAGCTAGTTAGTGGATAGATGTCTTACTCTAGACTTTTATATGGCTGTAAGTATGACTGATAAAATTAAGGAAAAGGAGTAAAATATCTGAGTGAGGTATCTGATACTTTTTTTTTCTTTCCTCCTTTTACTGCTCTCAAGGGGACGTGGCTGTGTGAGTGGAGACTGCGAGAGGGAGGAAATAGGTTTGAGACTGGACCAATGTGTCATTGTGTTAAATCCAGCCAGCCGGTGAGGTCATTGTTTTCATCTGAGTCATTTTAGAATGAAAACTCTTACATTATGGAAAACATTGCACATCTTTATTTCAGACATGGAAATATGCAGCCAACCTTTCAGTGGCAGAACTCTGCTGATTTCATTTGAGGTACTCCTGACTCCCAGTGGTCTAAGCGGGAGGGGGAATCAAATTCTTCTGTCTCATTTTTTAACACTTTGCCACTAACCCAAAGGGGTTATTCTTTAGGCACCTTTCCAGCCAAGATGCTTGTTGAAGAGGGAGCTGATAAATCTGTTGATCACACCTGTCAGCCCTGAATCTAGTAAATCTATCCATCCTGGAGTTGGCTACAGCTGTATTGGGGGGGAAAAAGTTCTTAAGCACCAAGTCATGTTGAGGCTAGATTATGTTCCAGCGTGCACAGGGAAAATCCTTGAGACTGCATTCTTCAATATTGATTATATTTCATACTCAGGCTCCAGTACACTCAATCTCTCTGTAGTGTGATTTAATTGAGGGTCTTGGGCAATCTGCCCGGCACTGTAATTGATTTGTGTGACCATGAGCAAGCCCTGTCATCTCTTGGCACTTGGGTTTTAATGTATATGATCTTTACGGTGGGTCTGGTATTCGTAGCATTTTAAGGATCTTGCATAATCCAGTAATTGTAACAGAATTTGTGTGTTTTGTACAGTGTAGCAGCATGGGGTGGAGATACTGATCATTCCACATAAGCTGATAGAAATAGTAGGTGCTTTTGACTGAATCTAACAGATGCTGGTTTATCACCTAAAGTGGGAGAAAGCCATTGCTAGTTGATGGTTTCAGAACAGTTTATGAAAAAATGGATTGCTTTGACACAGTATCTTCCAGTTGTTGCATGGCATGTGCTTACAGTTTTAGTGTGTGGCAAGTCCTGTGTCTCCTTAAAAATAGCCACTTGGTTGATAAGGATGAACATTTTTGCCCTTTCAAGGTTAAACTTCCAGGTCTTGTGAAAGAAGAAAACTACCCGGTGCTGGCACTGAAACACTCACTCCTAAGAGGACCCAAAACATGCAGAGGATGCACGGTGTAGCTCTCTAAAGGAAAACAGAGCTGGGTAGTGGTCTGCAAACTGTATAAATACATCAGATGTTTGCAAGGGAGTTTGCTCAGTGATATTCTTCACAGTCGGATAGTTTTTTCATGTATGGAATCTGTTCCTGGTCATATTGCAGTGAGGTTTCAAATTTAGTCATGAAAAGCATTAAAAAAAAAAACCAAACCAAAAACCTGCAGCAAAGATACGTAAGATGTAACATCACTGAAAGTACAACAATTTCAAGGTTATTTACTTTCTACTGAAAATATTTCCTAGACCTTAAAAGCAGTTTCTTAATCAGCCTTACTGAATCTGCAGAGCGAATAAAATGCAGTCTTCCCCAGGAATATGGGAGTTTCCAGGGTAAAGTAGGAGCATTGCTGCAATGTCCCAGTGTTGAGGCCTGAGCTTCTCATGGAGAATAATATATTTCTCCATACACCATGCCATCAGGTGAGGTGCTGGGACTTTGGGATCAATGGAGTGTGGCTGTTTGCCCAAGCTAGTAGCACCCTGTCATTGGTGGGAAAATGTCTGAGACTGAGACCCTAGGAGGAGCACCTCAGAGCGATGGGCTGAGGCAGGCTTTGAAGATGATTGTCCTCATCGACTGAGTAACAGACATGCTTCCCAGTGACTTGTCTAACATAGGCTGGGAGCAGAGTGACCAACTGGGATTTCCCTGTCCCAGCTTTAGCCCTTCTCAAGTGGTGTGTTCAGACCAAGCCATTAGTCTAGAATTGATGGAGGAGAGGTGCTGGCAGGTGGACTACCTTGTCCATCTCAGCTGACTACCTTAAGATGGGGTTAACTGCCTGCTGGTGATGCACTGCTTTCTGTTTTTTTTGTTTTATTGAGGCAATGCAATTGGAGCAGCAGGGCCAAGGCTCCTAGAGCTGCACTTGCAGCTCCAGGCAGGTCTCTCATCAGCTGGATCCTTCAGTGGCCCAGGTGTCTAGATCAGTAGCATCTGATGGCAGTGAACACTTCTTGTGGTGTTATCATAGGAGAACCTTTCACAATAATAATGTTGCTATCTTCATCCTCTCTCCTCCTTTCCCAAGTGCTGCCAAAGGCAGTGCCATGCTATCATCCGCTTTTGACTAGTGGGGACCAAAGCGATCTGACTGTGGTCACCTGACTGCAGGTTGGACTTGGATCCCTGGTGTATAAAGCTGGAATTAAATGGATATGAAATCATAATTGAGCAGCTTATTGGGTCATTATCCATGCCTCGTGGAGAGAATTATAATCAGGATCCAGGCATACTTCCAATAATATTTTTTGTTGCACTGCAAATATAAACCCAGTGGTTTCTATCGTGGTCTTACACTTTTGCTGTCCATTTTTTATCAGAGTTAGGTTGCATGGATATATGAGGAAATGAAGTAATGAAAAGCTTTTATTATTCAAAATATGAATTTAAATTTCATCCCAATTTTCTTGAATGTTGTAAGATGATTGAGACCCTTGTTTGGTCTGAAGCATTTACTGGTCCCCAGTAGTTGTCTAACCATGCTGTGATAAGAAAACCAAAACTTTCTGGCTATTTGATTTCCCACTCCTGGGCGCTTCAGGCTCTGTTCTCCTGGGAAGTTGTTGTTGAAAATAGTGGCACCACCTATTGGTGGAACAGTAAAACTATGAATTATGCATATTTGCATACTAAGAGTAGTAAAATGGAGAAAAGAGTTTGAAATTTATTCCATAAGATACTTTTTTTTTTTAAACAATCCATTCCCTATTTGGTACACTTGTGCAGAGCATGTCCTTCACTTAAAACAAACCAAAAAACCCAAACTCAACCCCACCCCCAACAAAAAAAAAACAACCACCCTCTTAACTTAGGCTTTCTGAAATAATAGTGCAGAGCCACATATTCCTAGTCATTCTGACTGGCCAGTAGTATTGATTTTTTTTTTAACTGTGTTTCAAAGAAAAAAAGGAAGTACCCACCCTTACAAAAACACTTTACAAGAGGTTAAAGGTATTGGGACCTAAATTGTTTGCTTCTCAATTGTGAAATAATTGGAGCTAATGTGTTTTGTCCTTTCTTTTCTTATTCCCATTCTTTCATCTTAACAAATGGTATCACTCCTGTAAAATGAATGATTTTACTGTGGCGGTCTTATCAGTGCTTGGAAGGCAGTCTACTGATGGCAGCAGTTTAGGCTGCAGTGTCTTCAGCAGGAGGACTTGCATTAGTCTGGAGTGGTTTTGGGATGCCTTGTGATTAATGGCTTCTGGTAGCTAGCTTTGGATGTGCTAGTCACTAATGTTTACGTCAGTAGACAGGATAAAAATTACTTAGTTGCATATCATGGGGCCTGTGTGATGACAGAACTGGTCAATTTTTGAATTTGTTTAAAAACCAAATTATTTCTACTCGTCCTTCTTGTGACCTTCTTAAAAAGAATTTAAAATGGTGGTGATTCCTGTTTAGTAGCTCTGCTTTTTTTATCGGGGGGTGATAACTGATAGCTGAAGTGTGTTACTCATTGGGACTGAGTATGGAAATGCTGTGGTTCATCGAAGATGTATTGTGGTACTGTCTTTGCTGCTGTCAGGAATAGCTGAACAACTGGGATGGAGAACAGCAACAGCTGTGAAGCCTGAGGAAGGCTTTGTTGTGATATATAGGTGTTTTAACTATAGTTTCTATTCATAACCCAGTCCTCTACCCCACAAGTTGGAGAATATCGTAAAAAGGCTGTCTGTGGATGTCCCCAGAATATGTTAGGTGGTTTCCAGTGACTCTTCTGCTGAGGAGCTCCTCGTCTTGTGAGCAGATGGTGGTGCTTTCAGAGAGGAGGCAGAGTTCAGAGGCAGAGCTGTGTCTGCAAGATAAACCAGTTCCCCATCCCGCAGCACAGCGGTCATACAACTCCAAGAGGAAACTAGAGACGAGCAGGGAAGCCAAATTCCAGATGGGCTCGGGCATTGGAGTAAAATCTTGGAAAGGGTTGTGCAGAAAAATGCTTGCCAGTAGTAAAGTGCGTGTGTCTGACAGGATTCAGGTGAGATGAATAGTTTTACTGTTATGCTGCAGTTTTGGAACAGAATAATACTTGAGTAAAAAGCTTAATTGCGGGCAAAAGTATTTGGCTTGAGGGTTTTTTTGGTGTCAGTGTGAGTTGTCCAAATTCATAGCCATTGACTTGAGATATCAACATTTGTAGTAACAGTAACAGCACTTAAACTTCTATTGAACATGTACTAAGATTGTTCTGCACTTTGAAAGTGTGTAGAGCTGCTTTCAGCTAGAAAAGCAAAAAGTGGAATTTAAAATATTTGAAGCAAAAATAGCAGAAAATGCATATAGAATACTGTGGCTCTTTTTTAGCCCTTTTTAGCACCGGCAGTGGAAGGATGGTCAGTGGAAATGCTGATGTGATCAGACTGCTAGCACTTGCAGGGTCACAGCCAAAGAAAAGTAAAACATCAGGATAAATCTCATTATGTTTTGCCACTGTGTAACTACAGTTTGGCTCTTTGGCTAACAATAAAGTTATGATTTCCTTCTTGTTCCTGCACATCATCTTTCTTAGGCCTAGAACAAAACTGCCCGTATGCTTCTGGCATTCCCATGTGAAAGTAGGCTTGAGGGCTCACAAATAACTGAGAGCTGATTCTGGGGCTGGAGTGTGTTTGCTTACTGGCTGTGTGGGTGGCAAAGTCTCCATAAATGTTTTAGCACAGTCTAGCACGCTCTTGGTTTCAGTACAAGATTTACCGCTGATCTGTCAGTCCAGCAACAGCATGGAGGATTTAACATTCAGAAGTGAAAAACACTTTTGGAAGCACTCACTACTTGGCAGTTGAAGGGCAAGTTGCTGTTATATTTGACTCAGTTGTGAGTTGGATAACTTTAAACAGCCATCAACGCGAGGAGAGGATGCTGGGTGCTACGGGTGGGCGTCCTGGCAAGGCAGTGATAGCTTTTCTCGGCTTTAAAGCTTTGCTGAGTGGTGCAAGTTCCTTCTGTTGCCATCAACCACATTGTCTTAGGAAGGGTATAATTACAAATTTTGTCTTCTCACAACGTGTTTCAAAGGCTAGTAGATGTCCTATTTGGTTCAGTGTTCTGTAGCTCAGCTTTGTCTGTAAAATGCCCTGACGCTTCAGCATTGCAGGCTGCCGCTCTGCGGGGTGCTCAGCTGTGAGCCACAGCCAAGCCTGTATTACACTGCGGGGGGACAGCTGCTTTAGTGCTGTGTCCATGGCTATGGGTCCCCCCGCCTTCGGTGACATTGCACGTGAACGTCAGTAGGTGTGTGTGTGTATTGTATGTGGCATACAAAACGTTGAGAAGTAAATAAAGGTTTTGGGGAAGTGATATGGTAACATTCCTAACTGGCAAGTGAGTAAAATGTGGCTAACCACTGGGAATGCTGCTGCCACCTTTCAGCCCCTGTTTTAGTTGTGTACTGCACACGAATCACTACAGAAGAAAAATCTTTTCTGTTTCTAATGCACTAGAGAACTTAAATGATTCTTACGGGAATTGTGCATGTGTGTGCATGAAAGAGGTGGTGAGGTCATCTCAAGTCTTCCATGTAGCAAACCTGGGCCTTACCATTAATTTATCCGTACAAGATTCTGATCACCTAAAATAGCATTTCTGTAAACAGTGCTATATTTCAACTTTGTTCCATAACCATGTGTGTATGCTGGGACTGGAAGGGTTTCCAGTTATCTTCCTTCTTAAATCCTACCAAGCTTTTTGTTCAAGTGTTACAACAAGAAAAATGCAAATATAAACTTTGAGCTCTTTGTTTGTAAAAAAAACCCATTTGTAGGATAGGAGTGAATCTTTCCCACCCTGGGTTTCAGGCAGCTGTAGTTGGAAGAGGAAGTTCTGTATTTAAGTGGAATATGACTGAAGCATTTTAGTGAGAAATGTGAAAATTTTTTTCATGTCAGTTGGATGCTGCTCAGAGATACAGAACAGTGGGTAGAAAGAGATTAAGCAAAGGGTACAAAAGACAGTCAAAAGTGCAATCTAAATATACTCGCGGTGCTATTCTCCATGAATGAAGATGTGTTTGCCTGGATCCACAAATCAATATCAGTGATTTGGTCAAAACGCTTGATTATTTTTTTTTTTTTGAAAATGTATAAGGAATTTAAGATCATAAGCAATGACCGAAATGTGAAAATGCCATTGCTGTTTGTTAATTGTAGGCCTGACTTATGTTAAGAGTTGATGAGACTTACCCCACCAACGGATTTCAACATCACCCACATCATGGATCTGTTTGATGCCATCGCTCTACCTTTTTGCTTGTAAACAAACCCCTTAACATGTAATGGCTTGAAAATATTCATGATTTATGTATTTGTTTTCTTTGCAGGCTGGAATGGTGTTAAGATGTGGATACTTCTGGTTTGGCTTGTTTCTCGTGCCCACTGCATGCCTTGTTAAAGACGTGGCATGGACAGCGTAAGTCCTGAACCGTTCCTCTCTGTGTTACAGGAATTATTCTGTAGCACATGTTGTCCAGTCCAGTATTTTCTATAAAGAACTACAAAGCCTTTTAGTGAATGCAAAATGGTGATACTCCTTTGGAAGATGTCTAAGCCAAGTGAAGTGGGACTGATTTCTGTCTCACTTGCCGATACAACCTGCAGTGTGAGAGAATTAGTTAGTCCTGAATCTGAAGGAGGCAGCCATGTGTGTGTAATGAATATGTGTCATCTTATGATTATTTGTGTTGTCTAGCCTTTAGTTAAATGCAAATTTAAATCAGACATCAGAAATTCTCTGCTCTTAAAAAGGAGCACATAATTTGTTCCATTTGGCTAAGGTTAGGTAGAAAGCAATAATGTGGTGCACTAATCCATACCCAGTAAGCTCCAAGTTCTTTGTCAGCTGCTCTTTAGGCTCTCCTTCAACAGTGGGTCTTCCAAGACATAACTGAGGGAAGAGCAATGCTCTGCACTCTTATGGTTGAAGTCATAATAATTCCTTCCCTGCCCAGAGAGGACGAACAATCCTTGTGAAATACAAGCCTCTTTAAAAACTGTGGTTTCAAAGCATTGCAGAAGGTAAGCAATTTCAAGAACTTCGATTTTAAGGAGCAGCAACTTACCTTCTTTACCATTGCAATTTGAAATGCAGAAGTATCCTTTTCACTTAGAATTTCTAGTGTTTTGTTCAGCTTGCTTTCAATTGTTTTAAGCACCAAAGCTTTCACCCTTTCTCTTGGAAAGATGTGTTATGACCAAGAAGGTTTTATTACATGGATATGTAATAACCTTGTGTGAGGAGGACCCAGGACAGATCCTAGCTGGGGAGATGAGGGAATATAAGTTAGCTTGTCAATTGTCACAAAGGCTGCAAGTGAAAGCATCGTAACATGTACGTAACACTATGCCCCAGGAACGAGCTGTTGGTCAGCCAATGAAGACTCTCAGAATCACAGAATCATTTAGGTTGGAAAAGATTTTTAAGATCATCCAGTCCAACCATTATCTGAACACTGCCAATTCCACCTATTTTCTTTACAGAGAATTGCAGAAAATACTGAAAAAAACAGAAAGTTTCCCAAACACAGGCACATTTCAAAATTAGCGTAAAAGAATAAATCAGGTTATATGCATATATCTGACAGTCTTTTTTTTTTTCCCTATAGCATTGATAGCACAGCTAAATTAAACTGGTAGTAGGCAAATCTACCAATCAGTAAGCACTTCTTAAATGTTTTCCTGTTTTCTTCTTCAGCTTAATTTTCATGAGCTACACTACTAAAACTAAAACTAGGTATCATAATGTAAATTTTCTGTTCAGGCCAAAAAATGATTTAATAGCCTAGCACACTAGAGGGATTTTTGTTACACTCACTAAACTTCTCCAAGTGAAAATTATTTTAAAATTCTAAAGTTGAGGCCAAAATGTTTAAATTTAGATACTTAGCTTTGTCTATGACCTGCTTTTTAAAGCTCTGAAAACCAAAAACTTCGAATTCACTTAGCATAACAGGCCCTGCCCCTGTGTCAGGCATTAGTTAAAATTACCTGCTTAGAAGTCATTGGAACTACTTTTGTGATTAAAGCTAAATAGGAGCTGAACTGTTTGTAGCATCAGGGATCAAATACATATTTAGGTGTCCAAGATTACTCTTTAGCTGTTGAAATGTTTTCATGATAGTTGAACGTCCCGAAGTTGTTCTCTGTTCTTATTGGTTCTTGGCGAAAATGTCTCAAGAACTGTAATACAAGACCAGACCAAAGTAGGCTCATCCTCAGCTATCGCTCGTTTAAAATTCTGTTACTGACTCAGCCTGTTCTTCAGTATTTCTTAGAGAAACCTCAGCAACACAATCCTTTCAGTGGTTCAGACCAAGAATGTACAGAGATTGTGAAGCTCTCAAGACAAACACGTATATATACAGACATACTAGGTATTTTCCCAACAGATTTTAAACAGGAGGCTCCTATCAACATTAAGCAAAAAATCTGTTTTCTGGGCAGGGCTACTTTTTTTTCCTTTAACCCGTCACTGAAAAATTAACACCATTAACATTTTAACTAGGATAAATGAAATGACACAGCTATCAGCACTGCCATATGGAAGGAGTAAAGGTCTGTTTCCTTTCCAAGAGCCTTGCCATTCAAAACTTGAGCCTAAGGCCTCTGGAAATCAGCCGGCACATTTCCACAGCAGTGGTTACACCACATTGCTGTCTGTAATTCAACAGAATCTGGTTTTGGCCGTAAAATTCCAGCAGCTCGGACTTCTCAGAGTCATGGAATTTATCCCTTTCAGTTTCTTTTGGACATGAAGTTATGCACAGAAAGAGCATCCATGTGACCCAAAAGGTACATGATTAATTTCAGTACAAAATAAATATAGTACAGAGGTTTTTGTCTGGAAGAAGGTTAAAAGGGTTAGGAAAGTGTATTTGAAACCCATACAAATCTTTGTTTCTAAACTGCTGTTCTGCATCCCCTACCAAAACTTGTAACGCTGGAAGCAAGAGCTAGTTTTACATGTTGCCTTCATTACACAGGCAACAGTTACCAACACACCTTTTATCTTCCGTGTTTTCTGCAGCTCCAGGGGGTTTTATTTACTTTTTTTTCCTCCCCTTTTAAGTGAATCAAGGAAATGTGGAAAACGTTTTTTTAAGGGAAAGAAGCTTATTATTAATACTTGGCTGCAATACCACATTGTTAACTTCAGTCCACTACCCTGAATGCAGTGGCTTGGTTTGGATTTGGTTTTTTCCTGATAGAAGTCCCAGTTGTGCTACCATTGCAATGAACAGAGCTTTGTAAGGTGAGTGCTTCCTCACAGTTGGCATGTGTCACTTGAATACATGTCACTGGTGCTAGGAAGTCTCAAAATAGCTGAGCCACAAATCAGTGTGGGAGCCGTAAAAACACAAGAGTGTATTACAGCAAAATTAGGCAAGAGGGCAAAGGTTTATTAATAATTGATGTCTCGGTGTTACAGTGAAAAATTGTCTGAGCCTTCCAATCGTTACCAAAATCTTCATGTATTTTTTTTTTTACTGTGATGAAAGAAACATGTTGTACACGCCAACTCCACAGTGTAAAGAAGAGAGAAGGTATGAGGAGCTCTTCCTGTCCTTGCACATGCTTGTGGTCCCTGGAGCATAAGACTCCTAAAATGGCGTTGAGGATAATGAGCCAGAGTAAAGGTGTCGTCGTGTTTCAGAAAAGTTTGAGTGTGACCATGCTTCTCCCTGGCAGATTCTGGCCTCCCAAACCCCCTAAATATTCTCCTGAGGCAGTGGAGTGAAGCTGTGTGCTTCCCTGGCTTGGAAGGGGAAGGGCCACCCAAAATACAAAGATAATGTTTTGCCTCTTCTTATGGTCCATGATCTTTATATCCCAGTGTGTGAGGGGAAAGGCGAGTTTGTCTTCATGGAGTGCATCAGTTTTCAGCTGAACATAACACTGAACACAAGATCTCATCATTTATTGAGGACTGATTGTGCATCTAGGGCAACTTGTGAAGTACCAGGTAAAAGCCAAGTCTTCTACCTGTATTTTTGCATATCAGAAGTTATTAATGCACTGTTGCGAAAAAGTCATGAAGTATCCAGTCCTGCTGCCAGCAGTCCATGGAATATTTGCAGTTGACTTTGATAGGAGCAATCCCAAGCTCTGAGGCAATTGTAATACCATATTTTAGTATTTGCTTTTGGAGAAACGTGTGGATAGGTTAGCTCAGGTCCTTTTTATAAATACTTAATTACTGACTCTTTCATGGATGCTCTTGCTTTCAAGTTGAAGGGATGACTCAGTGCATGACAATTACCTGTGGGTTTATTGTTGCTTTTTGGATACCCACCACACCAGAGGCAGAGCCCATCTATTTCATCATTTCACACTACTTAAAAAATACTTCAGTACCCTCAACTTTAGGACAACAGTATTTTTTCCATATTGTGAAATAGCTGTGCAATGGCTCTTTGTGCTGTGCTACACCAACTGGACTTTGCTTAGGCTCCATTCTGTAAAATTTTGAATTCAGTATTCGCTCTAAGGGAAAAGACAAAAATCTCTTATATCTTACAGTATGCGGCAAGATAAACATGGAACCTTATGAGAGGCTGAATAACTTGTAGATTTCTGTGTTCTTGTCTGTGGGGAAAACTGGTTGGAAATTATTTTAAAAGTTCCAAATATGCTCAGTCTTCAAGTTTGCAATAGTAGGTATAGCCTCTTTTTAAAGGTAAGAGATGAGTTCAAGGTCAAAATTTCAGTGTAACTCAAATTTAAATGTTTACTGAAATGAAGGTGTGTGATAGTGAAGCCAACTGTAAAGATTATAAGAATTAATAGCTCAAAGCTTTCTCATTTTAATCACTATAGTTTCCCTTCCTCAAAGAGGAGACCAGTCTAATCATTAGCCTAAGTAGTTATCGGAACTTGAATCTAATTAATTTCTGTGCAGCTATTTGTAACTTCAGTTTTTGAAACATGCACTGTAAAAACATCCTTGCTGCTGATCTCTTCCATCACAGTACATTGGTGTTCCCTTGCAAAACACACACCTCTGGTGGTTTGTTTTAATAGGGTGCTCTTCTGAGTACATCCTGATATTCTTTACCTCCAGATGTTGCCGTGATTCATCTTTTGTTGTTCTATGTTTTTCCTCTTACATGCAGATGTGTTTTGAAAAGTAGTTTTAATTTAGTTTCTCATTTTGAGACATTGGGGGCCTAATCAGCAATACAAAGACCACAGGACTTGGATAACCTAGTATTAATATGAAGACACTGTCATCTAAAATAGTACCAGCAAAGATTTTGTGGTCTTTGTTATTCCCCATGGACGAAGTAGTAAGAATCATGCTTTTTAAAAATAAATGCATCTTCATTATATTTTAATTAACTATACAGCAGCTATTATTTTTCTGCTAGAGGGAATTTTACATTGTTTTACATCTTTGGTTAAAGATTGTTATCTGCATATAAGACTCTTACAAAATTTGTAAAGAAATTTTTGCCACCTCTAGAGTTGAAGACTATTACTTTAATCATAGAATGGTTTGGGTTGGAAGGGACCTTCAAGATCACCTAGCCCCAACCCCCCTGACATGGGCAGGGACACCTCCCACCATCCAGCCTGGCCTTGAGCACTGCCAGGGATGGGGCAGCCACAGCTGCTCTGGGCAACCTGTGCCAGGGCCTCACCGCCCTCACAGGAAAGAATTTCTTCCTAATGTCTAACCTAAATCTGCCCTCTTTCAGTTTAAAGCCATTCCCCCTTGTCCTGTCACTACATGCCCTTGCAAAAAGTCCCTCTCCAGCTTTCCTGTAGGCTCCTTTAGGTGCTGGAAGGCTGCTCTAAGGTGTCCCTGGAGCCTTCTCCAGCCTGAACCACCCCAACTCTCTCAGCCTCTCTTCCCAGGAGAGGTGCTCCAGCCCTCTCATCATGCCATGAAGGAAGTGATGTCTCAACCAATTCGGCTCCATCTTGTTTTCAGGCTTATTGTGTAGTCAGGTGCAAATCAACATTACCTCACAGGACTTCTTTAAGTTACACAGAAAGAAGCAGCTAATCAAAACCTGCCTGTTGGAGGAAGTTCCCTGTGGTTTGTATTATTGCTTGTACATGTCAAGCAGAGGGGACTAGATCATGTCCTTATATCAATGTAACTTACGCTGAAGAGCACGGGAGCAGTAGGTGAAACTGGGAAAAAAAAGGCCCAGGTCTCTTCATGGGGGACATTGCTCTCCAAATTTTCATTGCACAAGTGGTACATGGATTGCTCTTTGAATCCCCCAGCCGAGAAAAGAGGACATAGCCACTCTTGTTACCGCCACTTTGAAAGCTCAGTGGGGCGAGAGGTGCCTTTCCAAGTCATGTGAGACTGATAAATGAAAATAAAGGGGCTTGAATGGCAATTATTATCTGAGACTCTCCTCAGGTTCTCAGAGCAGCACTACGTGTAGCTCAAAAGACAGAGTAGAATCATGTTTTCCTGCCATGAATATTCAGTGAATCCCAGCTCTTTTGTGTGAACACCCGGGTCCCGCACGGTCCCACGGCAGCAGGTCAGGTCTCCGTGGTCCTGGGGCTTTGCTGCTCGGTTCCATTTGGAGTGTTGTGTTGAAGCGGCCAAGCTCTGCGCAATGTGAAGTCCTTCTGATTTCTCATGTCTTAATGTAATATTTCCCAGGTATTGTGAACCTGAACTGACTGGATATATACACTGTGCCTTATTTCCCAAATCTTTCAATGGAAGGCCCTGCATTTCTCATCTGAGAGGTGAAATTGGGATTTTGTAGCAAAACAAATGTTCACAGGGCGCTTTTTGTTTTGTTTTCCTTTTTGTCTTTCCCTTGTGGTACAGGGCCAAGCATACCTACCATAAAACTTTGCTGGAGCAAGTTCAGGAGTTGGAGACGAAGACGAGAGAGCTGGGAAAAGCCATGCTTCGTGACAGTAATGGAAAGAGGTGAGGCAAGCCTATGCTAATGTTTAAAACAGGCTCTTCTTGTCCTCTCCCATCCTATGTCTCATCCACTGTTCAAATCTGATTCTAGACAGGGTAACAAGACTTCTTGTCTGTATTGTTAATTTATTGTTGTTCCTCTTCATATGCGTCCGTTGCCCCTACCAAAATCAGCCCTTCCAGTTTCATTTCTCCTGCGTAACTGCTGCGAGGCTCTGTTGGAAACTGCTGCTCTGTCTTCTGCCTGGTAACATGTAGTGCTGTTACCTGGCCACTGAGCCGGACTGGTTTTGAAAGGACTTTGTATGAAAAAAAAAAAAAAATAAAAAAATCTGATATTCCCTCACATACACACACAACCCTCAGGGGAAGGAACTGTCTGTGACTCAAGATGTGAAGACTGTAGCTAAGAGGAGAACTGGCTGATCCAATGTACCCTACAACCCTACAACAGTCTCACTTGAAGGATTATTTTATTTTTTTGCTTTTTTTTCCACTGTAGCTTACAGGCCCCTGCTTCCAGGGTTCTCAGTTTCTTGTTGTGCCTTTCCATTATATCCACACCATATGGACTTGAACATATTGCTATTATTGAATCTTTCATTGTAAGGGGAGAGTATGTGTTGTGTGGGAACTTTTGTCTCTTCTGAAAGAAGCTAAAGAAAATCATAGTGAGGCTTTTGCATCCAACAGTTTCATTTACCAACTCAGAATGTGGTTCTGCATCAGCTGGTTGGAAAAGCTCCCCAAGTTCAAAAAGGTTTTAGAACCAACTCTTCTGTTCCTTACACAATATGGTACCACATGACTTGCTAAGAAACTACATGATCATTAAACTGGATTTTAGCAAACCTTATAAACTAGCAAACTGAGTGGAATGGGGCTTTTAAAAGATTTTGTTCTTCTGGGGCAGGGTCATCCTTTGAACCTTTGATGTCTATTCTAAGGTAAACTAATTGCCATATTGTAGCTGCTGCTAAGACGAGCGGATAGTAGATTTTTTTCAACAGAACTTGTGAGTTAATAAGCACTATTTTTAGGGAAAATGATCAGGGAGTGAGTTTACCAAGACTGTAGTAAACTGGAAAGCTTTTAAAAATGCTTGTGTGAACTTCAATGAGTTTATAAGATGTCCTTAGTGACCAGAGTTCATTTCTCAGAGGCCAAGGCAAAGTAAACAGTGTTATTGATTAAGATCACTTCAAAACACTTCATATGTTCAGTTTTCATTTCGAGTAATTTTTCTGCTGTGACTTTTGGATCCTACAAAACATGATTTATAAATTGTGCTCACTTGCGAAAGTTGCAAACTACACATCAAATAATTTAAAAAGAAAAAGCAACGTTTGCAGCATTGGTCAACAAAGGCAACTTTCTGTGCCACAATTAAAACCAACAAAGATGCCTAAAATCAGGTGTTTAATTCAAAACGAACCTTTAAGAGGGCTAACTTTGAAGTCAATTGGAGCCAAAGTGCTTGGTACCAAAATCAGATGAGCCTCCCAGGCAAGAAAGGTGTAACTTGGTGTTGTGAGGGGGTGACTGACAGACTGATCAGATGCCATGCAAGTGGAATCCAAGCCGGCAGAAAACTGGCCGTTCCCAGGCACGTGGCACTGGTAGTATGAGCCCCTTGGGTGTTGCTGTGGTTCCTATCATTGCATAGGATGTGAAGTTACATTGGTGCTGGTGTGTAACATTTGTGTTTTCCTGCCAGTATTTAGTGCCGGTTATCAATAGCCAGAGAGGAGAGCGAGTCAGCTTTTTGCCTGATGAGTCACTGGGTTGCAAGGTGGCTTGACATACTGTTAATAGTGTGAGAGACAGTTAGTATTTGATCTGTTTATATGTGCCTGTACGTATTTCCAAGAACTGGATGCATTTCTTCTGTGTTTATACACTGTCCTGACTTTCTGTAAATTTAATGGCCGTGTTGTAATTAATTCATATACTACATGTTTTCGTAGCCTTTCATTTTATTACATACTCACTGCAAACGCTTTCATCTGCATTCCTCCTCCATACAGCTTCACTTCATTCTCGAAACGCTTGCATGGAGATGATGTAAGGAATCCCTTCTGGCCCTCCTTCCCATTCTCCCTCCCCCCTTCTTTTCCATGCATTTGTTTGTTCTCCTTCCTAATTGCTCCCAGATTTTCTGGGTGGTCCATCTGTGAACTAGATAATGGTAGAGTGCCTCTGCCTGCTAGGAGCTGATGTGCTGTGCTTGTGATGTGGCCTCCTGAGTGCTCTTCAGAGTTGTTCTGTCTTTTATCTCCTTTGTTTGTCTCCTGGCTCTTTCACACCTGCTAGAAATCCTGTGCTTGTCCGAAGGGAAGGGTGAGGGTGGGAAAGAAGCTGAGTGGGAACTTTCTGCAGTCACAGCCTCTCTGGTTCATGTTCTTTATTTTTTAAAGATTTCCTTGAAGCCAGTGGAAACAAGTGCTGAGATGCACGCACCGCTCTCCCCTCCTGCCCGCAACCCCATTGCTCTCGGGATATTTCTGGCAGTGTGACACTATGCAGGAAGGGAAAGTAACCAGTCTCCTCATTTCTAGCGGGAAGTGGAGAGATGCATTAAAACTGCACAGGTCCATCCGTCACCTCCAAGTAACAGTGTTAGCTCTTGGTTGGAAGTGTTCTTGAAAACATACCCATTAGGTGTTGGTTTGTGCAGGCAGCTGTGGAAGATAAGCTGGCTGTCATCAGGGTCTATTTTCCTGGCCCACATAGTGGATGCTATTTTTGTTCAGTGTTTTTCACAAACAAACAACACAAAATCACACCAAATTACAGATAAGAGAAGGATTTAGGGAGCTATTTTCTTTTATCATTGCCTAGACCTTAGGCAAAAAAATGAGGTGCAAGATCTGAATGTTTAGGATTTATTTGCTAAACAAAAAGCAATTCACAAAGCCCAGAAAGCAGTGAGTGCGTATGTGCTTGCACAACAGGATGCCAACAATTTACTGTGGCTCAGCTGAATTTCTGTAAAATGTGACCAGGGTAGCACCTGGGTCCTCACTGCACTTGGGGAAGGAGCGCTGGGAGATCTGCGTGTGCCGCGTGATACCTAAATACGCACACCCTGTCTCAGAGGGTCTTCACCCTACCAACTGTTCTTGTTAGACCCATTTTTCCAAGTTAATAAAAACACTAGTGCTTATTCTGCTCTTCAGAATCTTAGCCCCTTTGAATGGTCTCTAAAATTGTATTTTCTTGTATCTATCTCAAAAAGCAGGTGCAAATTTTTGCGCAGGGAGCAAACAGCAAGGCAAATGGTAGATCAGGGAGTGTCTGACCTGCACAGGGAAGAGTGTCAGCACCCTGAGCACTACACCTGGGTCCCCAAAACCTTGCAGATAACATCAGTGTAATGTGTGGACGTTATATCAAGTGTATTGTTTTGAGCTGTAAAGGGCCATGTTCTCATTTCTCTATCTCTCATCTGGACAGCTAAAAACTTACTTTCCTTGGAAGCTGGGATGATCACAGGATCAGATGATTCCAGGAGCAGATTTCATCAGGGGAAACGAGTATCTGGAAAACTGGCAACTCCAGAAATAGTTTGGGAAGCAGAGGAGAGAGTGTGCAGTAAGGGACTGGTGATGAATCCCATGCCGTGCCTGCCTGCTTGTGGAAGATGAGTGCTGACACTTGCCCTCCCCAGCCTGGCACCCAGCAGTGCTGGGCTGGACTCCAGCCCAGCCGTAATGTGAGGAAGCTTTGGTGCAGGACGGGAGAGAGGCTCCCTGGCACTCTCATGTAACAAAAGGCAGGATTTAACACTAAATTTACATGAATTTGGAGAGGTGAGAGGGGCAGCTCGTGTGCCAAAGCAAACATGGACATGTGGAGACACCTGCCCAGCAGACCTAACCATGTTAACATTTGAGATTTACACAGAGAAAACAAACAGGTATTCTTCAGGTTTGTGTTCAAAAGCGGCATTGAGTTCAGCTGTAGAGATTTTTGTGTCTTTAAGTTTACAACGAAATCTTGGCTCATAGAGGGTCAGATCTTGAAGTCCTCGTTTGCTTTTCACTCCATCTAACCTCTCATTGAAGTCAGCAGGAGTTCAGGTGGAGTGAAGCCTGATTAGGGACCAAAGCAAACTTTACTTTGGAAACCCATGTCACTTCATTGCTCCACTGGCCAACTAACAGAGAGCAAGCAAAGCTGTGCAGCACCCTCCTTGCGACAGTACATTTCCTGTTTCAGAGGGTTTCTCTGTCTTGGAATTGCTAGAGAGGTCCCTTTTTGAAAGTAGCTTTTTGGTTGTTTTTCTGTTCTGTTTTTAATCAGTTGGTGGCCGGGATTAGACAACTGTTTGATATTGAGGAACAATGTAGCTTTCGTGATTTAAGTACTTTACAAGGAGCTGAAGGGTCCGTCTGGGGTGTTGCAGAAAAGTACCTGCCAATCACTGAGTACTAGGAAGAATTTCTTTGAATTATTCAGAAATCTGGAGTGTCTTGTCTTCAACAAAGGTGAAGGGAAGTGAGTACAGAACTAGCAAGGTATAGTTGCGAGCAAGAAGAAAGCACTGCGGTATGCTTTTGCACAGCATTTTTCAGTATGCCTTTTTACTTGTGCTGCTTTCAGGCACCCACTGACGATAGCTAGCCACCTCTTTCTTTGATCTCCACTTCACAAAACAAACACTGTTTTTCAGTGTATCTAAAACAGCAGTTCTCTACAGTCTCTCCGCTGTCTGCCTTCCACAAGGAGACGGGCTGGTGGAGATTCTCTTTCATTTAAGTGCTTCTCACCAAATCTAACTCTGTTGCTTTAGTGAAATGGGCATGACCAGCTCTCACCCTGAGAGCAAGCTGTCTTATTTATCTTAGCCTCGGTTTTATTTGGTGGGTGAGGGCAGATGCCTATCTCATTTCAATAGCTGCATGACCCGATGGGCGATCAGTGAGCTGACACAGGTGCCCGTGGAGACTTGCCCACTCCACAGGTCCCTGGGGAAGAGCAAGAAGAGAATGTGGGAATCCTGACTCAGGCTTGTGGCTGTGCTCGGCGCCAAGAGCAGCAGAGCCCTTAGCCTCGTGCCGGCAGCAGCAGAAATGATAAAAAGACTTAACTTTTAACAAACCCATGAATGAGCTGAGGACCTGATCTCATGGTTCCTGAGGAAGAGGCAAGCTTTTTCATTAAGATCAAGAGGAATGAGGCTTGGGCTCATTATATTTCAAAGCACTTTGTCTCTTTATTGATGCATTTCAAATTACATCTGCTTGAATAGGGAGACCGTGCTGGTACGGCCCCTTCACATCAGCAGGTACAATGAATCTTACTTGAAACAAACTCAGACTTGTGTTTTCAACTGGTTAAATGACATTGGGTGTTTGGAGCCAAATTCTTGTTTCATGAATGTGTTGACTTCAGTGTATTTACTCAGGATACGCATGACTGTGATGTGAACGTGGCCCATCCAGTGCAGCTGAGCGTAAAATGCGGTTGAAAAAGGGGAGAGGTGTATTTTGGGTTTTGAGGTTTCAGAGTCTTTTTATCAATTTTTCCAGATGTTCTTGACACCGTTTCTGGGAAGCAAAGGCGAGATTTCTCCACCAGTGTACACAACAAAGTGACTGGCATATTTACGATTTTTTCCTTGCAGCTCTTCTAGTAAAAAGATATTAGACTCCTTTTACTAGCAAAAAGCACATAAAATTATATCAATGGGTTTTTTTTAATTCTTTGATTCCATATGGTAAACATTCATGTACAGTAGGTGGAAAATGCGTAATTTTGTTTTATTTTACTCTTGTCTCTTTCTCCCTCCCTCCTGTCCTATATCAGTAAGGAATCATGACTTTATTTCCTCATTTTAATATGTACTGTTAATTTCCGGCATTTCTAACCCCTGTGTATGCGGCAGTTGAAGTTATTAGGTTTGATTCTGCTCCAGGTTGAGCAGTGGGCAGGCTGTAGGGCAGAATTGGGAAGGAGCAGAGGGCAGAGAGGGTTTCAGAAGCCAGCCAGAGGGATGAAGAGGGATTTAAACCATTGCACAGCTTACTTTAAATCAAAAAACTCTCCAAGTTGGTTTTGGACCCAAGTGCCCAGCTGCTAGGGCAAACCAGTGGGAGCTGACATGCCCTTTCTCTAGTGCAATTGTTTATTTCGCATCCTGAATGTGCCTATCACATAATCTTGAGGGGTATCCAGTGCACAAATAGGGTTAAATCCTGGTGACCTGGAGAAGGATTTAGAGCTGTGATCAAATCTACTAGTGAAGTCAAAGTTGACAGAGGTACAGTATCAGCATAAAGGCCAAAATGAAGCTGTAAATTGAAAGGAAAGATTAGAAAAAAAGAGAACATAACAAGACAAGAGTTAAAACTGATTAAGGGGCCAATCTCTCTGATGCCTAATCCTGAGTTACTGGGTTGGGCACTGGGGAACTCCAGGGGGGAGAGAAGAAGAAATCTTCCCTCCAGGCTGCACAGCAGGAGAACTGCTCCATAACAACTATTCCAGCCTAATGGCTTCAGCAGTTGGCCTCAGCTCCTCCACCGGCTAACCCCTCTGGCAGGGAGGCAGGACAGCCTGTGTTCACGCCTCTGATTCGTGGCAAAGAGTTAAGTTACGGGTAGCAAGGACAAGAAAACAGACCTTGTACTACATGTGAAGTATTTAGTGGACAATTACAAACTACTTAAAAGCTTAAAGAAAAGCAATTTGGTTTTCTGCAGATTAACCAAATGTCCTGGGCTTTGCGCTTCAGTTGTATCCAGAGGCTTTCAAAGTTCATCAGTTTTCCTCGTTGCCTTGAGCTGTTCTTCAGCTTTTTATTCTCTAAAGAAAAGAAAGGAAAAAACTGATAGGAAAAGTTTAGAGTTTTTGAACACAGCAGTCGTTTTAACTTTGGTTAAAGTATCTAAGTAGGCTTTTTTAAAACCAAAAAGTTCGGATTAAAAAAAAAAAAGCCACCAAAACCAAACACAGACAAATAAACAAAACCCCCACCTTTACATAGAGACCAAGCATGGAAAACTTCAGTTTCCAAGGTGACTACTTCTGAAAAAAATGAGTGAGTAGGCAAAGAATGTTTATAATTGCAACTGTATTGTCACCTTATCTATAGAGGATATGACCAAGCACCCACTAGAGTAAGTGCAAAGTGAGGCACTTAGGGACAAGAAGTAAACAGCACTGATACCAAAAGGAGGATAGCTGAAAAGCAGCAAGCCACACTTAGCCTTTTCTGCTCCTCAGACATTTAAATTGAGTCAATTCCCGCATTTTGGAAAGGCTGAAGGCAAAACTGGGCAGCTTCAAAATTTGTGTTTAGTTGGCTTGGGGACAGCTGACAGTGACACCCCCACATACCCCCTGCCCTCGTAATGAAATGCATAAACATGTGCTATGTGCTTAATGTTTGCAGTGCTTAGAAATTGAGGACACTCTAAGCAGAGAGAGATCTTGTTATTGTCTTGGGGTTGTTGCTTTTCAGAGAGGTACGCGATGTTTAGTGTCTGCTTTATTTAGGTAACTTTTAAAAGGTGCTTGGCAGTACTGTTGCCTTGTGGTGGGCTGACCCTGGCTGGATGCCAGGTGCCCACCAAAATGGCTCTGTCACTCCCTTTCTGTCTCAGAGCCAGCTGGCATTGGCTCTGTTGGACGTAGGGGAAGCTTCTAGCAACTTCTCACAGAAGCCACCCCTGTAGCCCAGCCCCCCCCCCCCCCCAAAAATCTTGCCATGCAAACCCAATATATTTCTGTTCAAAGAAGTAGTCTTGGAAATAAGTTTAGGAATAACAGCCTCAAAAATGAAGGCTAGAACGGCTTGTCCAAGTGATTTTAAGAGTCAAAGGAGGGATCTGTTTGGCCTTTCTACCTTAGGACATCGTTAATGACAAAAGGAAATGTAAATTGTCCAAATGTAAATCGTCCTTGCTTGTCACCAGAAGGAAAAGCTTGGTCCTGCTTTTAGCTGTACAACTTCAAGGATCAACATGAAGAAGAGGATTTTGTGGGCTTCAAGTGGAGAATTTGGTCCTAGAACTCGACGTGCAGTGCGGGTGCTGCACGTGGGGGGCTGGCTGAAGCCTGTGGTGTGCCTTGACCCCTGCCCGCTGTTGCAGGGTGGTTCTGTCACTGGTACAAGGTGATGTGCCAACACGGGTAGACGTGCCTGCACCTGACATGCTGGGGTCCTGCGTTCAAACCTCTGAGATGTAATGGGGAAGGAAAGCTGCTGCTTTGGTGAAGTAGCATGCCACCAGGCCAAATCACAAGCTGTAACAATAGTGTTGCTCCAGGGCATTGGCAAGGGTCCTGTGTCTGTGGGGTTTTGTTGGTGTGGTTGCAGGGCTGGCTTCAGAGTTTCCCTGACTGTTCCTTACCAGCCGTGGTCGCATGAGCCCATCTCCATCTCCATACCCTGTCTCCTCGGTTGGATCAGCTCAGCTGTTTGTGGGTCGATGTGATAAATGAGCTGAAGGAAGTGGGGTGGTGTGGGGAGCACTGTCAGGTTCTCCAACCGACTGACTGGCAAAGGTGGGAGCTCCTTTAGCCGTCAGTCACCACAAAGGACATTCGAGGAGTCGCTGCTGAAGTTGTGTGGCACTTAACCTTTTCACATCCAGGCAGGATAAACAGCCTGCAGCTGTCAATGCGCTGCGCTGGGTGCTGTGTGTTGCTGGCCTGGAGAGCTTGCCACCACATAGCTGCTTTAAGCACGCTCCAGGCCAGTCTTGCAGGGCCACGCATCCAGATACATTTGATGCTTAATGGGCAAGCATTTGGCTGGATAATGTCAAATATAACTCACAAAGAAGGGAAGTTCCTTAAATAATTGCCTCCTATCTAGGGAAAGGGAGTTTCCCTTCTGTTGCTGTGACATGTGGTTGGGAAGCAGCTGAAGGGGAGCTGCTGCATTAACAAGGTCTGGAGATGTTACACCATGGCAGGGCATAAGGCCTCGAGCTTCCCTGGAAAGCTGGCTATTGCTGAACCCTCAGCAAGGACTCGGTGCTCCCTAAAGCCTGGCTGTCTTGGTGCAGGTGTTACCTCTGATGGGTAGCTTCTTGTGCCTCTCAGCCTGTGAGTGGCACAGGCCATGCTTCTGTCTTCATTTCCCTGTGGTTTGTGCCTGGTGACCCTTTGGTCTTCTAGCCATGGTCTGGATTTTTGTTGACAGCTTGCTGAGTATTTACAGAAGAATGTGAAAGGAGCATGGATTTGGATGCCTCTTTATTTCAGTTGGATCCTGAGTAATTAAAGAGCAGTGTGTGTTGATGCTGACTCTGCAAAGAAAATGCTGATTTTTGTTTTACTGTTTATATGCCTCAGACACTTCTTTGTGAAATGCCCCAGAGATTTCCTTTGATTATACTGTAGCTTCATTATCAGTAGTGCCTGTTTGCCTTTTAAATTAAAAAGACCTCCTACTCTGACCTCATAGTAAAACATTCCTGCAATCCAATGCTAGATAACCAAAAATAACATTTCCCCTTTGTGGATCGGAAGAGAAAAACCAGCAGAAGCCTGTAGCTGCTACTTCTGCTGTTCTGTAGGAGGGTGATTCCTCACTGTTACGTCTCCAAAGTTCAAAGGGAGGATGGGGGTGCATTTGGTCACTCAGCCAGTCAAGTGTTCCTTCCACAGCCCTAGGTTGGTTGGGGTATTTGAGTATTCAGAGTTTTGCTGAACCCCCAACATTAGTGTGAATTGCGTTTGAGATTATTTGCATGCTCTAATTTTTAATTCCTGGTCTGTAAGAACGACGGGTTTACATTTTCCTTACACAGAGTCCATGTTAGTTGTCATCTCTCTGCCCGCTGCATAACTCTTTAACAACTCCCTTATATGAATTCAGGTAATGCACTTGAGTCCAAACTAAAAAACAAGTTGAACTGAAGCCTGTGGCTGTGCTGGGGGAGTGGACTCTGCCAACAGGGAGCATCTGAGGAAGAAAAATAGGTCTCCTCCGGCCAGTTACAAAGCTGTGGTCACAGACGCTGCCTGGGTTACAGTACTTGCTCTTTGTCCAGCAGGGCCATGACTGATGCTGTAAGTCTTTAAGCAGCATTCTGCTGCATGGAAGGTGACAGGTGGAACTTGTGAATAAACCTCAGGAATACTTGGTGTGTTCTAGCAGCTGCAGAGGGATCCACGAGTCCCCGCTGCCAGGTCATGCTTGGGGAGAAGTTGCAGTGCTTGAACCTCTGGTTCTTCTTTCGAAGAAATGTAATGAAGTTTGAGAATCAAGAGACTGAAAGGAAAAACAACAATCCACTTGTAAACAGTTTGGTGATCAGGATTGTTCAAAGCTGGAGAAGTCTGTTTCAGACCATTTTTTTTGCTCTTCATATTTTATGTTGATGTAACTTTTGGTGACAGAAACATGTCAACAAAGAAACAGCAAAATTCAGTGTAAGTTACTGTTTGAATGTATGGAAGAAATCCATTATTAGGTGTTTATTCTAAATTTTAAAAAGGGAGAGAAGAGTATCTTCTCCACTCAAAACCTAATCCACAGCTAAAGATGACAGGGACAGAAACTTCCTGGTCTTTTACCTTGTGTTTTAGCCACACTATATATTTTGCAAACAACATTTTCTTCTCCCCTCCCTCCCTCCCTCTATGCTGTCGCAGCGTGAGAACAACACGTTGCAAGTTGTTTCTTCCAACAGGAGAGGAATGCAGGCCAGCCAGGGCTTCTCAGGCAGCAACATGTTTAACAGAGTGTGTGACAGTAGAAGGAAAGAGGCTGAACAAGGGTTTGTCTGCTGCTCCATTTGAAAATGCATATGGGCAAGGAGGGAAGTTTAGGAGTTAAGGGCAGAATTTCAGCCTATACTTTGGAGAGTTTTTTTTTTAAACTAAGCTGTGCAATGATTTACCTGCTGCTAAATGCTGTGGCAGCCCTGGACAATAGGATGACGGTGACAGTGCACCTGTGGGCAGTAGGGCGTGGGGGTTCATAGCTGTTCAGATGACAGGAAAAACAGCTGCATGCTTGCTTACCTATGGACGTACATACTGTGCTTGCCCTCTGGGCTTACCCATGGACGCTGGGTATCTTGCAGTGAAGAGCCATGCTTCTGCCACAGGTTCTTTGGATTTTTTAAGGCAGAGGGATAGCAGCTGGGATATGTGCTGTTGTGTTTTATTTGTGTCATCTTTAGCAAGCCTGGTAAGGCTTCACTGGTTACCTCAGTTCTTCCTTCTAGAAACTAGAAAAACAGAAAACCAAATCATTTGTATATGTGTGTATCTGACTGAATTCTGAATAATCCAGAAGGGCAGGGAGTTAAACCCAATGGTAACTAAGTGTCTTTGCCCATTTGGAGCGCCAGTGCGCTCTGTCTCCTCTAGTAACTCGTAACAACACACAAACGCATTTCTTAAGAGTTCAGCTCTTGTGAGAGAAGGGGGAGGGGGCTGAATTTTTTTTTTTAACTGGGATATGTGTGTGTTTTCTCAGGGAAGATCCAATTTTAAGAGACACCTGCATCCACTTTAACCTTTCCTTTTTTGTGAGCCCTGCTTTTGCCACCAGCCAATTAGTGGACTCCGGAGGACGTTCTGGGTCAAGCTATACCAAGTACGGCAAATCCTCATTAACGCTAATTAGTGCTCAGTAGATTAATTGGTGGCGAAGCTCATCTTTTTTTAATTACTTGAGCAAATGAGACAGCGGGACCTTGTGGTCAGCTTTGAATTATTCTGTTTGTTTTGATGCACCTCATTTGAATGTGTAAAGCCAGATGCTTGTTGCCTAGATTTAAGGGCTGTTTGTTTTTGTAAAGGATGAGAAGAGAACACAGAAAAATAAAATTAAGGTCTCTGTTGACACCTTAGAGCAATTCCAATATGAAAATGGAAGAGTCATTTTATTTGTGGAATGGAAAATATTCTTATTAAATAACATGTTGCCTTTAGTTTACCTTTTGATTTGTCATTCACTTAATTCATGAAATGTTGTTAGCACAGACTTCCAGGCAGACAGAAATCATCTTGACCCTCTGAGGAAGCCATTGCAAAGGTATTTCTGGCCCAAGGTATTTTTCATTATCGATAGTAATGAATCTGGTTTTAGATGACTTGAGTAATAATGACTTGGTAAATTATTTTTGTAGTAACCCTCAGAATTGGGATGTTTTAAAATAGTTTTTGTTCTAATCTCTGATTTGTTTTGTTTAGTTCAAAGAGTTTCGCCTGTCCTTTGTCCTTCATATAATTACAGATAGATGGTGTCTCTCCCTCACCCCTTCTGAGGTCACGAACTAACCAACTTAAGCATATTTCACTGTCACTTTCCACGTCACTGATTCCCATAAAGATGTCTGAGTTTGTGATTTCTTCCATTTTAACACCATTTTTGAGGTCCCGAGTATGAACATAACTATATCCAATACTCAAGAGTACAATCTCATGTTCTCTTATTCTTTTGCTTCAGTGCATCTTAAGATGCACATCCTTATGTCCCGTGGGAGGACTTAAGCACTGGCTCTGAGTGACTGGAAAGCAGAATTAACACTTAAAATCACGGCTAATACTTAGGGTTGATTTACAAGCAATGTTTCTGTGAGGAAGGCTTAACCTGGTGCCTCGGGGTCTGATGTCATCCTTTGTTTTGCATCAAAGTGTGAGGGAGACTGAGAAGTCTTCTCTTTGTTATCTGTTGGTAGCAGACCAAAACTTTGTTGGAAAGCAGGGACTCATTATCAGTGCAAATACTTCAGTTAAGAAACCCACTTAACTTCACTTTCCTTTCAGGGCTTGTATTGGGTGGTCTAATATCTGTTAATAAATCGCTCATCCATTTCAGAAGAGCTGTGTTACATTTACCTCTATGGATTAAGAGCTCATTTTATAGTACTTGACCGGTGGTGACTTGCAGCCGATTTAGTCATCCCTTTCACTTAAACCACAAATGATCTAATTCTTCTGTGAGTTTTTCTTTTTCTGCACAGGTACGATCTAATACAATTACCCAAATAAGAAAGTCAGGTGTGACTTCAGTTTTGAAATAGCTGATTATAATTAGTGATATCAAAGATAGTCTAGCTTTGGTTTCCTTGGAGCTGCAATGCATCACTTCTGTTTGGAAGTCCCTTGACAGCACTTTCCTCCACACATTACATGTAGAAGCCCGAGGAGCTCACCATTATTGGCCTGTAGCAGATGCCATCCTGCACTTCTGTTGCGGTGTGGTAGATAGGCAGATGAAGAATTTGGTCCTCATGCCTTTTGCTGCTGTGGTGCTTGGTTGGCGGCCAGAGTTAAACCATGACACGCGGTTAATTCCTTTATTAGTGTAAGAATTTTACAGCACATGTTGCTTAGAACAAATATTTTTTGATCAGATTAAGATTCCTTTTTAAGCTGTCTATCCAAAACCACCCTCCAGTTCTCCTGCTGAGATGGGAAAGACTCTACATTTATGTTCTTCACCTGCAGAAGATGAACAAGTCTTCCACTTCTGTCATTCACAGGACAGCGGTAGATTCAGTGTTTCACTGCACTTACTGGTCAGTGGACTTACAAGTTACCTAGCAGTCCTCCGTGGTCCGGGGGAGGTTGCACAGTGCAGCATTGATAGTTTGCACATGCACTGGCAATGCTTGATTCTGCAGGCTGACAACTTTGTAAGCCTGTTAAAGGTTAGAGAAATGTCATCTCTTGCTTTGTTCCTGCCATACCCTTACCTGGTGATTCTTCGTAGTACATGCTTTCCGTTATGCTGCCTGTTTTGAGCAGTTAGAGATTTCTTTGTGTATGTACTTGATTTTCTTACAGTCAGCTGGTCTTCGGTTTTTTAACTAGTTGGATCTTTGAAGGTTTTTAGAAGCCTCCATGCTGTAACCCTGGTTTTAGTGGAAACCTGTGATCCTTTCTTCTTTTAATGCATGCAGATCTCATGAATCGAGAGCTCTTAAAGGTTGTTTGACGCTTTCACTCCCAATTGGTACCTATAGTTTTGCTTCCAAATCTGTTATCAACTTCTGTTTCATATGGAGGGAATACTCATTCAATGACTGCAGGCAAGGAAAGCAACCTGGTGTATCTGTTGCAGGTGTGATTCTGTGGTGCCAAGGGAAGAAGGGAAAGAGACCAAGTGTCTGAAAATGCTGACGGTTTGTCAAGTTTTTGAGGAGGGATCCATAGGCCGTACAGGGTTTTAGTTCTGAGCTTAGAGACCATAGGAAAAAGAGGAAGATTCCTCCCTTTCTTTTGTGGACAGCTCATTATGCACTACACAGAGGACTGAGTCTGGATATTACCCTAATGGACTATTAAGTGTAATACAAGCCTGCATGGCTGGATTACACATTATAGGTATCTCAGAGAGTCTTTGGTTACTTTCTTGTTTGAAGTTGGCAAACTGCTTCAGTGAAAGGGAGTTGTTTGTTTGAAGCTGTTGTAAGCTTGTTGACAGCAGCAGCTGTGCTTGCTGGGATTTCCATTCCATATACCAAATGTATGTGAATTTGTAATCTAATCCAAAAAAGATATCAATGTTGGCATTCAGATGTGTATCCATGTTTGCAGCGTAACCAGTGGAATTACTGCTGGTGAATAAAGATGGGAAGGAACAAACAGACTGTGAAAATGGAAACACAGTGTAGATGTAGTACAAATCGGGTAAAGACACTGCAAGGAGCTGCACTAGCAAACAGATCTGTCCTGTGCCCTGGCTTCATCTCAGTGTTAGGAATGAGGGTGAAATGGTAAAAATCAACCCTATCACAGAGGAACTTTGAACTAAAATAGACTTCACTGTATTTTTCAAAATAATCTGATGTATAAGTTATTTGAGGCTCCAGTGCAGTGAGATTTGGACACCTACATTATTTTTAAACCCCATTGAACTTAGTGGGACTTGTATATGTAATTATGTGCTTTGAAAGGCCAGGATCTTAGCCATCATTTGTTAATTCTGACCATAAAGTTCTTGATGAAATGAGTTGTGTTTTTAATAAAAATCAGCAGAGAATGTTTGTAATGATTTGTGTACGTATGTTTAATCTATTGTAAGCATACTGTATTTTTCCCCTTAAGGTTGTATTTTCACTTCCTGTAAGTTCAGTGATAATTTTGAGGCCTTTGACAGGAACTGTGTAAACCAAAGGAGTTTTTAATCAAAACCTGGATAGAAGGTTTTCTTTCCAGTACGGGAGGTGAAAATAAGGGTGTTCTCTAAAAGACAGAATTAACTATGGGTCCCACCTTCAGTTGCTCCCGGCCGTTTTGCAGGTGTGATAAAGCCTTTTACCATGTGCTAAGCCACAACGCTTTGCTCCTTCTCTCTAAGGCAGTTTGTGGGTGCCATGATTCATGTACATAGTACTACAGAGAAATCTCCTTTTTAATGTTCTGTATCACTTGAAATCAGGCTTCTGATATGGTTTGTAGTAATTTCTAGGCATTGGCCATTCAGAAGTCATGAGGTTAATATTAGAGATGGATTAACAAAAAGTAGACTTACACAAAGTGGCCTTAGAAAGGAGGAGTTTCCATTATTAGAGAGTTCTCTTGATAAAGAAAGAGAAAACTTATTCATGCTACAACCATCTTAAATACTGACGAAGTCACAGCTGCCAAGTATTTTAAATACAATTGACTTTTACCTTGAAGTTATCTGGTTACTCACTGTTGGGTTTTGTTTTTTTTTTCTCTCCCTCAGCGTGAACGAACGTGATCATTTGTTAAAAAGGCTTGGCAGGAAAACTCCTCCGAGCCTTTTCCGTGCTCATTCTGTCCAGCAAAGTGTATCACGTAAGTAGTGGATCACGTACGCATGTGGGTTTCACAGCAGTCAGTCCCAGATGAGTGAAGCAAAGGGTGATTATTTTTTAATTAAATTGTAGGTAGAGATAATCTAGTGTAGAGGCTGAGCTGCCAAGCAAGACACATAAATTTGGAAGTGGAATTAGTGTATTTGGCCCTAGGCAAGTGGAGCTCAAATGTGGATAATTCCCTAGGATCCAATCAACAGGTCTAAATGACAAAATCCCTATATGCAGTTTCTCTAAATGTAAAATCCTGATAGTCTCAAGAATACTGTAAAATCAAAAACATTGCAGGATAAAATAAATGTTGTGATAGAGCCTGGCTTAAATAGAAACAGTTTCTTTGTGAAAAGTTATATTACCTGCAGTTAGCTGATAACAGTGATGTTTCAGGGATGCCACTTAGGGGTTTTGTGTGTTTCTGATGAGGAAAGCCATGGCATGCAGAGCTGCTTCTCTCCTCTCCCTCTTTGTCCTCTGCTGGGAGAAGAAGAGCAACATCACACCTCACTACTGCTGCTATTTGGAATAAATTGCATTTCTTGTTGATGCAGAGGTTTTCCATTTATTCATCTTCCTAGAGGAACATGTGATAAGCCTTTATCTGCTGGACCTGATGTCTTTTGTCAATGTTAGATTATTTTTTATGTTGTGGAAGCTCTGTAGGCCAGATACACTGAAGGACCTTGCTGTCTCAAGGGACTAGGGACTCCAGTCAACCCTTTCTAGTGGTAAAATGCAGTCTCTCTTGTGTTTAAACTGGTAGTCAAAATATGCTCATTTTGCTAAAGAAAATAGCCCCCCAGCATGCAGTATTGCTGCACACAGGGCAAGGGACAGGCACTCAGGATTTGGGGTTTGTGTTGCTGTTGCAGAGAGAAGTGATACCTGAGTGTTTAGGAATCCCAGGGAAGTCAAATCTCATTGCTGGCTGTGTCATCTTCTGTAGCAGAGCTGTTGTGGTTTGGGCCACGGAAGCAGGACTGGGATTTGAGAACCCAAATGCCTGAGGCATTCCTATTTTCCATGGGGAATTTAACTAGGAGTGGGACAGTGACGGATCTGCTAGTCTTCATCCTTCACAGAGCTGTTGCAAGGCCATCACTGTCAAGTGATAGATGTGGGGCCTTTAGCGATCAATCCCATTGCTCCTGGGAAAAGAGGCCAGTGCCCAGAGCAGCTCCGTGGACCATGTGCTCCTGCCAGGACATAATCCTTTGTATCAAGGAGCCAGGGATGCTGGTGGCAGCACGGCTTTGGGCATGCGAACATGCTCTTTGAGGAGATTCCAAAGGCAATGATTGGCAGAAGAAATCCATAAAATGCGTTAAAAAATTGCTGTCACAGTAGTCTGCTGTGGAGACTTACCACAGTGCAGAAAGGAGATACACCAGTGGTAACTAGTCAGACTTCATATATGCTTTTAGTCTGATAAAACACATCATCACGTTGTTAATAGGTGAATAGTGATTGAGAAAGAAAAATGAGATCAAAATAAGCCCTAATGTGCATAGCCAGCTTCCCTATAAATGCAAATGATTAAGTGCTAAATGAGTCAAGACATGAACATAAATTTTGATTGTGAAGCTGTTAGGATTGAAAAACGCTTTTTATGGCATATCCATGACTCTTAAAACTTGTCATCTCTTGTCAAGTGTTATTTTCCAATATTGCATAGCTGCTATATGCACAAAGCCATGTGAAATCTAGGGAACATATGCGTGGTTTTCACAACCCTAAAGTCTACAACTGTTTACTAAATGCTAGAAGTCTTCAAAGCAAAGAGTTGATGAATAGGGCAGTAGCCTTGATGTGCTGGGCCAAGACCTTAAATCACGCTGCAAGCGCTGTGTTTGAAATCTTGAACTGTTTGTATGTTTCCATCAGGGCTCCAAGTTCCCAGCCTGTGAAGGCCACTTCTTCCAAAAACTGCTGGTGTGACTTCAATTCAGAATCTGACACTTGCATATAAAGCAGGAAAACAGTTTTTTTAGTTAGAGCTGACAAAAGCTTAACCAAATGAGTCCCAACAAGAAAGAAAAATTTCCTAGCACAGATTATAAAGATGCAGTACACTTTTGAGAGTCAGTTTATTTTTGACAACAACTGTTTCCATTTTTTTGGAGGATAAACAATGCCTAAATAGGTTTCCAATCACATGGAAAGGAGGAAAATTTCATAGTGGGGTGTCGGGCTACTACTAGTGGTCTGTGGTGGGAGGAAAAAGACAACCAAGGTAGGTCTGAATAGCCCCATATGAAAGGCAGAAGCTTAAGAAATTGTGTTTCCTTAGTTCTCTGATGGAGCCAGCCTGCCTCCAAAAGCATTGGCACAGCACAAGTCCGTCAGGCAGGATGCATGGCTGGGGTGCTCCCGTGAAGCACCAGGCTCTGGTGGATCCAGTCCCCAGGGTTGGTGGCAGAGCCACACAGCCAGTGCCATACTGGAGGGCCAGCCAGGGTTCATTTCTTAAATGAAACTGGCTCGGTGTTAAAAGTGTGTAAGACCTTCATGGCTGGTTTTTCTTGCTCTGGCTTTGTTTTTGTGTTCCTGAATCATACAGAGCTGTCAAAAACATGAAAGGAATCTATCTACTCGCTGTACTGTCAGAGATCATGTCGTTCCTTCCTACCAGTACAACTTCTGGGAAGCTTTCTGAAAACTTCGTGGTGGGTGGTGGGAAAAAAAAGGTTGGGTGGTAATGTCTTGAGACTTAAGTGGAAGAGTTGTAGATGGTTGTCAAGCCCATGTGCTAACATAAAACTATTTCAGTGTAATCTTGTAGGCAGCAGTGATGATGATGGCCTCTGGGTTTGATGTAGCTCCTGGTGAAGGTGCCCAGTGAGATCTGAATTTGCCTGTTGCCATCTGCTTTTTGAAGCCTCTTAAGAGTAAGCAGGAAATGCCACCAGGCTGCTCTCAGAGGTGTCTTTGGACCCTTCCCTTTAGTGTGCTGTGGGGCTCGCACTCGAGGGAGGAGCAATAATGACTCCCAAAAGCTCTCCCTCTCAGAGGGTTTGCTGGCAATGAGGTTTTCTCCAGGTGAGCTTTCTCCAGGTTTCCATCCAAGCTCATGTGTGTCTTTTTTTTTTTTTCCTGCCACAGTAGCATCTCCTTTAGACAAGCTCTGTAGATAGAAAAGATGGTTGTTGACCTTTCTTTTCCTCCTGCATGACTGACCTGTGTCACCTGTGCGCCAGAGCCTCAGCAGTAAGATGAGAAGGATGATGCTCCCCACTTGCTCAGGCACCCTCAGGCCTGTCAGTAAGGAAAGTCCCATAACGTCCCTCTAGTGCAGTTTCCCTCCTGTAATTCAGAATACCTCCTGACAGTGTTTAGTTGTCATTTGTCTCAGCATGCTCTTAAAAATAGAGCTGAATCCCACTCTCATTAAGCACTGCTCTGGCAAAACTCCCTCTGAAATGTGGAGAGGCATGCCTGAATGAGGATTACTGCACTTGGCCCAGATTTCCTATGCTAGCAAAGAAAATCCCTCTTCCATTGACAGAACATGGTGATTGCACAGAGTAAATCTGAACACAGAGTGTATGGTGTGCACCTTATTAATCAATTGAGAAAAAGCACCTGTCATCTGAGGTTTGTTTCACAGTATGGGGGCTGGGAAACGATAAATAATAATAACGTGTTCATGCTGAGGGCTCTAATCCCACCATTTATTCTCCACTAGCAGACACCTTCTTCCTTTCACTTTTCTGCTGATGCATTTTGATTTGAAAAACAACAGGGTAGTTACAGGAGATGCTTTTTAAACTCTTTCCTCTTATCTTGCCTGTGTTTGAAATACAGTATACATTCTGTATTTTTTGTGTTGCAATCTTTTAAAATCAACTTAAGGAAAAGGAATAATTAGTTTAGAATTGACGCTGTGGCATCTGGCTCCGTTTTCTACATGCAAATATGAGTAGGTTAGTATCTGGGACAAAAGAGATGGGACCATTTGTCAGGAATTCCTCGTGGGTCCTTTAGAAAACACAGGCATAGTTTATCACCAGAGAAATGAATTATTTCTGTAAGGATTAATCAAAATGTTAAAGATTTAAAGCAGCTCTCACTTTCCCAGGATAAGTGGAAGAGGGTTGCTGGAGAAGTCAAAGCTGAGTTAATATTTACTGTTTAATTGGTAAATATGAACTGCGACATCATATCAAATCTTCTGCAAAGTTGTGCAGAACCAGATGTTTGGCCTGAGAGAGAATCTGGTTGGCCAAGTGATGCCCTAACTTTGATTTTTAAGTCAGAGAGATTTTTGGTATCTAAGAAGCAACATTTCTAAAAAGAGATATTTTTTTTTCCCAAAAAAAACCCCAAACCACCCCACAACTCTCCCATCCCCCCCAAACCCTAAAGCTTAATTTTAGTGGATTTGAATCTGGGCATCTTTCTGCAAAGGTGAACAACATGATGGTAAAATGCATTTTATACTTTGGACTACACTAAGCCGTAATAACACTGCATGTATGAAATAGTGAAGTACTGCAGGAGGCAAGGTTTCTGACAGGCTTCCGGTAAGAGCTGCCACCTTGCTAGTTGGGTTAAACAAAACCTGGGACAGACAGTTCAGCTGTAACAGAGGTATGCAAGGAGTAGGAGGTCTCTAAAATAAATCCCTCAAGTGACTAAAACTGTATGCAGTCCTTCCATGAGCAGATTTTCTGGAATAAAAGGAGCATTCGGGACCCTTTCTGGTTTTGGAAGCTGTTGCATGTGAGTGGGCTGCTGAGCTTGCACAGTGTTACTGTCTGTGTTCAAGAGACAGGCATGGAGACATCTTCTCTAATTCAGCATTGGACAGACCAGAATAGTCATTGCAGTGAACAGAAAAAGTGTGTTAATTTAGAAACCTAACAGAAGACTAGATTCTGATCTACTAATAGAATAGCAAAGCTTTAAAAAAAAAAAACCAACAGGATGCTTTTAAAATTCAGTAGGTTGCCTGATAATATCTGGTACAAGTGAAACCTTAGATTTGATGAGAATAAGAATCTCCTGTTAACCAGGGAGCCCACTGACAGATATTGAGAAGTGTGCCTTTCCTCCATTAATGGGAAGTCTCCAAGGACAAAGGTCCTTCCTTCTGTGGCAGCCATGAGTGGGGTTGTGCCCAGAAAGCCCCAAAGAAACATGCTTCTTCTGTGGGCTGCCGCAGGAGAGCCGAACAATGAGGGCCTTGTTCCCACAGCAGGCTCATAGGTGTGGTTTGAAAGCTGGAGCTGGGGGAAAAAGTTCAAACTTCCGAAAAGTTCCCTAGTAACTGGCAGATGGAAACTTTCATTGTTTTTGGATGGGGTCTGAAAATAGTGAAAATGTAGAGCTGCTTGGGGAGTGTGGATGGGACTCGAAGCATTTGCAGCGGTCTGATTCCGCAAGGCACGGTCAGCTGCCTGAACAGCTTGAATTTAATTGTAATGTGAATAAAAAAAATGTAATATGAACTCATCTTCCTGTATAGAGATCAACAGGGAAAGTTTTACATAAACTACCAAATGTTGAGCTTCAATTAAGTAGGGCAGTGTGCAAGTGTGGGGTCGCAGCCTTTCCCATGATGTACATGGCCAAACCCTCATTGCTGATATTTCAGGATGGATCGAGAACATAAGGATGTATAGATACCCTTATGTGTATGGTATTCTTAACCATTTATGATCTTAGCCTGACAGTTGTTGCCATGTTAACGTGTTTTCTACTGGTGTGAGAGTGGTGAACGTATTTCTTTGGTTGCATTTTGCATCGGCTTCTCAAAGTGCTTGGGCTGCCTGGCTGTTCATTGGCCTGTGCTGGCACTGGGAACAAGCAGGTCACTGGGGCTGACGGGCTCCACACGCCCATGTGGGGTCAGTGCTGCGTTTGCAGTAGTTAGGACAGTTGAAGAATCCACTGCGCTGGATGATCTTACCGATCTTACCGGGTAGGTAAACACAGCAAAGCAGTCTTGATGCGGACCAGGTCACGGGGCATCGGCTTCAGTCGTTTAGGGCTTAAGCTTGCGGTCTTTGGCCAAGTTGACTCTCCATTGAGAATTTAGCCAAAAAAGCTAACGGCGTGCTGGCCCTTAGCAAGGAACAAACCCACTGGAGGTATTTAAGTGTGAATCTACCCTTTTCTTAAATGAAAGCCTGTTTTGTAAAGCATATTTCATTTGCAATTATCTAGCACGCACATACTTTTTTCCAAAAGACTGTGTGTTTGCATTTTGTGAATGTATTCTGTGAACCTTCAGCTGGAGGCAGGAAAAAATAACCTGCACCTCTGTAGCTGTATGTATATTGGCATGGAATTGCTAAAGGAAAATAAAATGGGATGGTGGGATGGTTGGTCACATAATAAAATCTCATACTGTCCTGCAATCCCTCCAAGAGGAAGATGTGACTGGAGTTAGTTCCGGATGACGTATTTCTGTTTGAAGCTACTCCGTTTGCTGGTGAAAAGATTTCCTACCATGCTTGTGATTCAGGTCAGCTAACCTGCTGATAGTGTGCTCTCCTGCTAAGGCAGCGTGTGTTCTGCCTTAAGCTCACATCTGCAACAAAGCCCCTGTGGTTTCAGAAGTGACGTGTACCTGCATTCTGTGAGAGAGGAGACTCTCCACATTAACTGAACAGTGGTCATCCCTGGTGTTGCAGAAGTCTCTTCCAGGCAGCTTACAGCTATGTAGGAATTGGTGATCTCCCTCCCTGTGCAGGCATCAGCTTGAGGAAAAGATGTAGGAGTGCTTGGGCATCTGTGCTTGGCTCACACGGACCCAGCTTGGTTGTCAAGGTGAAGGTTTAACGGTCCTTACTCGGGGGATACAATTCATCTCTGGGCTTCTCCTGGCTACCAGCATCAGTGACCTTCTTCAGAGTTGCATTCAGGCCCATGGGGAGCAAGTTCAGCCTACGCCAAGCTGCTGAGGGGCCTCACATCCCTTCTGCCTTAAGAGTGTGTTCAACCCTGTGTGCCTTTCTGTCACAGGGTCCCTTGTGTTGTGCTCCAGCCTTACCTGGCCTCGGTACCTGATCAGGGGCTGGAGGGGGGAGAGTATGCCTTGAGCCTGTTAAGGGATGACCCCTGAAAGACACTTGCTAGGTCTCTGGGTAGTAATTGGGACATCTGTCCTTGTCTGATGCTGTGTCTGTTGGCCAGGAGCGAATCTGGGGCAGGAGTTCAGAATTCACAAGCTCCTGCTTCCAGAGCTGCTCGAGGGAGATGGAGAGTTGCCCATGGAGAGTTAGCCATGGTATAATTTTGGGGTTTTCCCAGGCAGCGTTCACATCCGTGAACTCTTGCCTGCTTTCCTACTACACAGCACTGTGTGGTTCCGTATAGCCTGTGCCTTTCCCATTTTTCCGGTTTTGTAACTATGCTAATCTTAGCCCTTCTCCTTTCTGGTTACCCTTTTACACCTGAAAATCACCTTTCCTTGGTGTCACAAAGTCTGTTGTCCCTTGCTATAGTTTTCTGTTCAGAATTTTCTGTAGGGTTATGTCTGCTTTAGATATTGTTTGGTGTTTCACTGTGGTGACCTATTAGCTTTTGCGACTTTTATAGTAATGCAGTGTTTCGCAGATTGTCAGAAATGTCACCTTCCTTGTCCACAAGACTTTAAAAGAAATCAGACACCTGGCTAATTTCATGAGAGTAATTTTTAGGGAGACGTAAGGATCGTGCTAGCTAGCAGAATTAACTTGAGCAAAATCAAGATCTCCAGAACATGTTAAATTCTGCTTTATTCAAAATACGGGTGACCGGCCAAGAGAATCTAGAGTTTCTCTGTGTGATTTGTCAGATGCCACCTGGAAACTTGTAGAAAAAAAATTCCTGAATGGAGTTAAGAGGAAGGTGTGACTCAGATCCAGTTGTGGTCTAGACATTTCCATGTTCCTCCAGGGAAACTGCTGATATCAAGCAGACTATAGAGGAGTCGAGCCAAAAAGCAAATCTCTACCTGTATGCTGTCTTTCAAGAAGCTGTGCCGCTATGGGGTACGCATGGTGTCCAAATCTGTAGTTTATTAATCAGATGAACTTGGAGGGATATGTTGACTCTGAACCCGACACCGGCCTGGGGAGGGGAGCAGCAGACAGAGCGGGCAGCGGGCATCCTTTCTGTGCCACCTGGGCAACGTAGTGCACAGCTGTAAATGTCAGAAGCGTAGCACAGACATGAAGATCGTTGCGGTCTGTCATGTAACTTTTTAGTGATGTCTAAAACTAAATGTCTGAAAAATGGGCTATGCCCTTGAGCTGGACTCCAGTGATTGATTTATTTTTTTTTTTTCTTCTTCCTTTGCTTTTTCAGATGGGTATGCATTTTCTCAAGAAGAACACGGTGTTGTTTCCCAGTCGCAAGTTGTTCGATCCTACGATACAACCAAAAGGAGAGCAGAAATAGAATAAATGGTTCTTTACTCGATGGGTGGTGGGAATAATGGGATTTGGATCAATGCATCCACTGTTAACACATTCTTGACTAGGGTTGGCAGCAGCAGCCAAAACACCAGAGAACTCATTTCTGTGGCCTTAGCCAACAAGTTTCTGTATTCTCCCTGCAAACCTTGAGTACGTATTGTGGGGGGAACATCATTGTTTGAATTCAGTTGCAAAGCTTTGCCTAAAGTTTTGTTTATGTTGTTATGAAGCCTTTGACTGTGCTATGTGAGGTGTGAAATTAGAAACAATGTTTTACCACTATTTAAAACATCAGCATAAGGTTGTTCTGGGAGAGAAGTAAAAAATTTATGTTCCATGAGAAATCGGCCTTTGCTTAATTGGAACGGGATGCTGAGATTTCCTGTTTTGTTACACGCAGACCAAGTGCACACGGCTGCATGCAGACCTTACTCCCCCTAATATTCACTGTTTACTAATTTGGCGGAAATTTTTAACAGACAATTCGGCATAACATTTTTGATTGCAACACTGTAGCTAAAAATGCTTATTTGCCTTTCTATGACAGAGTAACAGAAGATAGCGATGAATTACTTGGAATGTTTCTTGCCCTCTTATAGGACTTATTAATGCTCTATCTTAGCTTTCTAAAACCCAATAAAATAGCTTACAAAGCCAGGATGTGGAAGGCAGAGAGCTCAGCAGGGCAGCTGTCTTGAGTACATGGCATTGTGCACAAAGATGAACTCAAATAGGTGCCTCCTGGTAACTCTTCATGATGCATTTGGATGTGCACTTCAAACACAGCCTGATCCCATGATCCCATTCCCACTTTAAGAACAGAACAAAACAGTGAGAACTTAAAGGGTGCAAGCTTTTGCCAGATGTTGAGAAAGAAGATGTGCATCCACACAGGAGGCTGATACTGTAACCCTAAAGAAGCATTCCCCTGGCCAGTAGGACAGGTTTGCAAAGGGAAGTCAGGAAGGGTTTACACACATGCGTGCACCCACATGTACACAGACAGAGCTGGTCATTGTGAAGAGAAGACCTGCCGTTTGTTTGTTCAGTCAAACCAGTCCCTCTTCTAGATCTGATCCATCACCAGGCTTCCCAACACACTTGTACCTGTGAGCCCTGGAAGGAATGCTGGCTCCACGGTCTCACTGTGCCAGTGGGACAGACGTGCTTTTGCATAGATTGGAATTTTGAAAAAAAAACAAAAACTGGGGCATAAGTTAAAGCTGAAAGAGCTCTTAGAAAGCTTACGCTGTCCTCCAGACAAGTTCTATTAATTTTAGTCACCAAGCCATGTTTCTGAATCATATACAGTAAATACTGCTGTGTTTTAGCCAGGTTTCGTAGTTAATGTATATACTACATCTGTGCATTTAGAAAGTTGGCATTGTTTTTTGCCCTATTGACCATCATCCAGAACTTTTTATAGATTTAAAGATATCTGAAAGCAATTTCAATACGAATATTTATGTTCATCAAGGAAAAGAAAAATGCCAGCCTGGCCCACCGGCTTAATCTTCCTTAAGGGTTGCAAGTAAATGCCAGCACTCAAGTGTTACAGTTCAATTCCCAACGCCACCTCAGAGGCTCAGTCCCCTTCCGTGTTAAAAACCAAATTTTGCTCCTGCAGCACCAGGCAGGATTGCTCTTGGATTAGGCTGATGGCACAGAGGGAGAAGTCATCACCTTCTTTCTGCAGCGCTAATGAGACAATTATGCAATAAGCGAAACATGCAAATAATTTTGCCATAGGCATGAATGTCAAGGGGCCAAGTGTGGGTGTATGTGTTTTCTGGGAGACAAATTTTGTTTAAAGGCACAAATACTGGTGCAGAGAATAAATGAGGGGAGGGTAAACCTGATCCCAGGAGCTTTTAAATCTTAATGCTGATCGAACCTGTTAAACACTTTCTTTTATTTAGAAACAAAATCTGTTTAGGAAATGTGTGGTGTAAGCCTGTCCTCAAAACTGCTAACCGTTCCTTCCTTTTGTAACAACACAAGGAAAATTAACTTCCCACTGAGACAAAGTGAGATCAGCTTAGTCTTTGTACTCTAAGCCACACACTAAACGTTGGTATGTAAACAATTTGGAGGCTTTTCATGAGGATACAGAACAAAACTTTTTAAAACCTCTGGATAATGAAGAAGGGCAAGTAAATGTGTTGAGCGGAGAATAGAAACAATCCCGGAGTCTTTCCTGTTCTTAACTTAGCGCAACAAAATTTTACAAAACATAATGAGAGATGCTGGGGAGGAGCAGCTGTCATCTAATGTAATTTATTTTATTAGTGCAGACTATGGGCTGTATCATTTTGACCTCTCTGTAAATTGAGGTCAGTGTGTGTCACAAACACAAACCCTCCCTAGAGTGAATGGTGGCTTAGATCGAGGTATGTGTGTTGGTTGTCAGCTCAATGGGAATTACACATGGGGTTTGTCACAGGGCTATACAGTATGTGACACTGGGGGCTAGTGGGTCAGACTTTATCATCACTGTAAGGCCTTAATCTCTAGCAGAGTTAATCCTGTAGAGCCCACCCAGGTCAAGACCTGGCATTCTTCTTGTTCTTTGGAGTCATTACAGGAATTAATGTATTGTAATATGCTGTAGCCTGACTGTTGGAGTTGCTTGTCTTGGTGAGCAATGATGAGGTGTATTCCAGTGGTGTGTTAGCAAAAGGAGAATGGCAGCTGCTCTGCATCAACAGAATTCTTTGTTCATTAACGCAAATGCATGTAGCAGTAACAGCAGCCTTTGAAAGCGCTATGTGAAAGTGTTATCAACTAGACAGGGTATTGGAGCAGAAAGAATGGGAGATTTCTGCTTGATTATCCAGACTTAACTGCCTAGCGCTGGGCAGAAAAGTGGTTCTTGGGCAGCTCTCTGCACTGACCAAAGTGAGGGTGGGTGGGGGGTTGGATATTCAGAAGGAAGTGGTGATTTTCCTGAATTAAACCTGGATCTGGTTGCTTCTTTTTGTAATGCCATAATTGCTGCTTTGCATAGAAGCTGTTCCTTTAACAATTGCCTAGTAGCAAATTAAAGCTGGTGAGCTGGAGCCCGAGGTGAGCACTGCTGAGAAGTCTGCTGACATTTTCTTTTCTTTAACAGGGCTTCAGGTCTTGCTGTAGGGAGCTAGCAATGGAAGTCAGTAATAACTTGTCAAGGAGAAATGGTGAATAACCAATACAAGTATCTGAGTCAGACTAAGCAGCTAACGTATCTAAGAGCGTGTGTGGAGTTAACGTGAACTATATGGGCTGTAAATTAAGATAACAGTCAAGCCTCACTGATGTGCACTTCACTAGACCACGTGGCTCTTAGTGCACACCAGAAATGTGCAGTGTCTTCCCCTGCCTCAGCCAGCAAATAGATGCTGCGGAGAAGTCTCGTGTTACCAAGATCACATTGTTTTTACAGCATATACTGGATTGTGTTTGCTGGGAGACAGTCAGTGTCCATAAATAAAGAGGAAAAGCTCAGGTGAACCAGAATAAGTGAAATGCAGGGACCTGGTGTGCCACTTGGTCCTCTGTGGACAGCCCCACGAGCTGGAGAGGCCTATGGTCCTCACGCTGTCCCTGTCCTGCAGGCTTATTTTGTCCTTTGGGGCTAACTCACCAAATCTGCTGTTTTGCATTGCCTCTAGTCATCAGTGCAGGCTAGTGATACCCTATTTACATTCTTCCTTGGTTTTATAAATGATGACTTAATTGCATTTTTTAAATACTCTGAGGACTCTACTTTTGCTGTTCTGCCTCACAGCTGAAGCTTGAAGCAGAGCAGCCCTTGAGTGGGTGTTCGCTGCTGAGAAGCAATTCGGATTTGTCAGATTTCTCCCTAGTTTTAAGGCACTGAGGGTATTTTACCTTAATTTTTGGATCATCGCACAGTATGAATGCCTTAAACTTCGGCCAGTTTGCAGGGAGAGCTCTTTGTGTCTTTTTGAGTCTAACAACAAACGGTGAGATGGGTTGGAGGAGAATTTGGCTGTGTCTGTGCTGTACCCCAATGCATCTGGGTAGCAGTTTCCTTCTGAAATGTAGCACTGACCATGTATGTTCCTCAGTCTCCAGACAGCTGGGCTCGTTCTGTCCTATGTGGAAGGACCCTTGTACTCATCTCTTCCTGAGTTTGTCTGTATTGCAGCTCCACAGCTCCTCAAGGATGCTGAGCACTAAGCAGATCAAGACCCTCTTCCGTACCTTGTACCTGCAAGGTCCCCTGGGCACAGCCCTGAGGCTGCCCCACAGGCAGCTGTTAGAGGCACAGCCAAAGTGCCTTTCAAATGGGGAGAGTTTTGAATTCAAATCCAGGTATTGTTACTAGCCGTAACTCCTGATAGTCACTGCAGGCGGTATAAAGAGGTATGGAAGAGATGTAGAGTCAGCAGGTTATGAACCTGATGACTGCACTTGTACACGGCCCATTCCCATCCCGCTGGTGATCCCTGTGTGAGCAGCTGTGTCACTTGGCGAGTGAGTGAACAGGCAGCGACGCTTCTCCTTAGCGTGTTGCTTGTTTGCAGCCATGTCACTCTGCCTCAGAAGCCCTCTGTGCAGGAGCTCTGTTCCAGATCCTGCTCCGAAGGGCAGATCTCTAGCCATGCTGAGAGAGGCAGCCCCAGGGAGCTCCCGTTCCATGGCATGGTGGCATGGTTGTCTTCCTATCATGGACAATGCCTGGTGGGACTCTGCCAGCAGCAGCACGGGTAAAACAAGCTCCTTCAGAAGCACGGGCCCTGCTTCCTTGGAAATGACCTGCTAGTGCTGCTGAGGCCGGGCCTTGGACGTGAGCTGCGCATTCAGACAGGTGCTGTCTTCCCGGAGCTAGTTCTTCCTGGTGCTGAGCTTTCTGGGTTGACTGCAAGCAACTCCTGTTAGAACAGCGAAACACTCTTTTACCCACTTTCTGTACCATACATGAAAGACTTGGTGCTTTATTTGGTGAAGCCATACATTTTGATTTAAATGTGTTTTGTTTTGGTTTTTTAGAGCTTTTTTCTATATGGGGCTGGGGCAAGTCTCCTCAGTTTGATTACACAGTTAAACCAGCCCTGTTCCCATTTCATGTTCCCTAGTCTTATAATCTTGCTTACACTGACTTCTTAGACCTGAATAGCTCCAGGAGGGGGGGAGAGTTCAGATCCACTTACCTGAAAGCTTCGTTATCCTCCAGACACCAAAGAAAGCCTCTACTACCTTTCAGTGTTTGTGACCAGAGCTGTGTGTCTGGAGTAAGGCCACAGGACGGGTCGGTACGCTAAATGACAATACAATATATCCATATGGGTACGGAGAATAACTTTTTCCATACCTTTTCCATGCATAGCAGCAAAATTAATGGAGGCTTTGAGCCTTGCTGGCAAACAGAAACCAGAAGGTGCCCTGTGCCGCTTGGCCACACAAGCGAATCCCAAAGGTGGTGGCTTCCCGGTGACCTGCGGGAAGCTCAGACAGCTTGGCTGGGTTTATCTGGCCAGGAACGTGCTCCTGGATGGGCTGTCTGGAGGGGTGAAAGAACTGCGGAACGAAATAGCTTGGCCAAGACCGCTGCTGCTGTCAGAGGGGAGGGAGGGGAGGGATTCCTCGGGCTTCCCTGAGGAGCTGTGATGGAGCTTACTTCTCTGCTTCCTTCCTGCGGCTCTGGGAAGGGAGGAAGAGAGCTGTGTGTGTGCCTGCGGAGCTCCGTTACCTCCTGAAGCTGAGCTTTCTCTGGCGTCAAGCTGAGTCATGGGCTCGGAGAAAGGGAACGCGTCCCTGCCAGAAGCCCCCCTGCTTAGCGTCCTTTGGCACTAGCAGGTTGTTTCCTGGCTTATGGCAGATTGCTAAATTGTTTATGGGCTGCTGTTTGCCTCACGGACACTTAGGAATTGAGCACCGAAATTTATTTCAGTCCTGATGGGGAATATCATTCAGGGAGAGTTAATGGGACTTCTTAGGTGTTGCTCCTGGGCAGGTTCCTGTTCCATAGGCCATTGTTTATCTGGGGACCTGGGTCTTTTTGTGATAGAGTGTGAAGCCTAGGGGTTGTTTCATTTGGATTTCTGGCCTGCTTATTTGTGGTGTGGTCGGAAGGTAAAATAGCTGAGTGCTGGTGTTTCTCTAAAGCCTTCCTTTATGCATGGAAAAGGTGAGGCAAGTTCTCCTGGAGTCTGCCACGAGGGGATTGTTCTCCCTCAGTGTCTCTGTAGCTACTACAGAGAAATAGAAGTGAGTAAATGACAAATTCTATGTGGGCAAGTCCAGCTCTGGGCAGTCATGCAGGAGTTTAATGATGAAGAAAAGTAATACATTGCCAAACTGTCACTGCGTAGCCGGGAGGTCAGCACCCTTGTAATTACGGAGTGATGAAGCCAAGGGGAAAAGCCAACATTAACAGAAAGACGTGATTGTTTTAAATTCTGACTACCTTACTGGGTGGCTTCCCTGCGAAGATGTTCCAGATGTTGTCTTGGCATAAATTAATCAATTTCAAAACATCCGCACGGTTTCTTAGAAAACACAGAATTTAGCAGGCAGTGCATATGCTCCCCTCTGCCCTGCTGGTTGATATTTTCATTCACGAAAGGGAAGCAAGCACTTGCTCTTCTTGTTGTCAAGAGCTCATGGACTAGAAAGTTGCTGAAAGTTGCTTCTCAACACCCCCCCCCCCCCCCTTTTTTTTTTTTTTTTAAAAAAAAAGGGGGGGCTCCAGATATAAAGCAGTGAGGCAGCCAAGCCCTCTGGGACTGTGTGTGCATGTGTGTGTTGGAAGAGTCGTCTGACTTGAAAACCTCCCCCTGTCCCTCCTCCTGCCCCTGAAGTGCAGCCCATTGCGCTGGGAGGTCAAGTATTCAGCAGCTTCAGTGACAGGATCTTTAACAGCATCTTTTTCATCAGCGAGCCAAGTCATGTGCCCGCTTGTCTGTCATATCTGTACTCAAATCGCTTAAATATTGTTTCAGATGGGGAGGTTTTAATCTGGGTATGCAGAGAGGAGTAATGCTGTGGGGGGATGTTTAATTGGCTCCCAGCAGAGCAGCAGGGGTGCGTGGGTTTTTTCCTGTAGAAGTGTTACCATTTTCAGGTCCTATTAATGTCCTCTGGTAGTTTAAATACAGCATCGCATTACAGTGGAGTTTGTTTCCCTCCCAGACTGAATACAAATGAAGGTCATTTACTTGTATTTTTAGAAGGTTCAGAAAACTTAGAAAATTTGTAGCTTTGAACAGCATTGTTGACTGATGTATGTCTGCAGAAAAGTATTTCCAATAAACCTTTTATTAAAGCAATCCAGTGGACCAAGGCTTGTTTGTTTTATCCCCCCCACTAGTTTTGTAGCAAGCGTTCAATGTTAAATGCATTTGAGGTTTAGCCTGCAAAGCTGGTGGGTGGATTGTTTTTATTTTTTCATGACCTTTTGGGTGTGTTTTAAGGGCCTGTTAATGCCAAGAACAAGGCTCAGATTCCTTTAGTAGCTCTCAAATAAGGCCCCAAACGCAAGGCTAGTACGGCAAAATAAGAACAGTGCTGGTGAGCTTACAGTAGGGACCTGATATTTGAATAGCATCTCGGGGATGGGGAGAAACTATTTTTTTTTATATAAACTAGATGGACAGATATTCTTCTACAAATGGTATATCTGATCTCAGCAAGGCTTCACCAAAATAAACCTTGGAAGGAAATCTTTTGTCCTGGTTAAGTCACGTAGACACAGCAGGGGAAGATTAAGCCCTAAAATCTTTGCTCCCTTCTTGCAGCTAAATTTGAAAGAGGCTTTTTTTAACCCTGGGCCTGCGGGCGCTTGTGTTCGCGGGGGGTGAGCGGTCTGACGGTGCATCGAGATGTGAGGTGTTGCAAAGACCATGAGAGATGTCTTTCTGCAAACAATCCTGAGTGCAGGGCCAGGATCTCTCCTGCTTTTGCCTGATCAGGAATATCACGTCCACTTTCCGCTGATGGTGCTGAGCGGACGCTGCTGAGCTCACTTGCGTTGCCTCACCTGGAGAAGCATCTCTCAAGCTCACTTGCCTCAAGCAAGACTGACAGCGTGAAGCACCGCTCAAAGGCTCTCGTGTCGCCAGTAGCTGTGCATCCATATGCTCTGGGGGACATGTGCTGTGATCCTCTCTGCTACAATATGTTCGTTTCATTTAACGAGTATTTTTTCATAGCGAGCTGTGAACCACCTTGTCCTTCATGCTGGACCTGCCGGGAAGCTGGAGGGTGGCACACTGGAGAGCCTCAGCAGCTCGGTCTTACAGCTGGGCTCAGGGCACAGCCAACTCGAGGCAACAGCATCATCCTTCCTAAGAAAAACCATCGCATGTGCACCGAGTCAGGAGTGATACTGAGCCACAGCTGAAGTTAAATTTTCAGAGATTGGCCTTACTCAATTTTTGGTAACCATGGGGAACACACTTTATAACAGCCCTACAGAAAGTAAAAGTGTATGAGCTCTAACAAAGAGATCTTTTTGTTGCAAATATTATTAGATGCTGGAATTAAACATTTTATCAGGAACTAAATGCATATTTATATATAGTCTGGCTAGAACTTTTCCTCCTTAGGGTGCTATAACTTGATGAAAGTTTTTTTTTCTTTATAGATTGCCAACAGAACCGCTTTTAAGAGCATAGAGAGACTTTTCTAAAACAACAAATTACTTCTGGATTTTTTAAATTGGGAAACAAAAAAGGAGGTGTAGGCCAACTTTCCCCTTTTCCCTTTACGAGTCATCGCTTAAGCACACTTCAAAACACTTTTATCCCAGAAGCCAGACCTAGTACCTGCTTTTCCTTTGCAGAGAAATAAAAAGTGAGCGATGACCTTGTTTATCCCTGTTGTGCTGCGGTAAACGCCTGCTCCTTCCCTGGGCCTCCGTAGCAGCAGTCTAGCCCGCAAGCGTGTAGCAGCAGGAACTTCGCTGTATGTAAAACTGCTTGCACATCTGGGCAATCAATTATGCCAAAGGAAAATTGATGATAAACTTGAATGAGCTTCGTTCAGTTGGTGGTGGGAGAACTTGATGCGTAGCTGACTGCTGCCTGCACTGTTGTTTCTTGCACAATGGGAAATGATTCTCAGAATTGTTAAATATAATGGATTGCTGCTTAAACCCCTTATTAGACACATTAGTTGACTAATCACCTCAGAGACTTTCCCTCTAACAGTTTGACAGGCAAGACTGTGAGAGCGTCTCATGCTCATGTCCCAGAGCCAAATATTTGCTGGAGCAGCTGTTAAGTCCGTTGCCGGCAGACTTCGGTGCCTCATACCAGACCAAAGGAGAATCAAAGTCCCTAAACCCGTAGATTAATGCTCAAGTCTGAAATGGGAGCATTAAAAAATAAAAGTGTAACTGAGAAAGGTCTGGTTGAGGAATGTTAAGCAGGAAGATTTCAGAAACATAATCCCTTTCTGCGAGCGCGGGCTGCGGCAGTACCCAGCCACCTAGCACAGCCCTTCCTCCAGCACAGCCCTGTGTCTCTTCCAGCTCCCCCAGCATGTGGGGTGCAGCAGGTAGGTCCCCTGAAACTTGGAAGGAGTAGTGGGTATCCTCTTGTTTCCTCCTTGGCAGGAATGTGGGGATGCAGAGAAACGAGGCTTGAAACATCACTGAAAGCCACTGCTGGTTCTTGGGTGTCCATGCTGAGGAGGGAGCTCTAAGGGCAGGTGGTGAGCGGGCTGCCCAGGTGGGAATGGAGAGCCACGCTGGCCAGACCTGGCTGCCGTGGCCACACTCAGATGGGACACGTGCCATGAGGAAGCTTGGTAGGAGGGAGCTCATGTTGCATTTTGTGCCATGATTGATCTGATGGACCGTGGGGTGATGGTGGAAGAAGCGGTCCTGGTTCCCCTCTGCATTTCTCATGGTATCAGGTGCTGCCCCTGCGGGTGTCGTGTTGGAGCAGGAGGGGACACTGAGCTTGCTGAGTCACTTGAAGTGGGGCCTTGAGTGACGAAGCTACGAGTTTTCAAGTCGTATTGTATTGGCACTTAAATCCTACAGTTGAAGTGCTTGGGAGCCTCGGCTCTCACATCACCTTGTGTCTGATGGCTTGGCTGGCACTGACCTACAGCCTGATCACAAACATCCAGCACAGCTGTCACAGTAAAACAAGCAAGACTGGTTTGTTGGTCCTGATGGATGCTGTGGAGCTGGTGGTGCTTGCTGGTAACCAGTACAGGCAGCAGATACACCTCCTGGTCCCTCAGGAGAAAGAAAATGACTGGAAGAAAGGGGCTGTGGGATGGGTTGGGTTCGTACAGTGCACTGGTTTTGTAACCGTGCTGGTCCATCTCCCCGCTCCCTTTCTCCGTGTTGTGGAAGGAACTGCCTGCAAGCATGCTAGTACCGGCCTTTGTCTGGAAAAAAAATTTAATGTGGCCCTAGCGTCAGCTCTTTTGGATGTACCTGGTATCAGAGCTGGAACGGCATACCTGTATCGTACATGTTAATTAAATCTTGTATAATGACTTTACTTATTTACCTGTACATAGTAAAGGTAGCATTTTACCTTTTAAACCGAGAGCCTGATTCTGACTGGACAGTAGGTCTGCAGCAGTTGCTTTTGGTTTGCACCGATGTAAACCTGAGAATCACTTTTTCCCCTGTAGCAAGACATTTACAATCATGTGCAGACTGTCTGGTAAGTGAAGTCAATAGGATTCTTTCTCTAAAAAGCAAATATTGAGAGAATTAGCAGCTGCATAAGGTAATATTTACCATTCAGGTAATAAATCATGGCAGAGACTGCACAACACGCTCTCATCCTCGCCTTGGAGGAGCCGTGTCCTGTAATGGGTCAGGCTTGCTCTGGTCCGAGTGGCCGCAGCCCCATCGAGCTCCGGGAAGTTTGTGGCCCAGCTAAGCTCGCCTCCGTGCCCAGCAGCATCAGGCACTCTGCCAGACTGTCCTTGCCAACCTTCAAAGTACATTCCAAGCCTGACTGAAGGAAGTTACTCAATATCCTGGGAGGGAGATAGGTAAGTAATTTTATTTTATTACTGCGTTAACATTGCCATCTGACGTGATGTTCACTCGCCCCAGCTTAATAGCATTGATAGGATCCAAAGTGGTGCCTTCCTACTTTTTTGTTTTCAAGTTAACCTACAAAGACGTGTCAGCCTGGGCTGTGCCCTGAGCTGCTTTAGCATTAAACACAGTGAAGGCTTCATGCAAGGCAACTCATCTTTTGACTTAATGTTTTTCAGTTTGATGTATCATTGTTTGCCTTGATTTTGTTTGAGGTTTTCTGAAGGACTGATAACAGCAAACAAGGGATTGCTTACCTGAAAGTGAGGGGCTATCACGTTGAGAAGAAAGGATGTTATTTCTATTCTTTCATGAATATTTGAGGTTTTTCTTTTTGCTATTATGAGCCTAAATGGGTGAAAAGAGCCTATGACAGCAGACAAGATTCTGTTTTCAAGGTTTAAGGTGAGTTATCTTTCATATTTCCTGCCATACTGTTGACAGTGCAGACAAGATATGGAGACAGTGTCCGTGGAGAGCTGTGCATACCCACCAGGCCTTGCCCATGCAGAAGGTGACTGGGTTGTTACCTGTGTGGTTTCATCTCATCAGAAATAACCACCAAAATCAATAAATATTAAGAAAAAGTAAATTCACTTTCTTTTGTCAAAGCCAGTGAGCAGTACAGTGCTGGAGGCACATGCAATCTGAGAGCTGTGATTCCCATTACACTCCAGAGAGGCTTTTCTTCCCTCTTCTAATGAAAATCAGGGAGTAAGCGGATACTCAGCCTCTGAAACAACTAGCAACTTTTCGGCCATGCCTAGTGAAATGTTTGCCTACTTGCTCTCAGTATTTAGAAAACCAGGAAGGCATCACCTTTGATGTTGAATGGGCACATATCCTCCTAATTAAGCTGTGCCTTGTTAACCAGCTGCCCCCATCCAGCGCAGCTGCCCCCGTGAGAAGTCCAGCTTGGCAGCCGTGATGCCCGGCTCCCTGCAGGGCATAGGGCTGGCATTGGGGCAGGCAGGAGATGGAAGAGACACAAAACCCAGGGAAAACATCATGGACAAGCCAGCGTGGAGGAGCTGGAGAAGGTGAGAAGTGCAGGGTCATGAGCCAAGTGAAAAAAGCCTGGGGTCAGTGTGCTGAGATTCTCCGGATACAAAGAACAAATGAAGCCAAGCAAATACAACAGCATTTCTGTGGGCGAATTACAAGATGATAAGTGTTGTGACCAAAAGGGGTATTTCTGCAGCGGGGAGGGAGAAACCAGCCCTGCACCAGGGCTGTAGCAGCTCCCCAAGGGGCAGCTGTGCCCAGGGCCAGGTCCAGCCCAGGAGGTGGGCACTGGCACGCCCCAGGGCACTGAGCCGAGAGATCACCCATGCCAGCCTCACCTCTAGGGCTTGCCGCAGGTGGGAAAATGCTGACGGTGTTTGGCTGGTGCAAAGCAACCACGCCGTGGTGTTGGCTCACATGATGCCACATGAACCACCACGTGGTCCAGTGTGGTGGGCATCTCCCCGCTGCTAAGGCGTGGGAGGCTGTTACAGCACCATTCAGGTTGCACAGAAATACTGGCACAGGGATTAAATGCTCTGCTACAGGACAGGGAACACTGTCAGCCCCCAGGGAGGGTCTTGTTGAACTGGCTCCATTCAGTGCGGATGGGGAAGGGGAGAAAGGATGGTACAGGCCTAAGTTCGGTCCATTTGCAAGTGATCCTGGGCAGGAAAATGTTGCAAACCCCACTGAGGACAGAGAAATAATACAAAGGGACCTACAGAGAAGCAAGAAATATGAGCAGGAAACAATAAAATGAGATTCAGCTTGGAAAAATACAAGGGAATACATGTAGGGAATAATATTTAGTAACAACTTCAGTGGGAGGAAAAGAACGGGAAAGCAGAAAATCTGGAGGGGAAAGAAGAGCTCTGGCAAGACCAAAAGCGAGCAGCAAATTAGCTATTTGAAAGGGAGGTGCTGAGGTTAACGTGCTGCGCTGGGACCCACACCCCAGCTCGCTCTCCTGTGGGCATGTGGGCCAGATGTAAGCAACATCCTCCACTTTCCCCTAATAAACGCGGCAATGGCTGCTAACAGCTGTACAGGGGCACGCAAACCCCATGCTCATGGGGGGCGGGGATGGGCTTTGTCCTCTGATCATGCCCAGCTGATGGGTAAGACACTTGACAGCACTTCTCCACGTGCGTGTTATGAGGGGGTCGTGTCGCCGGTGAGGGCACTGGCTGCCGAGGGCCCACAGCACCAGTGGTTGAGTTACCTGCTAGGGGAGGTTGCATTCTTTGTGAAAGGAGCTGGACCTCCTTTAAGTTGCTCTTAGTTCATTTTGTGTAGGTTGGGTCGAGTGTCCTCGAAGGAGAACTAAGGGTGAACTTAGATACATCTCACAGGCAACCAGCTATCAGCCAGCTCGGTTGGCTTTTCACCTCTAGCAAGTCACCCCACTCTTTTGCAACAGAGACAAGCTTGCTCGGGGGTAGCTGCTTATGAGTAGCTCGCTTGGGGTTGGAGGCAAGCTTCAGTTCGCTGTGCTTGCTGGTTGTTGCTAAACCATGATGCAAGAGGTACAAGGCTGTATCTTTGGTATTTGTTGCTTGGAGTTTTTCACTGTTATTTCGTCTTTCTCTTGCAGTTCAGGACTCTGTTGCACCAGCGGGTCTCTTCTATCGCCTATACTAAGGTAAGGGAACGTTTTAGTTAAGTAGAGGAGTGATTTTTTTGATTAGCTTTTGGCATTGTAGGTTGGGCTAGAGTGTGGCTTTCAAGACGATCTGGCGTGTGGCAGATATCTTTCAGGTGTAAGCTGAATGCTTTGTTTTTATAGCTACATCTTGGTGTGCTAAGTACACCTTCTGGTACACTACCTTCTTACGGCTTACCTCATCTTCAGCTGGTAGGGGTGTTAGCTATTAGGGTTAGTAACTTGTGAGGAGGGTGACAGGTGGTATGTACGTGCCTCAGGGCCAGCTTAAAGCAAGCTTTATTGTCTCACTTTACTGCTAAATCCACCTTCCAGGGGTGATTTCACTCACACCATGAGTATTCTGGTCTAGAAGATGTAGCCCATTTCCTCCGCCCCATGGGCTATACCTTGACCTGTTGGTTGTACTAGCGGGAGTAGGCTGTTGTGCTCACAGCGAGGCCCTCCGTCGGGTGAGCCGGTGGCAGGGTATGCAGGGTGTGTGGGCTGCCTTGGCAAGGAGGGCTCGGGTCTATGGTGGGTCGTCGTTTACAGAACAGGCTCCCTAAGGTGGATTTGGGGCACCGCCAAGTTCTTCTGGTTTTAAGCGTTTGTGCTCATAGCTCCCAGGCGGATGCTTTGGTGGGGCAAGCATCAGGATTTAGGGCTAGGCATGGTGGGGTGTCTAATCCCAGTTTGTGCCCTAACTTTCGTGAGGTTTGATTAGTCAGGGGTGCTAGGATCGTTTTGAGGTTGGCTTTGGGGGCATCTTCAGCTTACGGCAGCTCAGTTACATTTTGATCCCACTTGTTGTGATAACCCTTGGCTCACTCTTTATGCTGTGTGACTGTTGGTTTTGGTTCCTTGTGTAACCACGGTGGTGGCTGGCACAAGATTTACCAACCCTGGAGTGTTGCTATAACTTAGTCAAGCTTACTCTTATTGCTCAATGTTAAGTACCGCTGAGTACCCGTGGGTGTGTGGCTGAGCAAGGTGGTTGGGGCTACAACTGTGTTGAGTGTGATGCCTGCTCCTTTCATCTTAGTAAGAGGTTCAGGGCATTTACAGTGGGCCGCAGATACTTGCATGTATATGTCGAGCCAAAACCAACGGTAAGGTTAGGACTAAGTCTTTTTTTTCTCCCTTGGTGTATAGGTTAGGCTGTCTTGGCACCTTCAGTGCCGTGCTTTATTGTAAGCTGCAGGGACTTGTTCGTTGTTCACTCAGTGTTATGTGTTGGGCCTTGGGAGAGGGGGGTGGCCTTGTCTGAAGTTTTAGTGGAGAAAGGATGAGAGTTTTGGGGTGTCACTTATTCATGTAATTTCAGCACTGAAAACATGTGGAACACAATGAAATTCATGGTGAATAAATAAACGTGGCTTTGAGTGGGATAGAATAGTGAAGAGGTTACTGGTGTTGCTTGGGAAAGTAGAGGGAGTGAGAGAGTAATAAGCTACGTCTGACAAGCATTCATAAACAGCAATACGTGTCAGTGTTAGCGGGGGTAACGGAGTGGAAAACAAAGTGCATCAGTGTCAAGGTGATTCCCCAAACACACAAACCATCTCATTCAGTAGCTCCTGAGTAACAGACCGCCAACTGCATGATGCCCAGGTCTTAGATTGTATTTACCCAGTGCACTGGAAGGGCAGCCTGAAGACACCCAAAAAAAAAAAAAAAGAGAACAAGAGAACAACAAGTGCTAAAGAGGGAAAATGCCATAATCAGGGACTAAACAGCTGATAAATAGCCTACCAGATGACTCATGGAAAAGCGAGGTTTGGGGAATGGGCAAGTTGTAGCCCTGACAGAGGAACCAGAAGCGCGAAAGAGCAAGTTGTGCTAGGAGTGTAGGGGGAAAGAATGATCCCGAAGCTAATCATGCAGGGCCTTATGTGCAACGGCAGATGTTGATTTCATTCGAGAAGAATGATTAGTAGATAACCTGATACCTGAAACCGGTCTGGCAAGAAAGGATTTAAGTATTATGACCTGCTACCATTCATGGTATGGGCTGGAGCACTGTCATATCCTGGAGAAATTATTAATGTATAGAGTCGAGGGAGATGGATTTAGTCCGAGGGGATAGAGTGTATATTCTGTGTGTCATTACTTAGATAATCCTTGACAGTATAGGTGGCTGCAGGTAGGGGGTGTGCGTGGTTATGCAGCAATGGGTTCAGTACATACATTAGATGTATTTACTACGTTGAGTTGTAACTTAATGGGGTAAATATATTAATGCACTATTGTACATGGGGGGACAGGGGGGCACAGTGAGTTGTGGGTGGATCTGGGGGAGCTGTAGGATAACTTGGTGCAAAAATGCCAGCTCAGGGCTGGCGGGAACTCTTAAGAGGATGTGCAGTCTTCATTCTTTGGTTTACAAGACCCATGTTTTTATAAACTATTAGAATGTTTTTAGTATTTAAGGATTTTGTTTTCTAAGGCCCCGGTGAGGGGAAGAAGAATTAGAAGGATTGTGAAATAGGTGAGGGAGTCTTGTTGACTGATGGTGATGAATGGGTGTTCTACAGGTTGGCTGCCTGCTCATGTTAGGACAAAGGGGTTGGTGACGAGGAGTCAGAGTAGTAGTTGGGAGAGGGGGAGGAAGGTTATTGTGCATTGTTTGGATTTATGGAGGAGAGGTCTTAAGAATTGTACTAGTACAGAGGCGGCTAGTACTAACACTCCATCTAGTTTGTTGGGGATTGAGCATAGAATGGCGTATGCAAATGGAAAATATCACTCAGGCTTGATGTGAGGGGGTGTGACTACTGGGTTTGCTGGTGTAAAGTTTTCTGGGTCTCCTGAAAAGCTGGTTTTTGTGCTGTTCCCCTGCATGGCTCAGTGGTTTGGGCACCACGGGTCGGCCAGGCCCCTGTCTTGGTCTAAGCCATCGGACCAGCGTGGGCTGAGCCCAGCGGGATTGCCTACAGCTGCCCTGGGGCACTGCCGTGCCCACAGTTCCCCTTGTGAGGACACTAGAGGTGTATGTGCTACAGGCAAACCAGTGCCAGCCCAGCTAGGATGGATTTTGCTGGCTTCTCCCCACCATCGTTACTGCTTACCGTGCACGCGGCCACTGAGCATGGCACACTGGACGCTTCAGTGCCTTAAATAGGTAGCAATGTTCAGAAACAGGCACTGAAAAAGTACACCACATACTTCAAACTGCCTGCAAGCAGGAAAAAGGAGAAATTGTTTAGGGAAGTCTGGGAAGATGGAACTGAGTAATGAGATGAAATTGCACAAGCAAAAAGGCGTATGGCCTCTCAGGGCGGGTTTCCGTCATCCCACACGGAGCTGTGTGACCTGCCCTGGAGAGCCCCACGGGAAGCGCTCAGCCAGGGCGGCAGGGTGGGTGAAGTGACTGCGGGAGTGTTTCCATCACTCTGTAGCCTTATAAGGCTAAAAAAGTATTTATGGGCCACGCAGCAGGCTTAGAAGTGTGGCTGCAATTTTTTCTAATCCTCGTATTTTTGGCTCTTATGCTGTAAGGGAGAAGATCAGCTCTCCTGTGGAACAGATGCATGTTCATTGGTAGGACCTGGAAGCTGCCGTGCCCATCCTGGTCCCAGGTCCGAGCCCATCCCTGGGCTGCCACAGCACTGCTGTGCAGCGGCGCTGCGCCGGGCGGGTCCAGTGATCGTATTGTACGTGGTGGGACTATTCCTTCTGAGTTGCAACCAAACAGATCCTGGTCTCAGCTAGCACTGTAGCCTATACAAGGTGAGTAAAGGCACCTCTCCTAACCACCACTTGTGCTTGCACAGAGTTGGTTTCCACACTCTTTCCCCATGCCATCCATAGTCACCATCTGCAGCAGGAAAAATCCTACCCCTCTCAACCAAGGAAAAAAAACTAACAAGCAAATATAAAAATAAAAAGCAAACCATGTGAAAAGATGAGAGAAAACTTTGACACAAACCCTTGGCCTTTCCTGCTGCAAAGTGCTCGCCACCTCAGCAAATCTGCTGTAAGCCATGGCTGACCCCTCTCCTTCCCTGCCAGCTTTCTGCTTCCAGCCCGGCTACTTCACCTCCCCAAATGCCAGGAAGCCATACATAGCATTTTGGGATGCACTACAATACAGACTGACCAAGGCTATGTTCTTCCCAGACTGTTCTTTCCTGTTCATTTGAGTCATAAAGGTGCAGATCTGAGAAAGCCCAACTTCCCACCCATGCCCTTCCTGCTCCCCCAGCCGCCCTCCTGCTTGCCCTCGTGGTGCAGCACTGGCAGTGCTGGTGCTGGAATCACCAGTGGCAGGAGGGAGCAATCACTGTGAAAGCGGAGTGGCCTTGTCCCAGTCTGCGTTATGCACCCTTGCACAAGGGGGCTTGGTTTTTGTCTCACGAGGATGACGTTTGCTCAGGTGAGAAGGGTCCCTGTGCAGAGGGAGGTGGGGAACAGCACGGCCACTTACTGAGCTATGCACTTGAAATGCTTTGCTGGTAACTGTGAATCCAATTGAAAGCAAAAATTCTCTGAAAATGTGTATTTTGTATGCATGGATTTGTATGTATGCAGAGTATTTGGCATTAATTGGAAAGGGAGAGGACCATGGGCTCTACCCATCTTGCTCCCACCACTGGTCCCCAACCATCCCTGCGGCCACTGGGACGTGAGGCGTCCCAGCGCACCTGATGCTGAGGTGCCCTCTCCCTGCTCCCCTTCCCTCCAAACCCTCAGACGTGCCCCACCATTCACTCAGCCATGTAAATTGTTGGTTTTGCTGTCATTCTTTGAAAACACAGCCAAAAAGCCAAACTTCGCTTTCTGCCAGGACTGGAAAACTGGGTTGGTCAGATGGGCTCTTGTAGACAGAGGAAACTGAGGGGAAAAAAAACTGTAACAAAGCAAACAAAGTCACACCATAAAGCATTTATTAAGAAACAAAGGGGCCTTTTTTCTTCGTTTGTAAGAAACACTTTAAAGCAAGTGCCCTTTCAGAGATTTAAAAGCTCTATCAAATGGTAACATTAGTTTTACATTATTGTACATGACATTTAAAAAGAACCCCACGACGTCTCGCGAACTTCCTTTTATTACAACTCAGATTTCTCTGCCTTCAGTTGTAAATTAATTTCTACAGACTTAAATTTAACTTATTCTTTTATTTTTAAACAAGTAAACAATATACAAAGAGATTCACCTGAATTTCATAGGTCAGAGGAGGTGTCCTTGCCAGGGCAGGTGCAAGGCAGGCAGTGCATGCTGGTGCGGGGCCAATAGCTGGCTTGGTTCACAGTTAGAAAAGATCACACAGGTGTGGACAAGCTTGCCGTCTGGCCACCAGTTACAGACTGGGTCTCACCTGGGGTCGAGCACCTCCAGCTCCTGCCGGAGCCAGCAGCAGCTGAAGGCAGGCATGCCAGCCCCTGCGCCTGCCACCAGCTCAGCTTTCCAAGGTCAGCGTGGGACCAAGCTGTAACGTGGGCAGGTAAAACCCTACATCCCCACGAGACCCGAGTGCACGCTGGGTCCTTCAAAAGCCTGGCAGCACCCAGCTCTGGTGCACGTACTGCCTTTAAAGTTCCCCCAGGTGGTGTGGGCAGAGCAGGCACCCAGCACCTCCAGCAGCCGGGCGCTGCCTTGCCGAAGCCGCCCAGCCTGGCTGGAGGGGAAGCCAGGGCTTGTAAGCCAACCTTTCTGTCCAGGTCCTACATGCTGGATGGGCGATCACGGCCAGGAACAGCAGATCTGGGATAGACCGCCTATTCATTTTCCTACGTCAGTCGCCAAACCGTTTCAGCCCGCTGCAGACTGCCTGTGTGTGGCATGTTTATGAGTAAACCGTTGGATCTGGCAGTGCTTCTGCACCTATGTGTAATTTAATAACAGACATACAAAAAATAGTAGTATCACAGTTATTGCTACATATTGATACAGTATCAGACAATAAGAAACCTTTTATCAGCTCTGGTCTGGTTACACTAATCGCCCAGTTTTGGTATATGCCCCCAGTCCTCTGTTGCAGTGTTTTGGCTGAAGAGCAAAGGGATGGAAATGCAGAGACCTACGACTTTTTAAGAGACAAAACCAGCCTTAAATAGTTTGTTGCATCCAGGGTGATATATTACAATTAGCACAGTCCAGTTATTCCCAGCACACTGCTCATCTTCAGCCGGGAGAGGTATTTCTCCCCAGCTGAAACAAAGCAAGTCAGAGCCACCAGCTCCAGTGCAAAGCGTCGGAGCAGGGCTGGGGACAGGCTGGTGGGGGAGGAAAGAGCCCGTTCTCCTACGGTCTGACTCCACCACAAGCAGGGTTGAGGGCTGACAGCTTAGTGTGCAGTCACACGGGTTTACTGTTTCATGGGAAGTGAGGTTAAAGCAGGCGTGCCTGGAGTCACAGCGCGACCTTTCTCCACAAAGACAGCCTCTGCTCAGATGCCGCTAGCTGTACCAAAAGCTTTGCTGAGCATCAGGAAGAGCAAGCACCTGGTACCCTGTTTTTGCTAAAAAGTTCACAAAGATAAAGTCTGTGCAAACCACTACTGGGTCTTGATCTCGAGATAAAACCAAATCAAGAAGGGTTTCAAGTGCACTGGAAGGAAGAGCTGAATAATTCACGCTCTTCCAATTCCTACATAAATACCAGGGACAAGGAAAATCGGTCTTTGCAAGACTAAGCCTTTCATGGCATTTCACCCCAAAATAGGGAGGGGGTGGGGGTGGGGTGTGTAAGGAGCCACAGGGGCTGGTACCAGCACCCAGCACACAGGGATTGCACTGTTCAGCTCTCGGTTGTGATTGTCTGTAAAGCAATGGGAAACGTCATTAAGGAGCTGGGAGAGGAGAAAAGAGGTTTCTTAAGTACTGCCATCTTCTACAGTGTAACAAAACTCTTTCTACGAATTAATTAGGCAAATACTTCTGACCATGTCATACCTGAAGGGCACTTAATGGCTCCAGCATTTATCTCGCAAGTACAGTGATCTGAAATACATATGCATTTTCAGCGTAATCCTTTACCGCCGTAAATCACGCACTGGAATGAGAGCGTATCTGGCAACGTTAATTCAGAGATACCATCCTACAGTTTCTGGCAATGGACCCCGATGAAAATAAATTTATAAACACTGTCTGACATGCATGAGCCTCTCAGAATTATTTACAAGTGATGTTCTGGGAGCTTCGTTCCGAGGAAGCACTTCTCCTTCGTTCAGTTTAGATATTAAAATCTGCCGGGTGTGGAGGGGGAGGAAGGCGTCAGCGCTACACAGTCACAGCTGGGTACATCTTCTGTTCGCTGTTGGTGTGCGGGTAGGGAGACTGGATCTGCCTGTAGCCGCTCTGCAAACCGTCCAGGAAGGGGGGCACAGGGGTCAGCGGCATCGAGTCATGCTGCACAGCATAGCCCACGTACTGGGGGTGCAGGTACTGCCCCTGGTGTGGCACGATCTGGGTAGCCTGCTGGCAGTTCAGCACTGAGAAGTTCGTCGGCATGTTGACGTAGACGTTATTCATGGTCCCTTCTGGCAAACAGCAGTTGGTCTGGGACCTGGTCGGGGGGGCTCTGGCCCCCGAGTTGGCACTGGAGCTGGAGCTGGCAGCAGTGCTCGACTGGCGGGAGGAGGAGCCGCGGGAGGTGCTGGCACTTGGGATCATGGGGATCGTCTCCATCAGGCGGGTGCCCCCAGGGGCTCGGCTCTGCTGGGGCTCCTGCTTGGGCCGCAGGCATCTGCAGCAGCAAGCTGCCACCAGCGACCCCAAGATGATGAAGGCAACAAATACAGATCCAACGATAAGGAACGGCACGTAGATGGGCACTGCAACAGCAAGGAAAACATTGTCACTGGGGGGGCAAGGACCAACCGCAGCAGCTCTGGCAGAAGACTCCCCCCCTCACCCAAGCCAAGCCCCCCCACCCCCAGCACAGGTCAATGCAGGGTGAGCACTAAAAGCTGTGTGGGCAGCTGAGCGTTTTACACAGGCAAGATGAAAAGGGCTGCCAAAGCCAATGGCTAGCGTTTCCAAAAGCATCTTTAAAGTTACTAGCAGGGAGGCAAGGCCACTGCTCCTGCCTGGAGGGAGGACAGCTAGCTGCTGTTGATGGTGGTCTAGACCACATCAACCACTACTCCACACCTTACCAGATGGGGTCTCTGATACACCCTACTAGAAAAATCAGGCAAGAGAACGCTGGGTTTTGGTCGAGGAGCACAGGGTAGTCAAACACCAGTGCTGCATCACATCCCACTTCAGCACCAGCCCTCTCTGGTGCTGTCACCCCTTGGGGCAGGGAGGCAGCCAGGCAGTGACCAGGCACCAGCCACAGGGGCTCTGCCACCCTGCAGCCCTGGTGCAGAGCAGCCAGATGCTCGTCCCATCAGCTCTGGGTGCAGGGAGAAACCATGGGGGAGGTGGTAGGGCAACAGCTCCATGCTCCAAAGCTTCACTGCCAGCAGATGAGCAGCATCACTCCTTGCGAGGCTTAAAGAAGGGACATCAGGGCACAAAGAGTGAAGGGTGGGAGCATAAAGCGTGGGTGATGCTTCAGTGGTGGGGTCAGAGGCCTGACAAGGCAGATGGTGAACACCATCCCTGGAAAGACCTGGGCTCCAGTTGTTCTGCGTTCCCAGGGAAAAAGCTGTTTTCTCTGCCTCTGTAAGAAATCTGCATGGATATATCCAGGAATAATGAGGGGAAGGTGCCTCCCTTTAGCACTTGCGGATGCTCAGGACGACAAGCCTGGGCTTCATAATTCCCGCTGAAACCCGGCAGTGCCGAGGCACAGGTAGGGCTGTGGACCTCTACTTGACCAGCGCTAAGGCAGCCCTGGCACAGCAGCTGCCCCTCCTGCAAGTTACCCAGTGCCAGCACATGGCTGTGGCTCCCAAACCTGCCGACCAGTAAATATTAACCAAGAAAATGAATTGTCAAGAAAAATGCCTTGTTCTCAGAACTGCAAAAGGGGGGTTGTCTGGCTGCTTGTCAGACCAACTCCTTGCACAGCTAATTGGGTGGAGGAAGTTATAAGCAAAAGGGCCCATTTCTCCCACAATTTTAGCGCTTTTCTAACAAAAGGCTTGCAAAAAATCGGCTCTACTTCCGTGCCTGGTGCTGGAGTAGCTCTTGAGCAGGTGCACACACTTGCTACAGACTGCAGCAGGCAAGTTTTCTGAGAGTAAATCTGTCCTAATTATAACATCACTTCAGGCTACTTCTAGTGCATTCAGCGGGTGCGGACGGCAGCGAGGGCGCTGGGCGAGCGCGAGGCATCCCTCAAACAGCAGCAGAAAGGTAGAGTTTATCCTTGAAAGTTAATCTCGTCAGAAGTGGGGGCTCCCGAGTGGGAAGAACACCCGCAATTAGAGTGGGGGCCCAGCCAGAAGTCATTCCGACATGTCACCTTGCTTGCTTTGTTTGGCTCGTATGGGCCATTCGTCTCTTCCTTCCCACGAGGGGGGCTGAAGAGCCCGTTCGGAGCGGGGCAGAGCCCGTGCCCGCCGGGACGCGGCGTCGCCCCCTTTTAAAGGGGACAGGGCTGGACTTTCAGCGAGGGAGAGGGAGAAAGGGGCCGCCACGCCTGGGGCCCCGGCCCCCGCTCAGCAGCTGCGGACGGGCCGGCGGCGGGGGGAAGGGGCGGCGGGAAGCCCGCCGAGACCCGCGGGGGCCGGGCCGGGGCCGCCTCACCTGCCGCAACCCCGCGGGGGCCGGGCCGGGGCCGCCTCACCTGCCGCGCCGTCGGGGCCGTCCTTGCCGGGGCGGCCGGGCTCGCCGCCGCCCTGCCGCCGGTCGTTGTCGCAGGCGCCCTGGTCGAGGCGCGCCTCGGCGCTGGAGCAGCAGTACCGGAGGGCGCAGCTGCCGCAGCAAATGGTGGCGTCGCCGCCGTCGAAGCGCTCGGGGCACTGGAAGCCGTCCCGCCAGCCGCCCTGCCCGTCCAGCCAGCCGTGGCAGTACTCGCCGCTGGCCGCGGCCCCCGCCGGCAGCAGCCAGCCCAGCGCCGCCAGCAGCAGCCAGCACCGCCCGCCCCGCATGGCGCCGCCGAGGGGGCGGCGGGCGGGCGGCCGCCCGGTCAGAGCCCCCCCGCGCCGGGGCCGCGCCGCCCGGCCTCCCGGGGCGTGCAGCCGCCGCGCTGCGGGGAGTCTCGCCGCGGGTCCTGCCGCCGCCGCATGCCCGGCGCTGCCCGCGGGGTGCGGAGCCGCCGCCACCGCCGGGAGGGACCGGCCGAGCAGCGCGGGGGGGGGCGGCCGGCGCCGCTACTCGCGACTCCCTCCCCGCCGCCGCGCCGCCGCGGCCCGGCCCTGCGCCGCGCCCATGGGCGAAGCAGGCGGCAGCGGGACCGACCTCCGCCCGCCCGCCCGGGGGCCGACCAGCAGCGCGCCCCGTCCGGCGCCGCGCCCGCCACGGCCGCTGGGGGGGGCGGTCGCCGCGCCCCGCCCTTATAGGCGGTGGCGGCCCCGTGCGCATGCGCCCGCCCGACGGGGCGGCACCGCTGGCCCGGCCGGCCCGGCCCGCCGCGGGAGGGGGCTCCGCCGGGGGGCGGCCCGCTACCCCCTCCGAGAGCGGCGCGGCCCGGCGGGCTCCCCGCTGAGGGGTACAGCCGGGCCCAGCCCCAGCCCCCCGGGCGGCGGCCCCCCGGCCCGCCCCCCGGCCGTGGCTTTGCCTCCCCGCTCCTCCCAGCGCAGCGGCAGCGCCAAGGCGCAGGGATGCGCTTTCCAGCCCGCCCGAGCCGCTCCAGCGGCCGGGAAGTTTGTTGTTTCTCTCTCCTGGAAGCCGGCTCACGTGTTGCCAACCAAAACTTTCGCCACCGAGGGAGAAACCGCCTCTTTTTATTGAAAAAGGCAGAAACCGGGCAGCTCCGGTCCCTGGTGCTGTTCTTAAATCCTGCTGCCATCCTGCTGCCATCCTGCTGCGAGGAAGGTGACCGCACCGTTATGTTTATTTATTTCCCTCATTCTTTCAAGCTTTCCTTCTACAATTAAATCGTTGCTTCTCACGAACAACACACCGGTCCTTCCCCCTCCACCTTCATCTCCCTCTTTTGTTCCCTCCACCGCTGCGCAGACAGCTGCAGGCTTCCGCAGGGGTATTAGCCTGGACCAGCGGATTCTGGTCAAATTACGGCCCAGGTAATTAATTCCCTCGTGCTCCCCCGGCCCCCCCCCCGTGCTCGCAGCGGTTGTTTCCCAGCCCCGTCCCCTCCGCGGCCGGGCTGGGTGCCGAGGCGGTTCCCACGCGTCTCCCGCCGCACCTCAGAGGGATCAGGAACCCGGAGCTCTGGGAAAGCGCGTCGTTACCGAGATGAAAAGCGGGATTGCGGCGCGACAGGTTCTGCATCGCCCGTATCGACCCAGCTGGACAAACGGGCAGAAACGCGCAGGAATTTTCCCGGCGGAGCCGGCGATGCTCCAGTCCCAAACCCGAGCAGCGGCTGCCGGGGGGGTGGGGGGGTGGGGGGGCGCCCCACGACAGATGCCATACCCTGGGCCCGCAGTGCCACAGCACCCACTGCCCCCCCTCCCCCGTGTGTGGGTCAGCGGCGAGGGACGGGGGGCGCCTGGGGAAGGAGCTAAAGCCACGGCCAAACGCGTGCGTCCACAGAGGTCTTCCGACAAGACCACTGTCATCACCCATGGCTCGGGCTGGCGTTTTTATAATAGGAAAAGCAGCTTCTTGATTCTTTTGTACGTGGCAGGTAAAATCCTTTCCCAGCCCCCTCCCTCACGTCCATGGTTGCACTGACCCCCGGGGAGGTATATCTCGTTCAACAGCAGTAACACGCTTCTGGAAGATAAGGCTTCTTCTACCTGTCTAGCCCACCTGTATTCCCAGTCAGGAGCCCTTGATCGCAACAAAATACCGGCACCAGATCCCTTGCCGAGATTACCTGTAACAGGTACTTTATATATTCAAGCTCAGAATTTGTCTCAGCTTGTCTGGGTAAAACCAGAGATAATAGCACACCTCATGATGCTTTTGTAAAACTTAAAAACATCTGGCACTTTGCAAAATGCTTTAGAACATATTCAGCAAGACTAATCAGCATAAAGAATTTTTTTCTAGCTGTCTTTACAAGCTGATCAGGTAATATCTGTATAATTTAAAGTGCACAAAAAAAAAAAAAACAAACCAAAAAAAACCCACCAAACCCCAACAACAAACTAAAATATGCAAAAATGCATCAGTATAGCAACTATCTTTTCTACTCTGCAACTTTCTCACACACTTTGTGTCTAGCAACCTCATAACACTAGCTCAATCTATTTCAACATGAACTAAACCCATCACTAAGGCCCCAGAGCACAGGACACCAAGCTCACGGGGTCCCATCCAAACGATCACATTCAGCTTTTAGAAACAATTGAAACATCATATATATGTTAGAGTGGGTAAATATTTAAAGCCTAGAGATATTCAGTAATGCTCACATCATTTATAAATCTCTACTCTTTGCTTTATTTTTCTCTAGAAGTTTGAATTTTTACTCTTTCTACCAGGTGTAGTTTTCTGAGGCCTTTGGCACAGTAGAAATGTTCTTTGCCCTTCTTAAGCCAAATGCATGATCCCAGGAAAGCAAGTACCACATTTTATTTCAGTCATTTGAAGAACTCTCACACTGTTCTGTGATTCCTGAAAAATCTTCTCAAAGCAAGGAAAATAGTTAAAATTACTTCTGTTAGTCGTCTGAAACTGATAAAAGTGCATTTTCCGTAACATTTTTGATGCTTTGAACTGCAAACTGCCTGTGCAGCAGTACAGGGAGGAAGTACATTTACAGCACCGTACAGCTTTTCCAGGACACAGTGTCCAGCCACTGCGCTGGCCATGGCAGTGATAACCACACACCCGCACGCCCGGGCACGGAGCTGTGACACAGCTCCCTGTTCCAGTGCCAGACCAGGATGCTGATCCTTGCAGGCCAAGCTGCTGTGGGTTAATCGCCACCGCATGCTTAAATGACTGTGTAACACCGGTGTCTTCTTACCTTGTAGATTCATTTGGTCACTGCCTTGACAGGTATTGTCCTTATTGTAACAAAGGCTTTTTTTCTGTTTTACTACTACAATCCCTCTACAGATGGGAATTTTTCACAAGTATGTGCCTTCAGAGCACGGTGCTTTGCTTTCCTTAGGTTTGCAGGCCCCGTTTGCTAAAAGCTCCTTGCAAATGCAACTGCTTCTACATCAAAAAAAGACATCAGAAATAGGAAAGGCATGAAAAGAGGGATAATACAAAAGCACGTTTTTCATCTTGAACAGCTCCCACTTCAGAAGGGGGGAAAGCAAGGACACCCCACCTTGAGTCTGAGCTGCTGAACTGGTCACAGTGAGGTACCACAAACATTTGTCGGGGCTGGCTGTGGGCAGGAAGGGGAGAAGAGACAGGACAAATTGGAAGAAACTGTAACAACAAGAAACAACAGTGCCTCTCCCACTTGGGTGTCCATCTTAACAAATTCTCCAAGACAAAGCAGGAACACAGACCTGTCACCTTGTTCTGTATCTCTATTTTTGTTGGAATCTCTTTAGAGCAGGGAAAAGGAAAACCCTGCGACGCGACTCTCCAAGCTGCCGTGAGCTTCTGTGGGCGGGTAAGCAGCTCTTGCTGTTAGGGATGTTTTGCTTTCCCTGTTGCATTTCCAACCCATGCTCTGAGATTTACCACACTCCTTCAACGGTAACAGACACACAGAACCGGCAGCAACTCCTATCCCCTTTTTCTTTTGACTCACTGTAGACAAACTTTAGATGTTGGGTGGATGCCGCCTCCTCTTCTCCTTTGGGATATTCATTCTTGGTAGCCCAGTCACTCGGGTACAAGTGAGTTTACCTGCTTTTCATTGCCCAACCCTGGATGCCAGACAGGCTTCTATGTACCTTTCTCATTACATTTAGCTAGTCTATCTACCATTACATCATTACTGTCAAACAATATTGTAACCTCATCCGAAACTTGGCAATTACTTTGGCTCTGCAGTTGTGTCCACAACACTGCAAATCAGAAGTACAGATGAAAACTTGTAACCTGAATTCTTCTCCCTCCTTTCTCCCAGAGACAAGCTAGAATTCATCATCATGGTACTATTGTTTAGATTACTTGGCATGTAAAAGCCATGCCATGCTTACTGCCAGAGCTGGATTTTATAGCAGTTTGTACTTCATCACTAGATTCCTCTTCCTGGTAATATAAAGTAATGGAATCAATTCCCACCCGAAAGCCAAGCTGAGTATGTAGGGGTTTAGTTATTTAAAAAAAACACACAAACTGTTTGTCTTGTCGTTTGGGGTGGTTTTTTTGAACTTCCAAACAAATTACCTTGAAGTCAGAAATCCCTGCATATCGTACATTTATCCTGGCAAAATTGCTTCTCAGGTAAACCCGTATTTCCTGCCGATAAAGCAATGCCTTGCTGCCCCCATGTGAAGCTGGTGGGAAGGGTAGCGTTATTAAAGCACCATCACGAAGGGGTTTGTACGGAGAACTGTTGCAATTAAGAGCACAGTCCTTACTGACAGGTTATATTAATGTCATTTCCCAAATGAGGATATTTACCAGAATATATGAGCTTAACTTACTAGGGTTTCCTTCTCCTCCTGCCCTGGTTATTAGCTACCTTTTACACTAGTATAGCTGTACCTGTGGTAAGTATTATTTAAACACTATCAGTATATTTAAATGCCCAAACTGCTACTCTGATTGTGGTATTACTTGCATAAGCCAAACTGGTTTTTATTTCTGCTTAGGGAACATATTTAATATCTACATTTTTAAATACACATGTATTCATAGCAGAAAGGCTTTCTTTTATTGGCTCTCATTTCCTGGAAAATAATTAGAACAAGATGACCCAAGGAAAAAAAAAAAAAAAAAAAAAAAAAACCACAACAAACACCAAAACCCTCACAGAAAGAGTCAAAGGAGTGCAAAAATAACTGAATGAAATTATATGAAGCTAGCACACCTCAGGGGCTGGGCCTGTGAATCTGCACAGCAAGCACATCAATGTGCAGAGCTCAGCTTCTGCTATCAGTGCTCGCTGCCTCAGTGCATGCAGCACTGACAGCAGACATCAGCGCTGGCACCACGTTATCATAGCCGCTGCAGACACCTCCAGTATCGCACGTCTGGCTCCAAAATGCACCCGTGTCTCAATAATGGGGTTAAAGGATGGAGGCTGAAGGGAGGTGACCAGGTAACGGTATCTGTAACTGCTGGGGGACATCACCTTCCAAATTCACCAGGGCAAGATTGCAACAAATTAAGGAGGAGACTGTTTCTAAGAAAACTTCCCCCACTTTTAACACTGAGCCCTGCTGGACCAGGGCTTTAGGGAGTTTGCTAGCATCGTCCTCCAACTATTCGGCACTGATCAATACAACTGTCATGCTTTTCTCCTGGGGCATCTTAGTATATTGATTTTTGGAGCTCCCACTTACTGCAGACACAATGGATTGCTGTTAGAATATATAAAAGCCTGGACAAAAAGCTGATGTGCACATCTTCAATTTGAAAGGGGTTTCCTAACTGAATTATAATTTCTGCTCTAACCGATCACTCCAGCCACTAGCAAGAAGAAAAGAATGTTAGCTTCCCCGCCCCCCCCCCCCCCCCCCCCCCCCGGCAAAAAGAGAGAAAGAATTACTTCTTGTGGACTAAATCCATCTTCCCACAGCCTGCCCTCCCAGTGAGGCAGGCCAATTTGACAAGGTATCATTATTATAAAGTTATTTCCATTAAAAGAAGAAAATGCCCGAAGTACAATGATTTTCCGTATTCACATTCCCATTTATGCCATGCAGACCATAAAGCATAAACATTTTATCAAATGCAGGAAGAGAGGACTAAGGATAATTTCAAAACAAATTTACTGTTGCTCACCTCCTAATACCATAGCACAAGACAAGGATTCAGGCACCACATAGTGAATGTAGCATCACTATACAGCTGTAGTCCACATTGCTGCCTGAACAGTAAGATTAATGAGCTGCAGGTGAGGACCAAAAAAAAAAAAAAAAAAAGTGCTGCTACTCTTGGTACAGTTCAACAGGACTTACTACAGCTTAATTTGCAGTTTTAGATTTTATACTGATTATTAGTGCAGATGAGCAAGAATCAGCAACCTGGTGCAAAACATTAACAATATTTACAGGAACATTTTCTAGATCAAGGTTTTTTTTATACTGCTTACAAAAGAAGTAAAAAGACTATCTGCTTGCATCATTGCTATTTGACTTGACATCAATAGCACAGCTCAAATACAACTTACCTTAAAGATGATATAACCTAGCAATGAGGCTTCGGAATCCCCACCCCCCACCCCCCCCAAATTCTCAGAGGTAATTTTAAATGATACATCTGCCACTCTGCAACGGTGTTTGTTTTTTAACGTTACTATTTCTGTCACTGCTGGAATGCTATCACCATCCATCTGCCTGAGCCCACGATCTTATTCAAGCATGCCTTTTGCCCCAGTATTGCTCAGCAGCTCCGAAGCCTGGCAGACCCCGTCACCACCACAGCGCGGGTATCACCATGACAGAGCAACAAATAACAGCTGTACCGGCTGCTGCGGCACTAGAAATAAAGCGTGGGGAGAGGTGATGAGGAAGGTGATACTTCTCAAGTGTAAAGTGACAAATTACACAGAAAAGTATTTCTAGCTAAATACGGTTACTAACAAAGTATAAATTCAAGCTAACAGGCATTTGTGTTAGACCTACATCTCCAGTACAACAATTCTTGCCCTGCATGGGGCAATCTGGACAGGCTCCCGCAGCCTCCCTGTGGTTCCAGCCACTTCTGCACATCTCCGATACAGGCAGGAGGTTGCTGTTGGTACTGACAGAGCATTACCATGCCCGAAGCCAACATAAACAACATTAAAAGCCTTCCCTCTTTACTTGCAGAGCAGAGCTCAGCATCAACTTCACTTTACTACCAGGGGATTGAGTAGGAGCTTTGCCCTTGTGGTCTGTACCGCATAAGCTTAGCTAACGGCCAAAGCAGGTCTCACCCTCCCTGGGGATCAGGCTGACTTCTGGTTTGGCTGCCAGAGGTAAGTGAACATCTGCCTGCTCCTTGAAAGTTACTCTAGTTGTTTAAGCATTACACCACTACCATGGGGGTAAGCAATGGTGACGTTAGCTGCAGCGTGTTCCTTCAGCCAGCCACCAGTTCCTCTAGTCAGCGGTCAAAATAAAAGGCAAAAGGAAGAAAAGACCATTCCTATTTGAAACTGAGATAATGCTAAGACTCATTTCCACGGCATTCAGGCTAGCACATTTCCTGTTGCTGTCACTTCTGTAGGTTCACTTGGTCCAACCCAATGCTAAATCAGAATGACCGTAGCTACCTTTGGTGTTGCTGTTAAGGATAAAGGAGGCAACACGCTGGAGAGCACAAATCAACAAAGGCGACATACTGGTAAGATACAGGTACGCTCACCACCACTCCTCCATCCATCTCCAGCAGAGATGATGTCCCCACGCTACTAAGGACTAGGACAGTGCTGGCCTAACAACCATTTAGCCTTTGGGCCCAGCCCTTCCAAGTCTTTTTTTGAAAGGTGGACATTTTTTCCACCTTTCAAAAGGTGGAAAAGGACTCGTTTATCACATGTACCTTGCCTTATGCCTGGATAGAACAACAGCAAAAGTGTTTATGCTCAAAGGTTCGATTCCTTTATGTGTATGTTGATGAAGAAACAAAGGTAGTCCAAACCTCCAGGAAATGCTAACACTTAACAGAATTAGAGGTTTTCTGTATTTTTTCAGTCTAGAGTAGCTTCTACCTAGGTACATAACCATGGAGTTAACAGACTGGCTTTAGCTACTCAGCTGTACATAGTTTGTGCATATTCTTTTCCCCAAATTTTCACCCAACTGGGAATCTAGTCAACTGCCCGGCGGGTTTTTTTCCCCGCGTGAGAACTTAGGCTCTTCTCTTACGAAGAGTACATGGTATTTTTCAGAATTTCAAGTTTCATATAATAAATAGTTCGATTTTGAATACTTGTCAAGTCTGTGTTTTTCCCCTTTTTACTATGCTATAGCATCTGATCAAAACCTCTTCATCCTAGCTTGCCTTTCTGACTGGGATCATCACCTCTGAAGCATATCCTCTTACCACAACGAGCCACATTAAATACACAGAGCCAGTGAGGGATTTCTTGCCCAGCCTCTAATCAGAACTGAATTTTGGAAGCAATTACACAACGTTCTAGAAAGCTGCTGTCCTGCTGCTGCCCAAGCACATGCTGTAGAGCGACACCTGCATTGAAGAGAAAAGAAAGAGGGAAATCCATCAGTCTGTGAAACACTAGTTGAACAAACAAGAAAAATAGCTCTTGCCCGTTCAGCTGTTGACCTGTTTAGGACAGGAGTATGCATGTATTCCGAGTTTTCCATGCACGTGTTCAACAGAATTGACCTGATATTCTGGTGGGGGCAGATCTATACTCAAATAAAAGTTAAATCAATCCAGAACCTTTTCTAGTTTGTAGAAGCTTCCAAACTTAATCATAACCTGTTCATAATAAGGTAGAATTACCTTACTTCTAAAAGGTGAGAAAATGGAAAGCAAACCATTTTTTGGAAAAAGTTATCAAAGTAACACGCACCCTACTCACCTCCTCACTGTGGCACTTCAACTGCAGTGATGGGTTATAAAGATTAAATCCCTGAGGCTGAGTAAAAAAGGCATTAAGTAATAAACCTCATAACAACAGGAGTCAAATGGGTCAGAAGGATTGTTCAAATATTGAAGTTTAACAAAACCCTATTACCTTAAAAAAAAAAAGTGTAAGAAAATGTGAATGCCCTGGAAACAAAAGGTGACATAGAATCATAGAATAGTTTAGGTTAGAAAAGACCTTTAAGATCATTGAATCTGTCTGTTAACCCAGCACTGCCAAGTCACCACTAAGCCATGTCACTAAGCATCACATCTGCACTGTCCTTTAAACGCCTCCAGGGATGGTGATTCCACCTCCCTGGGCAGCCTGTTCCAGTGCTTGAGAAGCCTTTCTGTGAAGAAATTTTTCCTAATATCCAATCTAAACTCTAAACTTCCCCTGGTGCAACTTGAGCCCGTTTCCTCTCATCCTGTCCCTTTTTACCTGGGAGAAGGGACCGACCCCACCTGCCTACCCCCTCCCTTCAGGCAGCTGCAGAGAGCGATAAGGTCTCCCCTCAGCCTCCTCCTCTCCAGGCTGAACACCCCCAGCTCCCTCAGCTGCTCCTCATCAGACTTGTGCCCCAGCCCCTTCCCCAGCCCCGCTGCCCTTCCCTGGACACGCTCCAGCCCCTCGACGTCCCTCCTGCAGCGAGGGGCCCAACACTGAACCCAGGGTTCGAGGTGCGGCCTCACCAGTGCCCAGTCCAGGGGGCGGTCACTGCCCTGGCCCTGCTGGCCACACTGTTTCTGACACCAGCCAGGACGCTGCTGGCCCCTTGGCCACCTGGGCACACTGGGGGCTCATGCCCAGCCGGCTGTCAGCCAGCACCCCCAGGCCCTTTCCCACCGGGCAGTTCCCAGCCCCCTGCCCCAGCCTGTAGCGCTGCCTGGGGCTGGTGTGACCCACGGGCAGGGCCCGGCACTGAGCCTGGTTGAACCTCACACCACTGGCCTCGGCCCATCGGCCCAGCCTGCCATGGCTAAATTCAAGTCAATATTGTGGGAATATAATTATTTCAAATCCCATTTTAACATTAGTTTCTAGTACAGCACATGATTATTCTGTCAGATAATCACTTCTTTACTTAGGCTAATTTAAGGACTGTTAATAACTTATTAATAACTGTAATTAATAACTGTAATTAATAACTGTTGCCTTAATGTGAAACAAAACAGAACACAGGGACCCAGGAGCCTCAGACTGCTTTTGAATTTACAAAGCCATACCCAGTGCTGTGTTCCAGCACGAGCCAGATGTATACAGCGCACTGTGAGAAGATAATAGACAAACCCACAATACAATACCTCTCCCACTTACAATCCAGAGATCAAGGCCCTAACTTCATCAAGAACAATTTTGCACTATAATTCTAGGAAAAACAATTCTACATATTAGCTGATGACATTTTTGTTTCACCCATAACACAGGAAAACAGCAGGAAATGATCTTTCAAATAGGCAAATGTGTATTACAAGGATCACAGCATTATTGTTTTATTGTTTGCACAATGGTAAGTTGCACATATGGACAAACAGTACACAATTTTAGTTTCACAAATTAATACATTACAAGAGAGTCCAGTGGTTTAACACATTAACTATTAAAAAAAGCAATAACAAAGGAATAAACATTACGGTTTTGACTGCAGCCCAATAAAATTTTAAAAAATGTTGAAATCAAAATAAACTGTAAGCTTTATTATTCTGAGACATTAAAAAACCCACATTATATCCCTTCCTAAGGGACTTCTCACAAAGATGCAATAACATACAAGTACAAAAGTGAAGAATTCTGCTCAGTTTCCCTTAATTTTATCAGATCAAGTGACAAACTGAACATTTGTCAAAAAGCAAACACTGCTGAATGCAGACATTGTTTCTAAAACATACAAAATGGTAGTAACGCTTTTAACAACAGAAAGCAAATGACCTGGTACTAGAAAATCTTACGCACTGTAACTGTGTTTTAGAAAAAAAGGTGCTTTTGTGAAAATGATTGTGGATATTCATTTGATGCATGTTATATACAAAACATCTTCTACATAAAAAGCAACTTGGCTCCAAAGTTCCATGTTCACACTTCAAGCTCTACTTTTATTTGCAAAGATTCAACTGGTCTATTACCTCCTCCTCAAGATGTTTTCCCAGGTATTTCCCGTGCACACCAAATTGGAGATGCAGCATAACAAGCTGTGATGTAATATGCAAGATACATAAACTACTGTTGCAATAGCTTTAACCCTCCAATTACATCATTTTCCTCCTCCATTCTTTAGCAGCAACTTATCATGCTATACCTCATATTGAAAGCAGATACGCAACTTCTTGAAAGTCAATGCTAGTAGCGCTTATGAGAAACTAGTGAATCAACTCTGGTTTTAACAGCTAATTTGGGTTTCCATTAGAATAGCATATCCTATCTCCCCTAGTTGCAGTGAAAAGCTCAACTAGCTCAACAACTCTCTGCTTGCACACAGACCTTGTGGCACCCTGAGCTTTCAGCTGAAATCTTGCAACTCTACTGTTCAGCTCAGGAGAAAAAACCAAAACCAGTTTGCAAACATTACCTATGAAATGTGTGTGTCAATCTTAGATCCTTTTTTAGAGTTGGCTGCTAAGTGGGTCAAGAAAAAGGTTTAAAAATAAAATCCAGCTACTAACCACTACTTACCAAACTTTATGAGATAGTAAACATTGTATTTTAGCTGGTCTTAAACAATAAAACACAAGCAGCAATGACGACCAAGCCCAGGACCCACTATTTGAAACTCTTAGGAACATCAAGAAATGGGACCATAGGGCAACATGGAGAAACGGAACATATAAAGAAAAGGAGACCTGTCTATGGGGCAAGGTTTGCACATCTGTATTTTATACATATATATACACATACATACACACATATGTGTGCGCTGTACTGTATATATTTACATCCATATACACAAAAAGACCCTGAAGTAGATTTAAAGGCCATATCCAGGAACAGAAGATATGAACTCTAGCATTTGTACTAGAATATATTTTATCTGTACAAAAAAACAAATATGCATATATTCATATGGTATAAAGCTTATTAACAAAAAATATTCTGCTACTAACATTAGGTTAAATAAATGGTTTTACAAGATTCTTTAATAATAATGCAGTATAGAACATTTCTAAAACTAGGGCCAAAAATAAAAATACATAAACGGGTTTCTATTCACAAGAAAATAGCTGTTCAATATGATTTCCTTTTGTATTTCAGACTAGGGAAAAGTACCAAAATCTTTATAAATCTCCTGGGATGCAATTCAATTAATGCATCAATCTAGAAAAATAGACTTTTCAGGTGAACAAAGTTGATTCACTTCCCCTTGCCTAAAAGGGGCACCTATCTTTTCCCTCGCTTGTTTCCAGCTGGAGGTTTCTTCAGCTGAAGAAGTTGCCCTCCTGTCCCAAAGCCTGCAGACGCAGGATTAGACACTCCGAACGTCAGGCCAGCTGATGCAGTGATGCCAGGATTGCTGAAGTTAAACCCAGATGTAGTTGAGCTGCCAAAGCCTTATGAGGGAGGGAAAAATATTTTAAAACATAAGTTATATCAGGATTGCAAGTTTGTTCTCCTTGTAGTTACGAACGCCAACCACTTTATTACCGATATTTGTAATACTCTATACTAACACGGAACTACAATAGTATGCCACATTGCTAACACACTTGGACTTACTGTGACAACTTGGATGCCTACCTCAGTGACTGTAAACAATTATATCCCAAATCACACATCTATTATACCGTTATCCAAAACAGTAGCACCCAAAGTCCCACTGAAATAGTACAATAGAAGAACCATAACCCCTCAGCATCTCAGCCTAAATACGTAATGCATACGTAGGTTGGGAGGGAAGGCAAAAGTACAAGCAGCCCACAGCCCACAGCCCACTCCACTCACAGCAGGCAAATGGCAAAGCTGGAGTTGGAGCTCCCAGCCTTGTGCCCTACTGACTAGGCTACCTTTGCCTGCCTTTATAAGGTATGTGGCACAGAACATACCTTAAATGAGAAGGTAGAAAAGGCTCGAAATCCTCGTCAAGTTCTTACTCTTGGTATTTAAAAACGCCCTTTATGACTTAAACCAAAAACCAGCATTGAAAACAAAGTTTTGGAAAAACTGCATGATTAGCTGAGCAAATTGTGCTATTTTAACTCCTCTACCCTCTTCTATCAAGGTAAACAAATCGAAGATCTGGTTTAGCTATAAAACAAGGTCAGTTAAAGTCTGCCTACAGTTTTCAGCCAGAGTAACACCAACTCATTCTACTTTCTTTTGTGAATTTATATCAGTTACACACAACCAACTTGGGTAACAATTGAAACTGTTAAAGAAACCTAGAAATTTCTCAAATATTAGTTAACAAGAAGGCAAACTTCACAACTACACTTTCTGTTCTTTCAAGAAACCGAGTAAGTTCACCAATCATACAAAATATCATAATATAAATATGACATAAACAAGTTAAGAATTTAACAAATAGTTTCATACATGTTGCGTATGGAAACCTGTAAACAATTAAAATAATAAGAAAAAACGGGACTGGTTCACAAGTAAAAAAGATATATTCTCAATATGCATTACTTAACATAGTTTTGTTAGTTCTTTAGCAGACCGTTACAGCAATCCTTTGGTCACATCAGCATCTTCAACTCAATGTCTGAATACTTTTAAAACACAGAAATAAAACCCCAATAGATGCTCTAGGTCACAAAAGATTTCCAGCACAGCTTTGTGACCGGTTTACTATAGCCTTCATATCTACAAGCTGCTCACAGTTACACATGCATTATATTCAGGTCCACTTTTCAGCAGTATGAGTATGTCCAGCCACGATCCCGCTTGATTATCTTTTCCCCCGTGTACTGAGGCTGCTATTCTTCAATAAAAGTAAGTCTCCAACACAAATTCTCAAGTCAGCTCTTCAAAGTACATTTACCATCTCAGTTTCCACAAAAATAGTGCGTGTGTACATCTCCCCTCCCCTTAACATTATACCTATAAATTCAGTGGTCATTTTTTTTCCCCCTTTTCCCATCACTCTGGGAGTCTTAATGCTCTTTACAACATCCCACTCACATCAGCTTTTTCAGCTGCCACCAGATGTATACGAGCAGGAATTAATTGGGACTTGATTTGGAGTCAGCTTTCCACAGTGTCTGTGTGTGTTTCAGAGGGAAGTCTGGACACAGTAGATACAACAACTGCTCTGGACAAAGCCAAATTTACTATTAGAAGATGCTCAAGTACTTTCAGAGGACTAATTTTTCTCTTCAAACATAGAAATTGAGAAGAGCAGTAATACTACTGGAAACACTTTCAAATCCTTTAAAGCAATTAAATCCAACTCATAACTTACAAACACTTGACAGAAGCAATTTGGGGATCAGTAACTTTCATTCTAAAATAAGAACAAACTGATGGAAAACATGTGGAGGAGACTCGGGGCATTATCTAAGTGGCCTAGAAGGACAGGGTGAAGGAACACTTACTAGACATTATTTTGGGAAAATATTTAAGTGCTCGCATCGAAACACAAGCAGTAACAACAGTATAACCTATAACCCATATTCACCCCATTTTCCTGTTTTTTTCAAAAGCAAAATATTCAGAATCAAGATAACAATAATATACACCAGAATACTGTTTCAAGATCCTGTAAATGTTATCTAAGAAACAGGACAAAAAATTAAAAAAATATATATAACCTGGCTAGCCTCAGACATCATTCAAACCCATTTATACACCCTCAATAAAATTAAAGATCCAGAAGCCATAAGCATAAGGATATAAAAGGTAGAAGTTGACGTGCTTCTGGGCTACCAAATTTTTATGGAGGTTTCTATTCCCTAATCCCACTCTAAGTCAGGATTTTATGACCACTTTATAAGTACAAAATAATGGGAATTATATTGACTTACTATTTACTTTGGTTTGATACCTCATTAGTGGTGGACAACTGATCCATACAACTGCTTTTCTAATTATGTTTTTAAAATACTTAAAACAAAATTATGTACTTTGTAATTTAGCAGCTTGAAATACTGCAAGACTATCTATTTATATAAATATTAGTAATAGGTAATTCAAAATAGGCTGAATAAAATAAGCTACAAGATAGAAATGTAAAAGTGTAAGTTTTCCACTTGCTTCTGATAGGAAAAAATAGCTAAGCAAAAGGAAGTTGATGCTTAGACACTGCACACTGCAAAATAAGAGATGTTCTATCAAGAAGTTACTAGGGTGTTAACACATTCATGAATGTTACACAGCCAGCTTAGTGAGTTATTTCCACCTCATAATACAAAGCTTAAGATACTTCACAGGCCTAATTGGACAGGGTAACTCATCACTAACCAAGCAAAAAACAAAACAAACTGAAAAGCATAGCAACTAACAAGAGTCCAAGCTAACCAACCTACCGGGAACTTACTAATAAACACCTGCCACTTGCTATGTTTGTATGAATAACAGTTACAAAACCCCATTTTGCTTTTAAAAAAAGAAACAGGCTACCAAAAGCAAATCCCAGGAGACACCATACTCCTTCAATCTGTCATGGGAGAAAGACTGTAACACAGACTATAGTAAGTTATTTGGCTCAAAACCAAACTCCTATTTAAAAAGTAAATAGAGATGCAAGCTGTAGAAGTGACTAAGATTTCAGACACCTGAGTTAAGGAGCAATTGCATCCATATTTTCATTTTCTCACCATCAACAAAGGTAAACCAAAAAAGTGAAATGAGCATAGAGTAGTTCAATTGCCACAGAAATGTTTTTGTAGTTAATGCAATGAATTTCTGATATATGCAGAGGTACAATACCTGTAACTTACTATTCAAATAGAAAGAATAAACAGATAAACAGTTTTAAAGAATCCTTCTGGACTTCTAAAAAACAATTTTAACTTTACTTGTAAATACAGGAAGTCAAATTACTGGTATATCTGTCACAAATTTGTACACTAATTCCAATAGCTCAGTAACTGTATAGCCTATGCATTCAAGTAGTAACTGCATTTCGGCACCTCAGACTGCATCTGATCTGCTTCCACTCCTAATTAGACACCATCAAACAGAAGACATCATTGCTCACTCAATACTGTCTAGCTAGGAGACCTTTACCAGAACCTAAAAACTTCTCCAAAAATGTGTATTTAGCAAGCAAATAGTTAATTTAATGGTTATATACACATGCAATTTTAAGTTTCAGTAGCTTTCTTAGACTGAGTGCGGTAGTTTGATTATAACATTTTTGCTTTAAAATAAACTTGAATTCAAGAGAAACAAACCAACCTGCACTTAGACTTCCTGATGGTTTACTTGTAGTTCCAAACGCAAACAATGATGCTGTGGCACTACTTCCAAAGGCAGAGCTACTTCCAAATCCTAGTAGAATAATAGTAAGACATACAACAAAAAAATTACAGACACAGCAATTAAAGACACGTAGGTTTTGGGCAAGTATTCCAACAACAAACATAATTTTAAGTATTATTTGATAAACAAATACTCCTAAGATTATTGCCTCAAGAGTGTTTTATTCTCAACAGCACTGCATTAATGAAACACTGCAAACAGGAAAGTATTGGAGAAAACTACTTCCCTCAAACCTGAGCAAAGGAAAAGCTCCAAGAACAGGTGAAGTAAACTATCAGTTTATAAAATTGCTATTGAATTGCTGTTAAACTGGCAAGAAAATGGTAACCAAAGAGGCCAACTCTAAGAAAATTCAGACACAAGTCATATGACTTCTATTGCAAAAAGTCACAAGCTTCATCCACAACCGAAAAAGGAAAATTCTCTATACTGGCAACAGAGTAAGCATTTTTAGTTTTTATTTGGCTTATTTTAGAATCACCCACACCCTGTCCCCAGGTTTCTGGAAGATTAGCTCTATCTAGGAAATGACAATAAAGGGGTAACGGGCAGCCATAAACATACGGCTGTAATAAAACTCATTATTTTTGTAATTAACATTTATAATTTCATAATATAAATATCTCAAGATTTCAAATTGTGTTATTAATGAGATCACTTCAAAGGAAAAGTATGTTGATATTTGCAGTTTGAGACAGAGGCCAGACAAAAGTAACAGTAAGGGAAATAGATTCTCTCATTGTGGCCGTCTCAAGAGGATTTCAAAAAGAGAACAGTACTTGTTATTTGAGGAAATTATGCCCCCATCTTAAGTTTCTTATGTCAGGGAAAATACTTGTATTTTACTGCAAATTGAGCCTTTACCATTCCTTCAGAGAAATAATTTTTAGATTTTAAAACCAGTAAGCATTGAACACACTATCTGAAGCAGTGTTCCCTAGTCTTCTGCAATTTTTAAATCAAAGTAAGTTTTAACGGTATATGACAAATATCATTTGAAAGTAAGATAAGTTTATTTAAATGATACACTCTTTTGTCCTATCTAGTTTGAAATTAATTGCCAATGGTCAGGCAAGCTGTCTGCAAATATTTAGTGAAGCACAGGATCTATGTGCTACATATCATATATGCTTTAAATGCGAAAGCCTCTATGTTTTATCACTGACAAAATTCACAGAATATTTATCATGGAAAGAGAGCATACTTCCCCAATTAAAATGATGTTTCAAAAGTATACACTAAAAATTGTTCTGTTAAAAAAACCAACCCTTAAGATAAGAAAAAAATCTTAAGTATTCATTCTGCCAATTTGTTTCCATGGGCACACCTGCAGGATATTTTGCATGTATTCCCTTATTCTTCTACATTTGCTTCTATCAGATAGTCTTCTTGATTTGTCAAAAGATGACAATTACTTTTCTTTTTGCTCACTGTTCTCAGTTATTGTCACTGTTTAGGTTTTCTTTTATCTGAAAAAACCTAAATTCTGATCAGAAAGGTATTGGTAGATTTAAAGATAATTTCAAGGTGTAAAGTCCAAGTTACAACATCTTTGTAATACTGAGTGATATTTAATTATTTTAATTACATTACAACACTGATTCATGTGTTCGGCTCACAAAGAGGCAAAATGTAGAAATGTGTACTGCAGAGAGAAGAGGATGCAACAAGAAAAAACACAACAAAGTATGTTTGTGCTCAGCAGATGTAACAATTTTCTTTGCAGATCTCATACAAAAGCTTCAGAGGACACTAGTGTCTTTTGACTTGCACTGTAAGAACCCCTGACCTATACAGATAGGAAATTTACAGTCTACTAATCATTTAAGTTTCTAGTTGTAGTTCTAGTACTGAGAATTTGTTATATTTAAATGAAAATGTCTACATTAATTTTGTCATTTTTTTATTACCACCTACTCTTCCACACCCATGTGTCCTCTTGGAATATATTCCCCACCAGTATACTAACATTTTGATTAGTATTTTTCCCTCAGTTTCAAATGTTGCTTTTCAGCTTGAGGATGGATTTTTTTCCACCTCAGCACTAGGGGACAGAGTGACAGCTAAAGCAAGTATGTTTCAGCAGGCAGGATCCCAGAACTGTAGTAATTTTTTTTTGCATTTATTCTTATCTTAATCCAAGCAGAAATGGGTCCCTGTAGTTAACAGTTGTACATACAGGGGAAAAACTACTATGGATTAACTACAGCGTGACCCAGTGTCTCAGGTGCCTAACTTTCATATATATAAAATTACATCAAGTTGTAGTTATAATAGATGTACTTTATGTACTTCCCTAGCTTTCAGAACAGAACTTCTATGTGATTACTTCACCGTGGGTTTTCACTATAATGGCTTATTAGCCTTAGTATTAGCCTTAGCAACCCCTTTCACAAGAAGTCTGGAAAGTGCAGACTGTCCAGTTATAAGGTCTTCCCTGAAACAGATCATTCTCTTAGTGGAGTTAAAGGTTTGCAAGAGATTCAGATGTGTGGTATAATAATTCAATGAAAGATTAGAAAAGTTAAAGTGTACCTCCAAGGCTTGAAGAACCTAAGCCACTTGATTGCAAGCCAGTGCCAATACCTGAGCCGAATGGCGTTCCAAAACTAACTCCCAGAGATGGCTGTGGCCCTGGTATAAAAAAAATGAGAACAAACTTGCCTTACTCTTTCATAGTAAAGAGGTCCTTTATTTATTTATTCAAGTATTTGATAATGTGAACATCATTGCTTTCAACAAATCCCATTAAAATCCCAAACTTTACCTCATCATAATTTCTCACTTAACTGTCTGCTTCTATGTCCACCTGGTAAAAATCTAAGAAAACACTGACTGTAATGAGGTGAAACTAGTAAAAGCTAATAACATCATTAAGTATTTTTAAAAGTTAACCAGTCTCACCTTAAACTTCAAAACATTAATCAAAACCTCAAGAGAGCTCATAGGTAACAACATTTTGCCACCTGTATTAATGGAATCTGAATAAGGGAAAACCTTCAAATTAAAAACATAAAAACTGACACTAATGTAACCAAAACTATATTACCAAAAGTTAATTTAATAAATAGGAATCTTCAAAGCTACTCAAGTATTCCATCCAAATTTAAACAGAACACTAAGATAAAAAACAAGACAATGACTTTATTTTATTAAATTTATTGGTCATTTTTAAGCAAGTCAATTACACAGTAACATGACAATTCAATTCTTTTCCACACAAGTGATAACTGAGTTCTGTTAAGCTCTGCTACATAACACCATTCAATAAGGTAAACTAGTCAAACCATCTTTTTAAATAAACATTTACAAAAGGCACAGTTCTGTGTACCTTAATGAATTAGATACATTCAAAGTTTCAGAGTCAGAGTTTGTCCCATAATTAAAAAAACCTGACAGTACTTTTCCCTACATATTCACACTGAGATGCAGGACTGTCAAAAAACATCTTCAGTCTGCCAAGTTGAAATTTACAGCCTCAGTTTTTTTTTTTTTAATCTCTTAACCTTGGGGAATAAAGAATCAACTTGCTAGCCCATTACTAACACATTTTAAAATAATTAATTCTGATAAATAATTAATATATTTTGACAGTTTTCACAGTACAATCTTATATTCCTGTCTTTTTCAAACAGTTTTCAGTGCACTAGTTAAGAAGTTTAACCATTGAAGATAAAATACAGTGCCAGACTCTTAATCCACAGACATTCACGCCTTTCCTTAAGATAGCTTTCTCCCATTTTTGAACATACTTAATGTACTATATCTATGAAAGTGATGATTTATTCAAATATTACTATAAAGCTCTGATGATTTCAGTCTTTCTCCTAAACCATTATCACATTTAGGCTTATTTTCATTCAAAATTTCTTACTTCATACTACAAAGTTTCCTCTTACTAATTTTTACCTACAGTTTTAAAATGTAGATATTTCAAGCTTTTAAAATCAGTTCAGTATTTGAAGATTTAAATGGACAATCATTTGAATCAAGTGAAAGGCACTGTATATTGAAAAGTAACATTTTTGCTAGGAACACAATTCTTATGTGATCCAAGCCGAATGACATCTGTATACTCAAAGTAGTGTTAAACTAAATTTTAAGGGCAACTAAAGTTGTTAGCTTTTAGTCTCTGCTTAGCAGGGAATAGCTAGGAAACCCAAGCTGGTTTTCAACTAAAAAAAAAAAGTGTATCAGATGTTGTAATTACAAGTTTTCACATTAACTAAACTTGTTTACATCCAGTTTAAATACTGATACATGTACCTAGCAGCTCTTTAAAAAAAAATTATCAGTAAAAACAAAAAACCCTACACAAGTCAATTAGTCATCTAATAAACTAAAAGAACCCCAAAACACATATCCAGTTCCTTCTTAAGTGCACAGGTTTCTATCTCAGTGGGAGGCACTGTTAGTGGAAGACCTTAAAACAAAACACTACAGTCCTCCAGGCCAAGCTTTTTACTAAATGCAACATGCTTTTTAGAGCCAGTAAAAAACATTATTCTAAAACACCTCAGATCATATAAAACAGGCTCTTATGCCTTAGGCTAGCAAGCTTTTCATTGAGCAACAGCATATGGTATTTGTTGATTTGGTACCATAATGTTCTGAAGGCATCATCACTACTTATCATTCTTGTAAGTAAACATAATTTTCAATAGCAAAAGCCTAGTAATAAAGATTCTTTGATGCCAAAAGTACTAGCAAAAGAATTGGCACTTCTGGCTATTATAGTTACGAAACAAATTCTTTATAATAACTATTTTAATGTTTTGAAACTTGATATACATTTGCCCTGTAGAGCATTTCAGTCTAATGAGTAGGACCCACAACAGAGTCCAGACAGGTCAGCCAGATTTCCTAAAATGACTTTCTGCAATTTTTAAAAATCGCAGCTGGTCCTAACAGTGAACAAATTTAGTGTCACAACTTATATCTGATTTTGACAGACCAGTACACTGACTAATTTTAACCAAGGTTTGTATCAAATCACACTATACAAATTTTAAATGCCATTTTCAGTATCCTTTCCCATTAGCACTTCAATTTCATGCCAAGTCAAGTCAAAACATAAGAAAGTGTGCTAACAGCTTGATAATGCTTTGACTAACTCTGCACATCACCAGTTAAGGAGAGAGTAACTAAGTTGTTGGGGGACTACTTTACTTATAGAAGAGGACATGTGAGTCTGAAGAAAAGCATTTAAGACAACTTAGTCTTACCAGAAAATCATCAGTTTCAGCCTAATGCATTCACAGGTCTTAGTTCACTAGGCTTTAAGTTCCTTTAAAATCTTTTACTTTAGTCCCAACGATAGAAATAGGTAGACTAGCCACCATCATTTTAACTTCCATGCTGTTCAAGATTGTTTGGGGAAGGTGCAGGCGAGGCAGTGGTTAAAACCCTAGCTGCTACCACACAAAAGCACGACCAGCCTCACCGCTACCAATAAAGCTGTGCTCAGAGCAAAAGTGCTAAACTAGGGAGGAAAGGTTGTGTGCAGACATGACTTAAGCATACTTTTAATATCTCTAGCCTCAAAAAACTGCACAAAAATCGTGCTTCAGTATGCACGCCACAATCCTGGTATCCTGATTATCCACCCCAGGAGAACAGTGGAGTACATCTTTGCTCCCTTTCTTCCATATGGCCAGGATCCACTGGCTGTATTTCTTTCAAGAGAAGCCAGACGTATCTTGGCATACAGAGAGAACATAAATAGGGTGCATATCTACACCCAGGAACTGGGGAAACATTTTCCCTGATCCCACAGCTTAGACGTAGCTACTAAACTTTTGACTTCTGAACATAAATTTAAAATAAATTATTCTCTTTTTCAGAGAGAGAACGGTAACTAACACTAAAATCATCTTATGAAATACTTAACTATGTAAACATCAAATATTTTTTTTAAAGAGAGACTAACCATCCTGACCCCTCAATAACAACAGTACCATATATTAGATTTTAGTCAAAACTTTGAAGCCCAGGTTAATTTTCTTGTTTTATTTTTATCTTCAAGAACAGCAACAACAGGTCAGGTAGTACAAAGACACTCCCTGCCCTTTACAGAAACCTCATTTCATAGTCTTCTCTCATAACCTTCTACCATTCCTCATCTACCTCACTCTTCAGGACTTAGATCTTGCAAAGAAATAAGCATGATTTTAACATCTAGCAGATATTATGAATTTGATAAATTAACAAAGGCAAAACATCAGAACATTTGCTGTTTTACTGCAGCAAATGGCCATCAGAAAATTCAAACAAGGAAAAGGAAACAAAGAGGCAATCTTTAAATGTTTAAAAGATTCTTATAAAACTGAAAGGATACATTCTTCTCCTTTTCTACTAAGAGTAATACAGAAAGTGGCAACCTTATCTGAAGCTCAGAAGGTTCTGGATAAAATGCTGGGAAAAAGTCAAACACTGAAGTCAGTAATTTAGGAAAGGTGTGATATTTTCCTTTTTAGTATGCTTTTAAGACTTTAAAACATCTCTGAAATAGTTCAGGTCTGACAAATCCTGCTTTTGAGCTACAGGGACAGAAAAGATGACTTCAAGTTCCATCTAACCCTATTTTTTAAGTACTCTTGAAGTGCCACTCACCACATTAATCTACCTCTATTTTTCCAGGTCCTCCCATGAGTTGCATGGAGGGGAGTAGTATTCAAACCGAGTAAGTAGTAAATAAATTGTTGTCTACTTCTGTTAGCATGTTTGATGTAAAGTTAATGGCTTTGTTCTATCTGCACCATGTTTGTAGTTGGCACGTTTTTGGCTTTTGAAATACTCCACCAACACAACCAACCAACCAACCCAAAACCAACCTACACACACTCCCATTTGCTCCTTTCACTACAGAATGTCACAAAACACCTCAAGGTATAGTCACCCTATGTAAGGCGTGCTGGTACAGGTCAGTTCTGTCCTCCACCCTGCCCCTCCTCTTCACTCTTACTCCTAAGAGAATACTCACAAAATCACACCAAATGGCATCTAAGTTATTAGCAGTTCCCTTGAATTTGGACTAGGAAGTTCAAATCCGTCACCCCAATTCACGAAAATGCAGGTATAACGTTAAATGTGACATCCCAAGTACATGACTTTCATACACAACTAATCCTGTAATGATTGTGGAGATTACTTTAACAAAAAACTTCAGACAAGGAGAAAGATGAAGGGAAAGGGAACTACTCTGGCAACATTAGGCTGCAGAAGCCACACTTCTATCTGTACTAAAAACCTTGAAGTGTGACATTACATTATGTCATGTTTTCTGTTTAAAACCAGACTCTTCCGCAGATGTCACTTCTACAGAACTTCCATGGATTAACACTGCAGCAACAGGAAGACTGTGGTCTACTATGGAAATTCAGAAGAGAAATGCTTCATGAAGACTTCATTTTTTCTTGTGTTCAAAATTATTTTGATATATTTGCCTTTTAAACCCATCCCCTTGTTGTTTAGAAGGGCCAGGGCTGGAAGCACATTGTATTTTCCTTTTATGAAGAAGGCAAAGGCAATCTAATCATTTGTCAAACAGGGTGGTTGGTGCATAGATCTCTAATCAAAACCATTCAAAATATGACTGCTGTTAAAAGAGAAGGAAAAGGTGCTAATATGACTTTCAGTAAACCTGTGGTAACATTTTAGAAAATAAATGGTAGAATAAAGTTACCTATCTCCTTTTCATATTTGCTGACAGACATATCTATATTAAAGTAAAATTAAATGGAATTTTTCTTATTTCTGTTAAATGATTAAATATCAATTCAATTCTCTACATTCACAAATCCTTCTCTGAGAAGTGTTGGTTAGTGTAACAATGTCAACTAAGGTGCCTTAAAGTTATTTCCTTTGCCATACGCATATCCATTCTTCATTAGCAGTGGGTCAAGCATTTCCTCTGTTTTGGTCTTCCTCTTACACACATATGCACACAGAACCACTGATATGCTCTACTTGCTCTAATATTTATTTGCAACAGCAGAATAGCCAGCAAAAAATGCTCCATCATCACCCTGACAAAGGAGTTGGCTAGAAAATAGTAAGCCAGGCATCAGTCTTCATAGTCTACAGAATTCTGCTCCACTATCCTTCCTGTTCTACAGCATTTTCCATTTTACAGGTCCAAAGTGCTATATAAAAATGCATTAGTTTTACATAAGAAAAAGGTAATATGTATTTAGATAATCTCTCCTCACTGATGTGAAATAATTTACTATAACCATACAATTCTGGAAAGAGGCTATACTACATGTATTCAGAGATGTTACTTAAGAGCGAAGACTCACATTCCAAGGGGTTAAGTTAGAACAATACAGTAAATATCACTAATACAAGTAAATTCACAAGATTAAGTATCTGTTGTATAATTATTGCTAAGTCTACCCTGCATTTTTCTATTGGCTATGTATCAGTAACTTTGCTCGTCACAACGTTTAGATTTTTAGTCTAACACAAAGGAAGACCTCATAGAAAGCTTTACACAAATTTATTATTGTCGTAACACTAATAATCTATAACTTGAATGCACTCAGACCTGTAGCAGGCTGTTGCTGCTGAGTAAGTGTTGCAGCCATCGCAACGGCTGCTGCATTTGGTATGTTGCTGAAAGGGGTCGGTCCAGTGGTAACACGTGGCGCGCTCTGCCACTTCTTAGCTTCTGCTCGTCTTGCCTCAAACACATCCATGGCATCTCCCAGAAAGGTTTTCCTGTAGCCAAGGTATTGGTCTTTGAGCATCTGAAGGGGGTGGGGGGGAAGCCATTTTAGTTCAGTGTATTTGACATAAAACCTTAACTTAATAAGGAAAAACACTGAATTATAAATAACATTTCCTTTTTTTAGGAAAAAAAAAAAGCCCCCACAATCTGGAAGGATCTAGTCAAGCTGCAAGCTGGAGAGAAATGTTTTGCATCACTTACAGCCAGAAGAGGTTCTTCATTTAAATCCTGCAAAGCAGTCAAGCCTGACTGACATAATGAATGGTATAAAAATCTTTCACAGTTGGTGCAAATCAGCACAATTCAATTTGTATCACTGCACTAGGTGACCTAAGAGGCAAAATACAGTCACATTGCTAGCTTATACCATAAAATAACACTCTTCTTCAGTGCTACCGTTTCTGCGTGGAGCCTGCTTTTGCTCCCTTACCCCCTTCACCTATTTTTCCTTCCTTTCACTCTTGTGTTTCCTTCTTAGTACAAAGCTAAAGCAGCTACCAGAATTTTAGAATTCACTCGTTTCTGAGTCATTTCATCAACAGCATAACACTGTGCAAATGCAATAGATCACTATGCTTTAGTCTAACAAGTAGCCTGAATATGTTGTCATGTTCCCCCTCCCCCTTGCCTATGCCCCTTCCACCCCCACCCCACCCCCCTTCCGTGGCAACATTTAGCTTGGCCTGTTCATTGTGAGCCATTTCTACCCGTCACAGATGAGGGAACTATGGGTATCTTAGGTAACAAAAAGAATAAATGGCTTCAATTAAAGAACCAATAGAATGATTTCCATCTTCTAACAGAGAATCTTTAAAAGTAATAGATTTATTGAAGCCGAAGAACAGTAGGTTCAGTTGAATTTTACAGAAGCCATACTACATCCTGTGTTCCTGGCTAAGGATATGCTTGTTTCCAAGAAGAGGAGCTTATGGTCCAAAAATTCAGACCCAGAATTTGAACAACTGTGATTTTTGTCTATCAGCAACACCAGGAAACACAAAGATTGACTTCATTATCACATCAGGTGTGCTGTCTTTGGAAAGAAAGAGACATGTGCCGAACTCTGATATGATTTAGTACAATGTCATACTGATTGCCATAGGAGCTGAGAAATGCCATTAGACAATGTAAAGCAGTTTTTAAGGCTAATCTATGCAGAATGATTTAATGACATTCTCTACCCAAGTTGTGCCCATGCACATTTTACTCTTCACTGATCTTGGATACAGAATGTATCTGTATGTTCATAAATTATATAAATATATTTAACAACTAGCCCCATACAAAGATGTTTCAGGCCATATTTTTCTACAACTCCAGACCCTCGAATGAAAGTATACGTGCAAATCAGAAAGCCTATTTCAGACAAAGGAATCAATTGTGGTTACAGCTCTGCCTTCACAAACCATATCACAACCATCAAATAAGGCAGCAACAGGAGTTTCAAAACTGCTCTGCTCTCCTAGGATCTCCTAGCTGATAAACTAAAATAGATGCTCAGAATGATAGATCCACTTATGCAGTATATTAATTTTTCTGATTTCTGAAGCTTTAGTTATAAATGTGTCTTCTAAAATATCAGCCTTCATGTCCACCCACTAGAATAAATCCCAAAAAACCTTCCCCAAAAGAAAGAAAAAATCCTCAAACCCCTTAGTTTCAAGCAATAGAATACTTCTTAAGCTGAAGTCACTCCTATTCAGTCATGCTGACAAGGTACTGAAGATACCATTACTTATACTTGCATATTAATCCAGCTCTTCATATTGAAGAGCAACAAAAATGTACCATCAAAGACCACCGCATGAGTTCAGGGTACACTCAGATCTCAGAAGTGAAGAGCCCAGCACACACCTGGGATCCTTTTTGTGTAATTCTGCCAAGATTATGGAAATGCTCATATATTTTGTATCTGGTACCAAAACTGAGTTCAGTAAGAGCAGAACAAATATCTGATGGCAGGTAGCTATAAAAACCAGTGAATATCCATGCTGACAGAAGCAATGTATGAACTAGATTCCATGCATTGCAAGATCCTCAGTATTCCTGAACTTCTTTGAGGAAAAATAAAAAGCTTCAGATGTTTAGAGAACTATCAACATTGTGCAGAAAAACTCTGAGAAGGAAACAAGCCAAAAATTTACCAGAACTATTCCTATTAAGGAAGTCACTTCACAGAAACAAGCCCAAACACTTCTCCAAGTTCAGGGGATTTTTTGTGAGCAAGAAGGGTTCTCACGATCTTAAGAAAAATTATGGATTGTAGAACATTGACATTTGTCAATATGTCCCAAACTGTAAACAGGAAATTCAAGCAGAGTCCATGATAGAAAAAACAAGCCTAACTAGGACCTTTGATACATTAGTATTTTTTTCACAGTAGTCTTTCCCCCCGCCCCCCATACATATGACTTTCCATGAAAACCAGGCTGAAAAAAGTTAAACAAACCAAACCACAATTTTCACCAAAATTCTTTGATATGTTGAAAAATCTTACATATGAACACCTACTTTTTCTGTTACTTATCTGAGTAAGAGTGGATTTAGATCATCATTGTTTGAGGTCAAGAGATCATTGGGCAAAAGCAAAACATAGAAGTATGAGCTCAAAGACAAACATTTCAAAAATTGATCAACGATTACAAAGAAAATATAGGTAACATTTTGTTACCTAAATGATTGTGGTCAGTTGCTATCATCACTGTAAGTGAATAATTCAAATTTTAGACTTCAGCTAAACAAAAGTTACTTTTTTTTTTTTAACCAAAGCACTTATCCAGAACAGTTTGAAAATTTTTAAAAGCAGTTAATTTAACAGAAGTTAAAAAAAGAAAAAAAAAACCACCAGATTAACTGAAAATATATTATGTTTTCAAAAAGTGACTTTGTAGTTCTTCCACCAAATACACAGGAACACATCAAACCAACATACCTTTACGTTTTCATGTATTGATTGAAGTTGTGCAGCTAAAGCTACAAATGTTTGATAGATTTTCTGCATAGCCATAGACAAATCTGTAAAAGGCATATAAAGCATTGGTAAGTGACAATCTCACTACCAGGAGAAAAGATTTAATGTTTATACCACAGCAAGAAGCCCCCCCAAAATACATACAGCACAAAGCACAAAGGCAATCGCATGTGAACAAGTTGACGTCTGCAAAAGATACACAATTTGAGAGCAACTGGGTGCCACAAGTTACCCAAGTACTACTTTTTGAAAGGGCTTCAAACTGTATTTTGAAAAGTACTCTTTTATCAGATTAATTTTATATATATGGAATTTGTTTCCTATAATTCTATCATTTAACAAAGCTAAAATATATTAGCCTAACTATTTAATTACACAGGAACATTTTACCTCATTGGTTTTTACATAAACATAGTTAAATCAGATTTTCTTGTGTTTGTATATATTTTCCACTCTGAATTAAAGTACAGTTAAACGTTCAGTTGATTTTGCCAAAGACAGAGCAGTAGAATGGAAACTTATATTTTAAAGACGCAATTAACAAGTATCACAGGAACAATTATTCTAGCTCTACCCACAGGCATATCAGAGAAACGCAATGGGGAGCTTCTTGCCTACATAAAGTCTTAGATTTAGGATATCCTATTTCCCACACACATATGAAAGTGTTTTCAGTGCACTGACCCAACTAACGCAAAACTTTAATCCTAAAGTGGAAATCTCAAAAGTTTCGCCAAAATCAGGCATTTGCTGACAAAAAATGCTTTTCTGGAAGAAGCACTGAGACAACGTAAGAAAATGGAGGACAGAAAAGGGTTGAAGTGGTCTTTCACTGCGGAAAGATCAGCTTCTGCATTTCCTCTGAAGGATGCATACAACCTACTGAAATGCAAATAGTAGCTATCAAGTTCTTGAAGATGCGCAGATCTAGCAACGATTCTTGAACTGAAAAGGTCTGCCTCTCCATAAGGGCATTTCTCCATTATAATTTGCATTTCTTTCTGAAAAAGAAAAGCTGGGGAATAAATCTCATGCCAACCTGCAGGGTTGTGGAGGCAGTGGTATCTAGGAAGGCTGGCCACAAGTTTCCAGAGAGTCTGGGGATAACTTATTGAAACCAAGTACTAGACATCTCAAAATTTAAGACATACTGGGTCATGATTTCCTGTATGGTAAAGGCTACATATGCAGCACAGTGTTGACTAGATCACTAGATCATTTGCTGACAGCTTGACCACGCTGGCACAACAGATTAAGCCTTGCCCACACAAGATTTAGATTACGTTTAGATTATAGCAGAAACTGCTGAAAAACCTGAGGAAAATCTGTGAAGGCATCCCTCTCGTACTCTGGAAGAACAAGAAGATCACATGGAAAGACAGAGGACCCTCATGATTCAGCAAATATCCCACTCTGGAAGCTACATCTAGACAGTTCTCTTGGATTAGACATATAAGGTCCAGAGTCTATGTACCATCCTGAGATGGTACAATGTTCAAGTATCATTTGGCACAAGAAGACATGCACTTGAAACCACTGTTTATTGGAGAACTTGTACCTAAAGTGAGACCCAAAAGATAAAAATGTCTACAATCATAGGAATGGTAACCAACTAGAAGACTACTGTCCAGAGGTCAGTATTCTCTGACCACAGAGATTCTCCCAAGACTGAATGATGTCACAGCAAACTAGACTAAATTTTTGCGGTTGGTCAGAGCTGAAGGCAACACCAACTGGCTCCAAACTAAGTAAAAATTCCCAGTTTGATCTGGAACTGGCAGAGCAGATGCCCATATTCATCTGGTCAGACAGCTCAGTGCAAGACAGGGGGTGCCAGACATCAGCTTTATTAACAGATGCTGAAGGGAGAGAGATGGATATAGTGGATATCAAAACAAACTAGGCTTACAAACTACACCTCAGGAACTGGATCCATCTTAAAAAGCTCAAGAATCTTTATGAATTTAATCTTTAATCTTTACATTGAACAAACTGCAGAATCTGAGTGCTTATTTCTGTACATTGAATAAGAAAAGCCAACAATAATGAAAGAGATTAATTACTAAGTTTTTCCTTATAGGTGTAAGATTTCTTAATTTTTTAAATGTACTAAATACTACAATTGAAACATTTACCTTGTGGAGTTATGTGTGAATTATTTGCTTGAGTAGCAAGATGATTTTCCAGTTCTTCTATTTGTTGCCTGTATTGCTGCAGCTGTACTTCAAACTGCTCAACCAAGATTCTGAAGTAGCTAGATGAGTAAAATGAAATCATGATTAAACTTCACTAGTTTGCCACTTCTTTTTAAATCCGATCTGTAATAGCTGCCAACTTTCATTTAATGAATTGCAGCAGTTATGTTCTATGACATTCTTGACATCCCTCTACTAATAGGAAGAGAGTAAAGACTGTTTTTCCTCCTGTCTATGGATAAACAAGTACAGAAATAAAACCATGATTCCATTCAGTACAAACGTTAAAAAGAAGCAAAAAAAAATTCCTATTATAAGTTCATAGAATCATAGAACTGTTTTGGCTCGAAGTAACATTTCAAGGTCATCCAGTCCACCTGCCCTACCATGAGCAGGGACATCTTCAACTAGATCAGGTTCCTCAGAGCCCTATCCCAACCTGATCTTTAGCACTTCCAGGGATGGGACACTTATCACCCCTCTGGGCAAACTGTTCCAGTGTTTCACCACCCTCACTGTAAAAAATTTCTTCCTTCTTCTAGTCTGAATCTACCTTCTTTCAGTTTAAAACCTTCACTCCTTGTCCTATCACTACAAGCCCTACCAAAAAGTCTCTCCCCATTTTTCTTATAAGCCCCTTCTAAATATTGAAAGGCTGCAATAACGTCTCCCCAGAGTCTTCTATTCTCCAAGGTAAATTATTATTATTTACAAATAACAGTAACTCACTCTGCTGGGGCTGTATTTTCATGCTGGAGACCAGGAGGAGTTTTCTGTGTTCGTAACGCTATTTCTGCATTCTTCAGCTCCTAAATAAATAGGAAAAAATAATAAAAGATAAGATTCTGTATTAAGTATTCAAAAAGACCAGCTGTAACTCTACTGTTCATTTATATAAAATATTTTCTTTGTATATTTAAGTTAACAATGTGACAGAATCAGACCAGAAACTCTTCAAAGAATAGACTGCCAGAAAGCTGGAGAACTGTAAATACCAACAGAAGTTTGGGAAAACAACAAACAACAGCACATACTGAAAGCACACTGAGCTCTCAGAAGTTGAAAAAAATATTCTTCTTAACTGTCAAGAGATAAAATCTAACTTCTACTGTACTTCAGAAATCCTGTCACTATTACTGAGGACTAGAGGGGGGGAAAAAAGCAACAGTCAAGTGCAAGGAAGTAACACCTTAAAGAGAAGAACAGAAAAAAAGGATTATTTTGCATTTATTTTTTTTTTAATATTAACTAGTTAAAAAAACTGCCTCTTTCTATGGAAATGATCTTTTTATGCATGACAATTACAGCATAAGCTTCTGTTCAATACTTTCTAACAACTCTATCACTAAGAATTTCTCAGTGCCTGGTGTTGTGATTATTCTCTACTGCATCATTTACAGAAATAATGAAAGTATCAGTAACAAGTTTTTGTTTCCATAGAAAACTCAGAAAGGCACAACTACAGAGTATTTCCTTTTGTTATCACAAGATATAGAAAACACATCAACATTTTTACTTTAGAACAAAATATACTTATTTATATAGCAAGCAGCTTTGACATGCCAGATGAATTAAGTGGTACAGATCTTGAAAAGCACTTCCATCAAAACTTGAGCTCAAACTGGTTGCACAGTTAAGATGCAGACAGGCAGACAGAATTCTGACTCAAGTTCACTAAATGAATACTAGTGCTAGTTAAGATATTTTGGTCCCTGAAATGTTATGGGGCAGCGTTTGAGTTTTGGTTGGGTTTTTTTGTTTTTTTTTTTCTTTTTTTTCAGTCTTCAGAGGAAAATGTACTCGCATTTCTGCTGCTCCAGAATCCAAGATGTTGTAACAAATACATCTTCACTAGCAGCTGAATATATAACTGAAACTGAAGTAGACACACATTCCCTTCTAATGCCTTTGCTATGTAGGAGTGCTTTCCTGAATAAAAGTAATTTTATTGCTGTTGTACTTATCTAAAAATACTGACTTCACATATTTCAGTCTCCCCTGGTAACTTCAAATAGATTAGAAGGGATTCAAATTTTCGTTTTATTTACAACTCTTTTAGTTTGGGCACATTTTAACTTGACTGATGATAAAGAAGGCTAGTTATCTTGTATGAAATAACCGACACAGAAAATCTCCCTAATAAATTTGTATTCAATTATACCTGCGCAGTTTCCACCTTCAGCTTGTCAATATTAAGAGTGTTTCTCTGTAATCCACTGGCAACTACAGACAGAAGTTGTTTCAAAGCTTTAATGTCTTCTTGTACTTTAAGCATTGCTTTAGAGGACATTCTACTAATTTCTTCCTGAACTTGTTTTTGTTCTTTCACAAATTTCCTGAGAAAGGGAAAAAGAAGGGGGGAGCGAGAAAAGAAACATAATATATCGAACCTGAAGTACCCAACTGTTTATATTCTGGTTACATCATTAAAATAGCTATTAAATTGATTTTTCCAAAATCAAGTGCTGAACAGTAAAACTACTGTAAAGCACCATATTAACTCCTAGTGTGCTAATACTGTAAAAAAACTCAACAACCCTCCCAGACTCCAATAGCAAGTGCTTAAACACGTTGTGCTCAACACTGACAAAGATATGTATCGAGTATTTTTTATATATATAATAATATATAGCATGTAGTAAAAGTGATTACTACTTTGAACCCACAAATACAGTGACATACAGCCTCCTTTACTAGTCTACAGCCTGCCTCGTTCCTGCCTGAGGGATGGCTCTTTTACAGTTCTCTCAATTCCATATGAGATCCACAATGCACATGCAATATGGACATAAGGTTCAATACTTACTATGCATGTGCAACAGGCTCAATACTCCCAGGGAGAGATGGATCAGATTTTAAGAGCATATTTGTTGGCACGCTCACTTGTGTAAACACATGAAAAAGTGAGGTCAAAAAAAAAATAAACAGCCTAGGCTTCAGCTATTAGAACTATCTATCCACTCTGTTCCAAAGGTTAACCTCCTGAAAGGCCTTGACTAGTAAGTTATCCTGCATGCAGCCTGCAGTAGGGTGCTTTTGTCACAGAGCATCAACAGCATACAATACTTTAGCAAATTTACTATCATAAATAAAAAATACTACTTACTGTAGATTTTCTACATCTTGACAGATTACTGGAGGTAGATTTTCATCCTTTAGTGCTTTGCTATCTCTACAAGAGACAATGCATGTTCAGTCGGTGCTTTAATCCTACCAGACATTTTTGCATGACTACTAAATATCACAAAAACATTCAAGTGATGGATTATACTGTTCTGCACCCATTGCATGTATGCCGCAACTAGGAATGATTTAGATTAATGACACAGATACTACGCCTGTGGTGTAAGCATCATACACATTCACAGAAACCATTTTTCAGACCACATAATCAGTCTGTAGCAGATGCCAGATAAGCAGAGGTATTGCATTTGATGGGAAAATTCAATGTTTAAAATGATGAACCACCATTGGTCACATTGCAAAACTTGGTTATTGACATTTATGCCTTTTTCAAGATCAAAGCTGTAGAAAAGCCAACATATTAGAAAACTATATATAAACCAAGTAAGACATAAATGCGAAGAAAATCTGATACTTACTCTGGTCTTGTTCCTGTTTTGTCACCTAGGAAATAAGAACTGTAGGTCAGAAATAAAGCTTTGAAGAACAAAACAATCTTAATGAGATTTTAGGGAAGAACTGACGACTACAATCTGCTTGGTTTCTCTTGATAAAAGGAAGAGACTAGGCTAACCATAAAAGAAAGACGGTTTTCATTTACTCCCCCTTCACAGAGAAGCATCTTTTCAAGAACAGTGGTTCAACAGTTGAGGTGCTAATTTCTTGCCACATAATAGTAGTGCAAAACACCTTGTGTCACTGTACAAGTCACTGCAAATACAATACACAACTGCAGTTGTGCAAGAACTCTGTTCCTGCTTATGCAACCACAACTCACCAAGAATGTTTTGTGGGTGCAGGTGAAGTGTTTAAATTCAGCAATAGCAGTCTGTTCTCAAGTATGAAGGCAATGAAGGTCTGACCACTGGACCTCCCTAACAATTCTGTTATTGCATCAAGTCCAGTAATTCACAAGGTTTTACGGAACTGAAGATGTTACTGCTCACCTACCACCTACGTACTCCAAACTACATCTGTGTATCAAGGTGCCAAATGACTGAGTAACAGAATGGAGCTTAAAGCAACATAACACAGGGTCTGCAATCACATCCATCCTATAACCATAGTAATCTGTCAGGAAGAACACTCACTCAGCCTAAGTGGGCTTCATCTTCTTCAGCTGGATGCAATACACATCCTCAACTTCCCTCTCAGTGCCACTGTGGCAGAAAGTAGCTATGCAGCTAATGCTAGTGCCACAAATATTTCAAGCTGCACAAGCCAATGCTCCTGCCAGGAGAAGCTACTACTTTTAGAAGCAACATCTACTTAAATTGTCTGCTGGCTCTTGTCACCCAGTACATTAGAGAGCCTGGAGTCCCACAATCATTCCCTGTGCCTTTTGCTAAGGGAAAAAAAATCTACATAAAACTGGTGGAGGGGTCAACCCCAGAATTTAGGACTGCTTTCTCTGCTGATAAAAATTAGGCAGAAAACTAAGTATACTTTGCTTTCTCTCTTCAGCCACTTTTGCTGTACATCAGAACACCACTTACAAAGTAAAAGATACAGATTTGAAATCAGATTATGCTGATTTCTAGGCAAGTGAGTGCTCCAGATTTTACCTTTCTTTACATTCTTTTTCATAATAGATGAGGAAAATATGTATAAGAACAGCTTCTTTTCCTGCAGCTGTATTTTAAAGAAATACTAAACAGTCTTCAGTCTCCAGAAGGAAAAGCTTTTATAAGCTATTCCAGAAGAGAGAACACAGGCCCCAGTCCCTATCTGTGCTGAGATTTCTAGGGCAGTTTTCTTTGGTAGCAATGTCTTCTTCCTTTTCTTCCAAGGAAAAGAAATAAAACCCTCAAAACCGTAAAAGCACCACCCTCAAACCTTGACACAGTTCCTCATACATCAGTACAAACAATTGTACCAACAGGACAGAGTAACAGCACACAAGTAGAGACATTTGCCTTAAGCAGCCTTACCCATTATGGGAAACACTCCTAAACTTAAAAAAAAAAAAAACCAAACTCAAAAAACCAGTCTCCTTCAACATTTCCCACTGCTTAGCCGAGAGGTATATGCTTACCATCCTGACAGCAACAGTTCAACTAGCCCAGTTTCACTATGCAACATATGGGAATTCAGGTACTCATTCAAGTTTCTACCTTAAGAGCTAGGCAACACAATGCTGAGAGTTATCAAACTGAAGTCAATTTTGAGTCTGTGGTTCTCTGGTCCTCATTTTAAGATACCTGTATATTATGGAAGTGTTGTGATATCCTAATATTAATGGAAATCCCACAGAACCTGGGAACTGGACCTTTTTCATCACTCCTAATTTCAGTAATTAATGCCAGAAACAATAAGCACCATGCAGAGCACTCCGGCGTGGACAGTCAATATGTCTTCTCTTCTACAAGTATGAAGAACTATGACTCCACAACTTGTGTTACTCTGTAAAGATGGTTTCACAGAGTTTCTGTATTTCCTTTTCTTTTGGCTATTGGTATACTTAATTTAAAATCTGGATCCTGAATAGAATGAAGAGATTAAATTAACAGTATTGATTCCCCAGAGAAAATGTGTATTTTAGAATCAGCTTTAGTTAAATTTACTCTGAAAGCATAAAAGCAAGACAAGTTAATAAGTGTCTATGTGTCAATGCTCAATACTCCCTTACTTAAATACTTTAAAGCTACCACATAGGTAGTTTTTCTAACGATTTTAACAACCTGATAGAACGTATCAGATGGAACTATGCACTACCAGAAACACAGCTTTGAAGATTAACAGCTAGAAACAGGAAATTTTTATTGCCCAGGCTTTTGAAAAAAAGAAACCAAGTATAAGATCTGTTACAGCTGAAGTAAGCTGGTTTTCAAACGAGTACTTTCTGTATTTGTAACGCATTACTTAAACATAGCTCTGTTTCCCCCTCTAGTGGTTATTTGACATAGAGCTGTACAGAAATCATCGTAGTGTTTTGGGTTGGAAGGGACCTTCAAGATCACCTAGTCCCACCCCCCTGCCATGGGCAGGGACACCTCCCACCAGACCAGGCTGCTCACAGCCCCATCCAGCCTGGCCTTGAGCACTGCCAGGGATGGGGCAGCCACAGCTGCTCTGGGCAACCTGTGCCAGGGCCTCACCACCCTCACAGGAAAGAATTTCTTCCTAATGTCTAACCTAAATCTGCCCTCTTTCAGTTTAAAGCCATTCTCCCTTGTCCTGTCACTACATGCCCTTTTAAAAAGTCCCTCTCCAGCTTTCATGTAGGCTCCTTTAGGTATTGGAAGGCTGCTCTAAGGCATCCCTGGAGCCTTCTCTCCTTCAGGCTGATCAACCCCAACTCTCTCAGCTTATCATCATCTGCCACAGCACTTCAGCAAATGGTCCTACAAGTCTTCACTCCCAAAAGGCTAAAGCGTTTAGATCCTCATTCTCAAGTATAATATTGACTTATACTTATTTTAAATAAATTTACATTACATTGCAATTGCAACCAAAATCTTGTTCTTCTATAAGAACACGATATCCAAGAACAAAATTAATAACATGCCAGGGGGTGTCAGCTTTAATTTCATACTCCTAACACAATGCCAAAGGGTATTTGCTGTAATGCTCTGATAATTTTCTCAATAAAAAAAAAATATGACTGTTTTAAAACAAACTTACTCTTTTTGTCTGACGAACTACTAAAATCAATGCCACCAAGACCTTCATTGGCAGTAGTGGAAGGAGCCGCAGTTGTCCCCAGAGTCAAACTCAAAGCATTCTGCCCAAGTCCTACAATAAAACCACACAGAATTTCTGCATTTACAAAGCTGATACTTAAAACTTACTTAAAATAAAAGCACGTATCTTGCTTGCAGTTTCAGACTACAACACAGCACAACAGTTTTCCTCTAGAGCTGAAAAAGACAGGAAGACATGAAGTGACATGTCTTTAAACACGTTAAAAAAGCAGTTAAAACAGTTTATTCAGACCAAAAGCCACCAAAATAACGAGTTTTAACTTCTCTGCAGTTAAAAGGAGATACTTGTATATCATTTGCCCTCTCCCATTGATGATCACCTTCCTTGAGTCAATTATGGCAATGACAAAACCTTGCATTTTATTTAAAAAAATTAAGTAAAAATGAATTTAAGAATGAAAAAGCTGCCAGTGATTTCAGATTTCGTTTTTATTGTCCATGGATAGCAACACTGTTCTTAACTAAAACACTGTTAAAAATTATACTTTCAGAGTGTTAAGATTTTATATCAACTGAAACTTACATTATGAATTTACACAATCACAGATTAAATATCAATGTTTTGAGACAGGAGGGAAGAACTAAAATAACTTTCACCTGTTGCTGCTGTGCTTGTATTCTGGAAGAGTGAGCCTCCTAAACCTGCTAAGGCTCCTCCTAAGGAAAGGCCTGTGGAGGCAGTTGTAGTCGGAGCAGTTGAGCCACCCAAATTTAATGTAAAGCCAGTAGTTCCTGCAGAAAAAGCAAGCCAGCTTCATGCAGACACTGCATTCAAATACATCCACAGCCAGTCTGAAATAACTGAAATGTCTGAAAGCATATTTATCACAAATAATATGGATAATAAACTCAGGTTTTTTTATTTCCTGCAGATTTTCCAAAGTCATAGAGACTTTCAAATTAGATGTTATTTTGTTCTACAATATCGTAATCCTGATAAGTCCGTATTTACCTCCAACTATGTAAAAAAAGTCCCCCAGAACACTAGAGAATCTAGAAACTGACACAGAATTTATTTTATGGCACAATGGATCTAACAAGTGCTATTGACTTTTTATATTAAAACGCCAAAATGTTAATATTTTATGTTAAACATTGAAATATTTTACAAAAGACATGATACAAGAACATTTCCTTGGTAGTCTGAGCCTTCTGGCTTAGGCATCCCAGCTTTTGGTAGGATAGGGAAGAACTGAGTAGAAAAAGACCATAGGTATAAAGGGACAGAGCACAGAGGGCACAGATAGCTGAGCTCAAATGCAGACTCCTAAGGTTAAGAAAAATGAACTCCAGTCTTAATTATCATTATGCATGGTGCAGTTTAACTGAGTTAAATATGATGGCAGGTGTGTGCCAGTATGAGAACTACACTGGGAAAACTTTGTTTCCACTACTGGTTTACCGTTTCAGGCCATCTACAAATGGTAGACATCTTCCAAACTTTTCAGCTGTGCAAATAGGAAGCTTTCAGCCTCCAGTGGGCTTAACAGTTACAAAAATAATGATTTCACACAATGAATCATCTCTCGCTACAGTTCTAAAGACAGATTATATGCTGCCTATTTCACATGGCCATAAATCTATCTGTATTATGGTACCCAAATTTAGAACTAGTGAAGTCCAACGAACTTCATAAAAGTACCACAAGATTATATGTGGGGTTTTTTCCTAGTGGTACACACTAGAACACTTCAGAGTTTAGAACTGTTTTACCACAAAGTTTTATTGTTAAAAAACCCAACCCAACAAAAAATACCCCAGACCCCCCTAAATATTTTCCTACCTGCTGCAGGAGTTGATGTAAGAGCAGATGATAACGACAGGCCACCCGCTGAGGTAGAAGTAACAGGTAAAGCAAATGGCGTGGCTGAACCTGCAGGTTTGTTGAAACCTAAACTAAAGCCTGTAGTAGCTGCTGATGTGGTGGCAGGTGTGCCTAAAAAAACCCAAAAACAATTACCACTCTAAGAACACTCTGTTTAAGAACAAAGGCTCAATTCATCTTCTCTTCTGACCTATTCCCATTTAACCATCACAATCATCACAGCATGCAAGATCACGTGCATCAAGTAAAATAACCCCATAGCACTTTCAGATATATTTCAAAGGTTTACATTAATTGCATGGGCATTTTTGCTCCAGAATCATGGACTGGCAATTATATCTAATGATAATCTAAAAAAACTAAAAAAAACCACATAAGAGCATCTAATAGACAAACCAAATATTGGTAAATAGAGCTGCAAACAATATTGCCCAAAATACAAACTAACAATTCTCAATTGGATGTGCATGCCAAGATGAACGCACACATAATTTCAATTTGTAAGCAAGATAAATATGTTGAGATGTTATTCTCCCAAACTCTGCTTTTGAACACTTAAATTGAAGCAAATAAAGCTTCTGCTTCCTGCATTTTTCACGGTAATACATTTTACATTCTAGAATCCATATTCCAAAGTAAAGGAGGAACATGCACATACATAAACAAGCCACAATAGCACGTGCAAGAAACACATACTCTATGTTCTCAGTAATTGCTGTGTGTCTGTTTTAGATTACATCATTTCATTCAGCTACGGAAAAGAATTAATGTTCATATGCATAGCTGCCACATATGATTATGCAACATACAGTCTGTTCTGGGTTAGATGCTGCTCCTCTCTTCTTCTACCCATTTAATTTGCTTCTTTATCCAACACAATTTTTTCCAATTCATTCACAGCACAGCTTCCTAAATCTTGGGACTGCAGTCTGTCTTGTAGCACCACCCCTAACATCTGTGATACGCAAGCTCAGCTTCTCCTCAGACCTCAGCTGCTCGTGTTTAAAAAGAAACCAAACCCCACACCTACCCACTTATTCCAGTATTTCTAATGCCAACTGAAAAATAGTCACTAAAGATGCATCACAGAAAAGTAAAATATTCCCAAGGTCTGTTCCCAGTTCAACCTTCTATTCTTCTAGAAGAGGTAATTAGCAAACAGGCCTGTTCACACGAAGTTCATTAGAGCAAGAAATTATTTAAGAAGAATTCTTTGATAATGTATTCCAACTCCCCTCTGCTGAAGGATGAAACTCATTAGGGGGGCATAAATACAAAGTCTAACTTTTCACTGCAACCACCGTCACTGCTGTACAGGAATGGAATGGAAGAACCCTTTAAGAAGGAACAGTGCCCAGAACTGCAGGGCTCCACTCTGGTTTGCAGCCTTAACATTTGGGCTGCAAAGCAGACTGCAGTTAGTAATGGGGAAAGATCTCACATATGATTACCAACTTTCTACATCACAAGAAAGATCTATCTGTATCTTTCTTTTGCCTGTATAACGTTAATACCCAAATTTGGTCCTTACCTAGTGTCAGTCCTGTAGCAATAGTTGTTGCTGTTCCTGCTTTAAGAATGAAAACAAAGAAAGAATAGTAATTGAAGGCCACAGAGCAGTTATAGTAAAACATGAACTATTAAAATAATGCAACATTATGAGACAATATGTAGACTATTATACAAGTTTTTTCTGTAGTATGTTCAAAGCAAAACAACATAGAAGACAGTATTTGTAAGCACCAGCAGCACAAATCAAAACATAACTGACTTCAAAATGTCATTTTTCTTCATAAGAATCTGCTAACAGCGAAGCTGATGTTAACACAGCAGTATAGAAAATTGTTTGAAATTTTAAGCAAATTAAAGTGAATGAAAATACAGAAACTAGTAATTCTATCAAGCATTTTTTTCAGCCATATGGCAGTACCTAACATTAGCATGTAAAACAGCAGATTTACAGTATAATGAAGAGGATTATAGAGTCCTAAGTCTTTGTAAAATCCTGTGTCTTGGTTTAGGGTTTCTGTCCCACTGGTAATTTAAAGAGATTATTTTGAACAGTGTTATGCCATTTCATATGTTAAAACCACCATCTGATTAGAAGATCAAAAGAATTATTGAGAGCTAAAAGAAAATTACCCCAACGTAGCCAAACATAGTAGTACTGGCTTTCAGTCCACTGTTGAATTTATTTCTAGTAGATTGGTTCTTAGAACTTCCCCTATCTACCCATACAAGTAAAAAAAAAAAGAATAGGGCCATTTTGTTAGCAATATTGGAGCCAAAGTAATATTCATTCTGTCTGAATGATGCCTGGTGAAAATATTTCCAGTCTGAAAAGTTGGGGGTTTTTTTTGCACTCTGGTACTCCTGTAAGAATCTGTACATTCATAGGCTGAATTAGAGACCTAAGAAAGCATTAATTAATTTCTTCATGCTATTGCAGACATTAAAAAACCTCCAAATAACAAAACCAGAGATGTTTACTACTGCAGAATTACAAGTACCACATTACAAATACTAATAATCTTACAATGTTTTAAAATACTTCTCAGATCAATCTTAAATTATATTTTTTGAGTACCCTGGATAAAGAATTAAGATTTCTAGAAAACACTGGGATTTGAATTAGGGAACAATTTACACACAGGCGCAAGCAGTTTTCTGGTAACTACATTTGGGTTTCTGCAGCATCAGTACTGCATAATTCTCGATTAATAACCTTTTCAACTGTTCAGTGATGCCCCTTTAAAAAAACTACGTTAAGTAGTATTCTGAGCTACAGAACTACTGTAAAAGCAGCAAGCGTGCTATGACAACCCAGTTTTTCTGTACATATGATGTACTACTTCACTGTTAATTCAAGTTTCTGCTGTACAAGAGGGTTTTCTACCTGTACTGGTGCCTCCTGGTGTAAATCCAGTGGGTTTTTTTGATCCAAAAAGTCCACTCCCAAAGCCCACTGAAGAAGCTGATGTAGTTGCTGTAGCAGTGGAAGAGCCCAGAGTTCCAAAATTAAGTCCTCCTGTTGAGCTATTACAAAATAAGACAATTTGCAATAATTATTTTTCAAAATAAAAAAAAAAATCAAACAGTTTGAATTTCAGTTTCTTTCCCATGCCATCATTCATTTTCCCAAACCACACACAATGCAGCTGGACAAGACTAGAGTCCAAGCTCCCTAACACCAAACAGAAAGAGGAAGCCGATCTCCCCCTTTCCTTCTACAGCTCCCACTGCTTCCCCGACACTGAATTCCAGCATTTGTTCAACTCCTTGCTGAGCTGATACATCTTGCTAGACCAGTGGGAAATTTGAACTTTTCTCTATTAAATCATCTCATCAATTCTGCGTTATTATCTCCCTGAACTACTGAGATGGGAGAACAAATGCTAGAGGCAGCGCAAAGATGACAACAAACCTGGACAAAAGCAAGCTACCAGTCTGTTTAGATACCTCTGACTAGAAACCTCAACCAATGTTTACTTAACTCTTAAGTGGTAAGCAAAGACATGCAACCATTCACATCCACCACACAACTTTGTCATATCTTACCACCAAAACACACTGATGCATGAATTCATTTTTTTACCAAAATGCTATCCCTTCCCCTGCAGGTGTCAACCATGGAGGATCCATGCCTACCATACTTTCTTTTCTGAATGTATATTTGTCAAAGTTACAGAAATAAAATTCCACAGCTATTTTCACAGATGAAGGGGAAGAAAGAAGGAGAAACTCAAGAGATCAGTCACTACTAGGAAAATTAAGCCTTTTTTATTTTGGGCAACTACACATTTTAGAAGTTTCATGGCAAATAGAGAACAAGCTTTATACTTAGCAAAGAACACACTAAGTTACTGTACAAGACACAGGGGAATATAATAATCATGACTATCTCTAACCAGTGAAATTACAGGTACTAGCAGCCAGATGAATATATGATTTTCAAAATGCAAAATGTTGCTTTAAGTTGACAAAAGATCAGTTGAATAACTTACTTATAGTAACTTCCTGCCCCCATCTGTGAGCCTTTTTAGGAACTAATAAGTTTTTTCTAACCTAAACAATTTTTGCTTAAGTACAAAAGCAGCAATGAAACAGAATGCAATTCAGACTTCATGCTAACAGCTGTCAAAGTATTTTGTTTCAGGTGGTCAGTATTCTCTCATCATTCCCTTATCTCCTCTCTTTTTGTATGGACGCAGCTCCTAGACATAAGTTAAACACAAAAGTAAATCCTTAAAAAAAAAGTTATAATTAGCTTTTAGATTGAAACTTTTCAAAATACCTACAAAACCAATTGTAGCAAGCCCAGCAAAAGTTGTTTAGAATGCAGACTCACTAATCATCCAACTCCACAGGAGCCAAAGCATTTCATCTTTAGTCCCAGAATTTCAACATACCAAACTACAGCACCATGACCTAATGGCTTGTAAACTTAAACATACAACATGGTGCTTCTCTCACTGGTCAGGAGTTCATGTTTCTCATCTTTTTCCAGCACAGACAAGGGTGACTGAGTATTTTTCTTGTTTCAGCATTATAGTAGAAGCAAGCTAAGGTACACAATATAAAATTCAGCATTATGGGACAAAAAAAAAACCAAACAAAAAACAAACTAAAAAGCCCAAATAAAATTAAGTGGCATTTTGTTTGTTTGTTTTCCAAACAGAAAGAAACCAGAATATAGAAATAGAGCAATGACAGCATTCTCACCAGTAGGAGAAAGCATGTGCCAGAAGGTCTATCTACTCCCCACAGATGGAAGGAAGAGGAGCTCAGGTCACTGAAGTCAGGTCTTACCTCTAATTTTAGAACTAGAACAAAGCATTGCACCTGCCTGAAGCATACTATAGAGAACATGAATTAAATAAGAACAGCAAGCATAAGTACTCTATGAACAGCTATTGGTGCAACGCAGGAATTGGGTAGGCTGGTGTATCATACAGGCTTTGAGCCACCAGAATATTATGTCTGAGTGGTCACACTGATGAATAACACTTATGTCTGGACAACACAAAAAAGGCTCTTTTCTCCCAACACCTGGCAATACTGTCTTAGACCCAGCTCATAAGAACAACAGCTTCTTCTTATAGTCTCAAAGAAGTCATCCCGTAGGGATGCTCAAGATTCACCAATCATCCAGCAGTAAAATGGACTCTTCCTCTGTGGTACTCCTTGACCAACAGCCCTGCAGACTCATCCTGTTTGTAAGAATAAATACATGAATAAAAATGCAGAGTACCATACTGTTATTAATTAGCACCTGTTAAACTTTCACTTACTATTTTGAAGTAATCAAAAAGCAGCCAGAACAGTAAAAAAACCCACAAACAAGTATTTTTAAGTTTAGTAGGCAGTTGTTAACAAGTGCAGATCAACATTCCCCTTGTTGAAGGCAGTATATTTAGAAGAATGTTTTTGAATAAACAAATATTATTTTATTTTGCTCATTTTAATCACAGGAAACCTGCATTAAACAGGCATGCAGCAAAAACCCCTTAAGTTCTTTACCAATTCCATATAGCACACCTTAACTGCGGGGGTAAAAACCAACCAACACAAACAGAAAATGCCAAACCAAGCACAGGTAACATAAGAATGTCATCAATCTGTCATGACCACAAAATTGAGAGTATTAGAAGAGACTCTGAAAACTTGTTCCTTCTCATAGAGGCTTCCAAAAACCAATACTGCCATTTAATCCAGAGATACTCTTTCACATGCAGATGTTCAATTTCCTTCCACTCCTGCTACTAATTCCTGCCAATTCTGACAAATAAGTATTTTCCAATATATCTGCTTTAGGTGAAGTTCTCTTGAGTGATTGATTTCACCTGATCAGATTTGGGAAAAACTCTGATGCAAAGCTCCACTACAACAGTTCTAATCTTCAATGGAGGCATAAGAACAAGCAGGTCAGAAAAAACAACCTGTGCTAGCTCAGTTCTGTGCAAAGAAAGAAAAAAGGGGAGAAAAAAACCCCAGCAACAACAAAGACTTCCCTATTCTGAGAAACCTAAATACTAATAATGCCTTTAATATATAGTGTGCTTTATGTCACAGACACATCAAAGTGCAGCCAAGTTCTCCTTTTACTCCAAGACACTACACACCAAGTGAAAGGTTATTTGTATCAGAAAAAATAAAGCTGCATCCAGCTTCGGGAAAAAAAAAGGCAATTTCACATCTGAACGTTAAACATTTGGGCTTTGACATCAGCGAGCTCCATGCCGCACACGCAAGCTCAGGGTGACTGCTGAAACCTAGATACGCCTACAATTCACATTCTGCGTTCAGAACGTTAGAGAGAACTGTGGAGACACGCTGCTCCGACAAAGCCAAAATACAGCAAAATTAGAAGAGCACCTCCCTTTGTTCCTAGCTGCTGAACAGATTGATCCCTATGCCTGTATTTACGAAGCCGGCCATGAAGCAGATGAAGCAGGAAGGGCACCCCCGCCCCCTGGGGCGGACATGGTGAAACCGGTTCACCCGCGCACCGACGGCCCCTTCGGCCATGCACCGGAGCTCCGGGCCCCCGAGCGCAGCTGGAAAGGCGCCAGGACACACAGCGCAGGGCGTGCGCTCCCCCCGCCCCCCCACACCCACGTGTGCCGCCCGGGCCTGCCCCGCCGCGTCCGCCCCGGCCGGGCACGCCGGGCTCGACAGTGGGCCGTGCCGCGGGGCTCGGCGGCCCCGGGAGCCAGGGGCCCGCGGGCTAGGGCCAGGCGGAGCCGAGCGGAGGTGCCGCGTTACCTCGGCGTGGCGGCTCCGAAGGAAAAGCCCTCGCCCCCTCCTCCTCCTCCTCCTCCTCCCGCCCCGGCGGCGGCGGCCGCCGCGGAGCCCAGGGTCCCCGCGCCGAAGGAGAAGCCCGCAGACATGGCGGCAGCGGCGGGAACGGCCGGAGAGCGGGCCTGGGAGATGGCAGCGAGCCCCAGCGGCGGGAGCGGGGGAGGGCGGCGGCGACGGCCTCCTCAGGGTCAGCGGCGACGGCCTCCTCAGCACCGCATCGCGCCCGGCGCCAACTTCGAACCGCACGGCGGTCGCGAGCGCGCAGCCCCCAGCCACGCTCCCTCCGCGCGCGCGCCGCAATGCACCACGGGACGGCGCCGCAGCCGCCCCGCCCGCCGGCCCTTAAAGCGGCAGTAACGTGCGGGACGGCAACGGCCCATTCAGGCGAGGCCTGCCCGCTCTGCAGCACCCCGGGCACCGCAGACACTCGGTTTGGAAGATGGAAGCATCCGCGGCCGAAAACCGGGGGGGGCCGCGGCTCCGCGACAGCCGACGGCTCCTGGGCTACCGCCCCCGCCGGGCGCCACACCTGCCGGCAGCCGGGCTGGGCCTGGGCACGACCCGCACAAGAGGCGGACATAACGGAGAGCCTCCTGCCGAAGCCCGTCATCGAGCCGGGTGCTGACCCGGCCGCCTTCCTGAGGGTTTTGCGGTGCCCGCCCAGCTGGTCCCGCCACCCGCGTCGCCGCCGTGCTGCGGCTGCCCTGCCAGGCGGCTGGGACGGGCCGTGATGCCTCCACGGCTGCCTCCAGGTAACCAGCCAGGAAGCAGGAAACCTGCTCAAAATCCAACTCCAGTTTCATGAAAACCCCGAAAGCCACTTAATTTCCAGTTGAACCCAGGGTCGTGGCCAGCACAACAGCACACAGTCCTTATCTGCCTCCCCAAGGACCCACCTTGTTTTTCAACACCTGTACAAACTACAGCACCTGAACAGCACGAACTCAATTACTAATTGCAGCCCTCGTTTACTGCACACGTTACTGCTCACGTTTCCCCTGCCCAGCTCTGCTTCACTCACAAATGCAATGGGGCACTGCGTGAAGCTGCATAAATGGTTCCATCCCTGCCCTGTCCAGTTGCTGGATCATGACGCATCTCGCACAAAACCGGGGAACTGTAGGAAGCCACTGCTGAAATGCAGGGGAGTTCCTCAGTATCCTACACACCACGTTTGCTCAGGAAAAGCCATTACTAGGCTTTTCTTTTAAATTTACTTGATAGTCTAGATGAGTCATAGTGCTATAAAAGGGTTTATATTATTACCTCTGGCGCTTCTCAAAGCATCCCAGGCAATGCAAAAACCTCTATGTTCAGTGCTGTGACTGCTGATGACTGTGGGTGGCCGACAGCTAGTATTTACTGGAAAAATCTTTGAGATTATTTATGTGTGACTGAATTGCTGCCCTCTACACACAGCAGAGCTTCAGGCACATAGTTGAATGTAATTTGTGATGTTTAGTCCATGTTTACTTATATATTGCATGCATGTGCCTATCTTTGAACATCTGAAAAAAATGAAAGCCCCAAAACTGTGAAATATTAAGTGGCATGTATGGAATGATTTCTACAGAGTCATTTGTCAACAAATTCTTCTGATCAGACAGGCCATAAAGTGACAAGATATATTGGCATAACAGGAGAAGGGGACTTGTCAGGGAGAGTGATGCCTTTGTAATATGATTTTAATAACTTGTGACAGTCTATGAATGTCACCACTCAAAAACTTTTAAGTTCAAGATCACAAAGTCTGTTAGTAAAAGAGCTTAATTTTGTATAAAAATCATCCTACTGAACCATTTCTAATGTAGATAATAACTATCAAACCAGCAAGACTTATATAGCCCATTCTGCAACCTTTAAGCTAAGTTTTATCATGTCTCTTAACTACTGTGCAGCACGCGCAAGATTTTTGTGCACCAACACCCACACAGCTACAGCATGGATGAGTCACTGCACTGTGCAGATTGTTATTTGTTCTTGTACATCCTAAAATTCTAACACCCCATCCCAACACGCTTTTACCAGTTCTTACTTCAGTAACGACTTTCACACTGTCTTCCACAAGATCCCCACAGAGAAGCTGTTGATGTATGAGCTGGATGAGCAGCGAGGTGGATTGAAACCTGTCTGAACAATTGGGTCCACAGGGAAGTATCAGTGGCACAAAGTCTAGTTGGAGGCCACTACAATCCAGGGGTTAATACAGGGTCCAGTCCTCTTCAACATCTTCATTAATGATCTGGATGACAGGTCAGAGCATACCCTCAGCACGTTTACTGATGACACCAAACTGGGAGGAGTGGCTGATATCCGAGGGGGTCCTGCTGCCATCCAGAGGGACCTTCACAGGCTGAAGTAATGGGCTGACAGGAACCTCATGAAGTTCAACAAGGAGAAGTACAATGTCCTGCACCTGGGGAGGAACAACCCCAGGCACTAATATCTGTTGGAGGCCACACAGCAAGGAAGCATCTTTGCAGAAAACTACTTGGGTGTCCCGGTGGATCCCAAGTTGAACATGAGCCAGCAGTGGGCCCCTGCTGCAAAGAATGGCATGCTGGGCTGCATTAGGCAAAGGATCGCCAGCAGGCTGAGGGAGGTGATCCCCTCTACGCAGCACTGGTGAGGCTACACCATTGACTACTTGACTGGAGCACCTCTCCTATGAGGAAGGGCTGAGAGCTGGGGCTGTTCAGCCTGAAGAAGAGGCAGCTCTGGGGGATCTTATCCACATATATAAATAATTGAGAGTGCAAAGAGGATGCAATCAATCTTCCCAGTGGTGCCCAGTGACAGGACCAGAGGCAATGGGCACAAACTGAAACACAGGAGGCTCCATCTGAACATCAGGAAACACTTTTCTACTGTGAGAGTGACAGAGCACTGGCACAGGCTGCTCAGAGAGGTGTTGGCCTCTATCCCTGATGATATTTAAAAGCCACCTGGCTCTCAGTGGCCCAGCTTAAGCGGGCCAGTTGGACTTGATACCTCCGGAGGTTCCTTCCCACCTCAGCCCCTCTGTGATACCACAACAAAAAGGACCATCTTCCAGGAATTTCCCCATTCCTAAGACTCTGAAAGACTGAAACTCCTCCGTGTCATGAACATAGGCCTGGGCAACCAGGGAACGGCCCTTGTTTTCCACACACTTACTGCCACCCCGCCGCGGGGCCCAGGACCGCTCTCTCCTCAGGGCTGGCCACCAGGAGGGGCTTCACGGCCAGCGCTGAGCTCCGTGGCCCCCTGCACAGTACCCACTGCCCCTTCCTCCCCCTGGGTCTCACAGAGAATCCCCAGGCACTGCGGCACACAGCGCGGCCCAGCTTCCCGCCCCCGCCCGCCGGTCCCCGCCGCCGCAGCCCAGCCCAGCCCAGCCCGGCCCGTCACCGCCCGCGCCCGCCGGTCCCCGCCGCCGCCTCACTGCGCCCGTCCCTGCGTGCGCATGCGCCCCGCTCGTAGCGCGGCGGAGACGCAGTGCCCACCGCGGGGGGGCGCCGCAAGGAGCTGGCTCCGGCTTCGTCCCGCCCCAGCAGCGGTCCCGCCCCGGAAGCGTTTCTAGGTGACGGCCGCCCCGGCCCGGCTGCGGCTGAGCGGGCACTGCTATGGAGCACATCCGCACCACCAAGGTACCCCCGCCTCGGCCTCACCGCACCGGCTGGGGCGGTGCTTCGGGAGGGGCGGTGGGAGACAGGCGACAGGGGAGCGGTGGCGTTGCTAGTGCCGCGCCGGTAACGGCGGGGCGGGGAGGGCCTGTTGGGCCCGGCTGCTCCCCGCCCCGCCGCTGTCAGCTGTGGGCCGGGGCGTTGTTGTTCTCCTGCCATTTTGTGGCTGGTGCCTTCCCGCGGGGGCTGCGGGCCTGCCCGTGCCTCTCGGGGTGTCCCTGGGCCCGAGGGGGCCGCCGGCGGCGGGGGTGCCAGTCTCAGGCCCCCCGGGCCCGGCCGCTCCCGGAGGCCTCTGGGTCGGGCCCTCTCCGAGCCCGGGGTAAAAACGGCCGTGGGGAGCTGGGTGCCGGCTACGCCCGTGGCGCCCTGCTGGGGTGAACCGCCTCCTTAATAAGGGGTAGGCGCTAAAAAGTCTTCTGGTGTGACAATGGTCGTAATGCGGGGTGGGGAATAGAAGCAGCCAGCTGGGAGGGGATTGCAGTTGGGTTTTGTGCTCTGGATGCAGTTCCCTGCAGTTCTTTCCAGCTTTACAGGCAAATCAGCTGTGAAAACAATGCTGCTTCCCCACCCCCCTCCCCCCCCAAAGGCTGGTGTGTGTTGTTAGGAATGCAGGCTGTCAGTATGCGTGCCATGTGTTAGCCTATTCAAAAAAATAAGCTAAGCTGCAGTTGACACTTTAGAATGTTCTGATTTGCTTCTATTTTTAGTTTGTCCTTCCTCTATAATGAAAATGTAAAAAAAAGTCTTCTTTCTTGTAAATAAGCTTGAAGTAAGTTTTTAAGTTGCAGCTCTTCTAGAATTACATTTCTAGTAGTATTTTTCTCATCTTGCTCATCAGCCCTGGCTGCAACAGCTGCTGAAAAGACAACCCCTCTCTGTTGGGTCCTGGAACTTGTCAAGTGATTAGTTCCTTAATCTGATAGTCTTGGCTTTAAACTAGACTTAGATACGTGTGGATAAAAGGAGTGGTTTTATTTCAGCTCCAAATAGTAGGTTTATAACCAATAATTATGTGAAGGGACAGGCTTTTAATTTTTTGGAGTAATAGCTCATATACGTTTTATATAAAATGTGTATAGCTAATTTTATTTTTCAGATATATTTGCATGTGTATGTATGAAATAAGAGGAAGGGCTCTGATGAAGCTACTATAAATGGCACTTCAGTTTACTGGATGGAATAATCTTGCACCAGGCTGACAGACTGGAGATAAGGTTTCTTTATCAGCCTATTTACTTTTAAACCTGAAACTCCTTGTTTGGGAACTGAATATTGTATTGCTACAGTCCATAGCTAATTTCAGAACAAAAAGTAGACAAAAACCAAAGTGTCTTGATGACCCGAGTAGCTGTTTAAGTTTCAAACCTGAAATTGAGGCTAGAAAGGATCTGCAAGTGATCGTGTTTCTCCATGTTGTTGGGCCCCTGCTGGGGAAAATACTTCATGTAGCTATATAAATGAAGAGACAAACAAGCTCTGAACACAACTTATAAGATACAAGACTTACTACATGAAGCAATTTTTTTATAATTAATATAAACCAACTTATTGTAGAATTTCATGGCTAGAAATAGATGAAGTTTTTGGTTATAATTATGAGGCTTGCTTAGCTTTTTGTAAGCTGTTGGTTTATTGAATATCCAGGTGGATTGAAATACATACGTGCTAGTTGGTAATAATTATTACACTTACAGGAAGCAAGAAAACTAAAGCATAGCCTGCACTGTGGGCCTTAAGTTCTGTGCAGGTTCAAGTTGGAACTCATTCCAGCTGTGCTGAGACATACCTACTTTTTCCAATCTGACAGCACCTCATGGCTTTTTTCAACTTGTTTTATTAAAGTAATAGTTAAATAAGCTTGAAGTAAGTGTGGTCTTGCACAAATTAGCTGCTGTGCAAGGAAGTTGTCATCCCTAGGAGAAGATGGTGAAATAGGTTTTAGTCCTCAAATTTCAGTTTGCTGGAAATGTTGAAGTTAAAATTGTCTTAGAACTGTCAGCAGAGCTACCTGAAATTAAGTTTAGCTTTTCGTGGCATTAAACTGTCCAAGAGGCTTATGTTGAATAAAGAAGCGAGGTCAACTTAAAAATCACTGCTGTCTGAAAATTTCGTACTGAAATAGTAACAAACGATAAAAACAAGTTCACAATATGTGGTGGTAAAATTTCCCAATTAAGCTGTAAAACTATAGTGTCCTTAAAAATGTTTTAAAGGAAAACATAGTAAAAAGACTGGAATTTCTTTAGTCAAATCTTTCTTTCAGTGAAAATACAGATGGGTTTTCTACTGGAGATGGAAAGTTTTGCTTAGCTTGACTGCTAAATCCTAATTTATGTTTGCAAGCCTGAGACTTACATAGGGAAGGGAAAATGCCATTTAATTTCAGGAAATGTCATACAAAATCGTAATAAAGGCATCTTGGAATCATACACTGTAACTGTTTTTGTTTTAGATTAATTGTTCTAATTTAATCACTCATCTTTTTTAACGCAAGACTTCAGAAGTATAGTTTCAGCCTTCCTTTCTGTTCTAACTTGTCTCCTATATTGAAATGTTTCTTTGGGGTTTATTGCCTATAATCTGTAACTCCTAATCCCAATAAACTGTTTGGTGATACTTTGTACTCTATATTACTGAGGTAGCTGTTCAGATTTCTGCGGGTTTAAAAACTCACTGATTTGTTAGTGGTAGCTACTGTCAGAATTATCACTTCTGACTACCTAAATGGCCTTTGTTTACAGATGTGATAAAAACTTAATAGCAGTCTTAAATCTCTTAATCTTGTGAACCCATTCTCTTAAAAATGATTGACTTTTTTCCATAACTAAGGATTTGCTAAACTTCATGATTAAAAAGGAGAAAAAGAAAAAAAAAGTCTATCTACCTGAATACCTGTTAAAGCTGGTTTGGGTCAAGTTTAAATGAACATTGTCATCTGTGGAAGGCCAATCTAAATTACATTTCAGTTGTCTTTAAGGAAGGTATCTAGAACTTAGCTTTCAGAATTCTGGAACACTTCACCACCGAAGAGGAAGTTGGAGCACTAACGCCTGTCCTCATCTAACATAGAAATACAGCTTTGAGAATAGCTGCTTTGTTATGTGGAGGAGAAAGGAACTTTGCATGTCAGGATTTTGTGGGTTGTTTTACTGTAACACAACTGGAGCAGTTTCTGTGCACTTCACAATTTGCTGGAGAGATGCAGTGCCAGGTACCTGAGGAGTTACCGCTACAGAAGTGCCCAAAATGAATTCTGGGTTTTGGCTGTGCTATATTGATTTATGTGACTCTGTATCTGAGCACTGATACTTTGCTGGTTACAGCATAACATATTTTGAGGTACTGATGTGTGTAGCTTCTTTTTTTTTTTTTTTCTTTCTAAACTAAAATCTAGATTATTATAGTAGCATGGGCTTTTAGTAGGTATTTGGATTTCTTCTGTTTTTCTTTGTATGCATTAATTTGCTTTTCTAACTTTCAAAAACAAAATTAGGCCTTGCTAGATTATAAGAAATTTATAAGAAATAGCTGAATTGAAAAGACAAATTGTCAGTGTTTTATATGTGCTTTTAGTAGATTAAAAAAAAAAAGTTTGTAAATATGGATTAAAATGCTTAACATCAGCACAGTAGATATGTGCTCTCCGAGTCGCCTCATCTGAGCGCTGGTCTTGCTGGTGTGCAAGTTTTTGGAGTTCTGCAATACGTTAAACAGCAGTAGCAGCAAGCCTCAAGAATAAGACCTTTAACTTGGCATTGATTAGGTAGTGCTGCTGAGAAAGAGGAATGCATGGAGGTAAGCCATTCTCCATGCTCCTTTTCTGTATGACACGCAAAAAATCATGTAACATTTGCTTCAAGTGAAGCAAACTGGAGCCTGTGAAGTTATAATCAGCAGATAAGACGCAGGCTATCTAGAAATTGCTTTCTTTTGAAATGTTTTCCATAGGATTGAGATAACAATGTTGATGGAATACCAGGAGGAGAGGTTTACCCTTGCAAGACTCGGGCTTGAAATACCTGCTTCAAACGCCTGCACAGTCCTTGAATTTCTAGGAAATTGTTATAATTATTAGTGTAATACTTGCATGTCATTAGTATTTATTTTGACTGTGAGGCAAGGTAATGATGATCTAGATTTTTAAAGCTGAGGATGATATGAAAGTCAGTAGATACCTAAAATTGAAGTCAGGAGGACTTAATCTTTGTGGCTTTGAGTCTGCAGACAGCCAAAAAAGCATGTTACTGAGATCAGCTGTTAATTTGGTGCTGGCATCTCAATACCAGGAAATTGTTAGTGTTTGCTCTATTTTGGGGAAGCAGTCTAAAAGCTTAATAATTGTTTTTAATTATTTCTTTAAAAACTTGATGTCCTGGTCTCTTTTACTAGTAAGTAACCATAGTGATTATATATGTGGAGTAAGTACTCTGTTGAGCTTAGCACTGTGCCTTCATTATGCACTTCTGTATTGAAACAGGGTATTTTAACTAGCTAGTTTTCTCAAAGATTATGTGACCGTTATTGTGTTCATAATAGTTTGGCCTGAATAGCCTTATGTGTGCTGTGTTATGCTTTCTACCATTTTCGGAATTACTGCACAGACTGACAGTGCTTTTGCAAAATTAGGGTTTGTTTCCTGCAAAAATTAGATTTTGTTCCCACTCCCCTTTTCTCTTACAGGTAGAGCAAGTGAAATTACTGGATAGGTTCAGCACGAGCAATAAGTCACTGACGGGAACTCTATACCTTACAGCAACTCATCTGTTATTCATAGATTCAAGCCAGAGAGAGACGTGGGTAAGGATAATGAATGCTTATGGCTCAGAAACACAGGTTCTCATGCATTTTTTTTCTTCCTGATCTAAGATGAACACTTTTGTAAATGAATTCAACCTAAGTTATAAGTTATTCCCCACACTCTCCTTGTTCATGGCGTCATAATAACTTAATGATTTGCAGATTGTATTTTTGCATGACACTGCTGCATTTTTGACATCAGGTAATGTTGAAAATGTTCAAGCTGCTGTAATTTTTTCTGTAGCTTTCATTTGTGCTCGGGAGTGAATGCGTGGTGGTTTTCTTTAAATAACTGACTTGCACCACCATTCAGAGGCAGGAGTGGGAGACTGCTGGATAGTTTTAAGCATCAGGTTTAAAATTTCAGCATTAACTTACCTTGTATTTAGATCCTGCTTAGGTTAAATGAGACAGCAAAATCTGAAGATCTAGGCTTTGGTGAAATACTGATGATCCCATGCCCTATTTTTTTTTTTTTTTTGAGTGGTAAGCAGCTGTTTCTTCCCAAGTGTTCATCTCCACAATAAAAGGAACTGCAGTTTCTTGGAGACCAGTTGTACAATCAAAGTTGGCTAGTACAGTAATTACCATTAGTTTTTCTGTTCTTTGCCACATGGTGGCACACATGTGGACATCAAGTTCTGGCTTCCACTGCAGCCTGGCTACCTGACAAAGTTAGTGTCTCCAGGATGAAATCTCATTTCCCTAGGTATGGTTAATTTTTTTTCTATAGGTGTGTTTTTCTAGATGACCCTTAATTCTGGTTATCTGACTAGTTGCCTCACAGTACTTCCAAGAAAAGTTAATTTTCCATGGTTTGTTCGTGGAAACAATATACAATTTTGTACAAACCAAGCTGTTATCCTTTTGAACAAAATGGATTATTGGGGAGAACATGATTCAGAAGCACTACTTGTCTCCCTGTGCACTACCTTAAAAGGCTTAATTTGGGCGAAGTTGAACCTATATTCTAAGTATTGCATTTCTGTGATGATAATGCAAGTACCAAATATAATTATGATGATGTCCCCAAGATATATTCTCTTTGTAAATGCATTTTTGGCAGTGTAGTTTTCAAATGCATGTCCAATTCTGATCAATATTGAAGAGGAGATGATTGCTTCAGTAAGGTAATTGAAATTCTATCGAGAACATCTTGTTCGGTTGAGGTAATGTTTCTGTGGCTTTCTTCCCATGGCTGAACAGCTGTTACTTTCCCATGTATCTTCCTGAATCTTGTGCAGATTTGCTGCACAGATAAATATATGGAGGACTTTTATATATTCATTGTTTTGACAGTCTTCTGTTAAAGTGGCTGAAAGGCATGTAGCAGAGACTGTCATGTCTATATAACCCTATGGGTAATACAGGAAGTGGTTTTCCTAATATTTTGTTTGTTCTGTAGATGTTAAATACTGGAATTGTAAAGTCTTCAGCATCTTCTGTATCTCTTCTTATTCTTTAAGTTGCTTTGCCTGACATGCTTTATTTTGTCTGAAAATTTTGAAGTGTGTTCCTGTAGATTCTTAAAAAGATACCCTGTTTGGACCTTCATTAGATGTAAGCTTGTCAGTTAGCAAAGTTATAGAAGAGTACTGAACAACCACAGTGGAGTTCTACTTCTCACTTTTTCATCTAGAAGGCTATTTACTGTTCCTCACAAACACCTCAAAATATGAGGGAAGAGAATAATTAAATATTGACTAATCAAAGTATCCTGACCAAAATGCCAGTCTTGGATCTCTTGTAAATTTATTTCTTTTTATAACTAAATTATTTACAAAATTACTCAAAATCCCTGTTCAACGTTGATTAATGTCTTACCTGTTCTTATAAATAGTATGGTGTTCTTGTTTCTCAGCAGTGTGCTTACACTGTGAGGTTTTTCTGTGCCATAGATTCTACATCATCACATCGCTGCAGTAGAAAAACTTCCCTTGACTACTTCAGGCTGCCCGCTTGTCATCCAGTGCAAGAACTTCAGGATAGTTCATTTTGTCGTTCCCAGAGAAAGGGATTGTCATGACATCTACAACTCTTTGCTTCAGCTGTCAAGAACAGGTAATATAAAAGACATTGCAGTATATGCCTGGATAACGAGTTGATGGGAGTGGAAAACAAAAAATCCATGGCTTTTTTACATAACACACATATGACAATTCTCTTAAATGGATTTGGTGTGTAAAAAATTTTAATGATTAAGTATTAATTTGCCTACAAATTCAGATGATGTGCTGTCTGGCTCTTGTAGGTCACCAACAGAATATGAGACTTTTAGGGTTTTTTCTTTTTTGCATTTCTAGTGTTATCTCTGAAATTGTGAGTATAATTGTGTATAGTCTTTCAATTGGTATGTTCCCTAGATAAAATGCTACTAAGCAAATATTAATTTGTTACTGGTTTTGTGCAGTTTCAAAAATAAAGCAGAAGTTTTGACGCTGAAATAGCACTACCAGTTCAACTTCAGAAGACTTCTGTCACCTAGTATTTCTTTTGCATTTTCTGCTTTGTGTTTAGAACAACATAAAATGTTGTCATCTGTGATAAGTGAAGAGTGTATTAGGAAAAACAAAATAGTTTGACATCTTTTTTGCTTTAAAAGATGTTTTAAAATTTAGTGCTTTTTAAAAGTCGGTAGATGTAAACTTCTTGACTCCAGAAATGGTGAGTTTTTAGCTCTTGTGAAGTTGCCTAATAATTCTGGCTCTTGCCCTGTTTAGTTTTATCAGTCTTTTTGTGACCTCTGTATTCCCTCATGACTTTAGAAGTGTCCCTGCTGAAATAGGTCAAGCACGCTCAAGAAAGCTGTCATAACCTACCTTCAAATAACTGACACAATTACAGACACTTAACTGTATGATAGTTGCAGGATAAATATTTCAATTGTCAGGTACCTATTTAGGCTTTCTTCTGGCAATCTTAAAGCCTGAAACTTTCTCTGTAATTTGAGCAATTTCAGGACTTGTCGACTACCTTTCTCCATTCAGACCTTTCTTGGGACAACTTATTACATAGTCATATTCTTTACTTTTAGCAAAATATGAAGAACTGTACGCTTTCTCCTATAATCCAAAACAAAATGAAGCTGAGCAAGTCAAAGGTTGGCAGCTTATTGATCTAGCAGAAGAATACAAGAGAATGGGAGTGCCAAATGCTAACTGGCAATTGTCTGATGCAAATCGTGATTATAAGGTAAGTGTTGTAATGAAAACATGTTTTGCTCTGCATCTGTTTCTGCTTTATCCTCTGACTCTAGTCCTACAGAAAACAGCCTAATACTATGAAATCACTTGGCTTGCAGCATAAGCAAGAACTTGCAGGTGGAGAGTTAACTCCTTAACCAGTATGCAATCTCATGGCTTTCTAACTGAGGCTTTTTCCAATGCCTCATTGAAAAAGTATGTGTGCATGGATGCATGTGTTCTTTGAGATTGTTTCTAGAGTATTCTTACTTGTTTGAAACCCAACACCAGCAATTCTGGTGCTCTGCAGCTTTCTTAGCTCTCTTAACTGAGAAGGTTTCTACTTTAGCATTTGCAGTGTCGGCTGTGGGAGACGGTGGTGGTGCAACTGATTCCCAGATAAGATTTCACCTTTTGTAGCCTGCAAATACAAAAAATGAGGGAAATGTGTTTTAAATAAAATATTGAAATTTTTCTTGGCGTTTTTGCGCAAGAGTTGCAACCTTGAGGTGAATGCTGGTATGGCAGTGCTTGCTCCTATAACTTGGTTATTAATTTGTACTACGTTATCCATGGCCTGTCTCCTGAGATACTTATGTGAATATAGAGAAACATGTTGGTGTTTGTCTTCTCTCTTCTTTCACCTAACATATCTCAAATTGGATGCGATAAAACTCGTATAGGCTTTGTGCCTTGTACACAAAAATAATGTTATGCATCTGTCTTTCAGATTTGTGAAACCTATCCTAGAGAACTTTATGTTCCCAGAACTGCAAGCAAGCCCATAATTGTTGGTAGCTCCAAGTTCAGAAGCAAAGGAAGATTTCCAGTGTTGTCATATTATCATAAAAATAAAGAGGTATAGTGTGTCTTTTCAGCACACTTGCGTTAAGATAATTTCTCTGCAATTGGCTGTAGTTCAGGGTAGGTAAGGAGATAGTGACTTGTACGATAATGGTATAACTCATGATAACCTTAAATACAGCTGACAGTAGTGGTGTCTAACAGGATGCTGAATTAAGGATTTGTTTTAAACTGGCTTAGCTTAAGTAATCAGTTGAATCTCTTAAAGTTTTCAGTAGCTGACCTTCAGTTATCTTAAGATAACTTTCCATCGAGTCATCTGTCTTCCTTGATAGATCAAGAATAAAATGTTAGGTCAAAATGGGGGTTAAAAACCAAAAAAAAAAGTCACCAAAAGAATAGAACTGGCTCCTTAAGGAGGAATTTGCAAGGTAAAAAGAACTAGAAGATGAGAAATAAGCTTTGCAAGGTTTGGTAGGGTGGTGTGAAGCAGCATCTGCCTGCCTTGGCTAGTGGGTATCTTTGAAGGGAGAGAAGGATTGTCACTTTGCTGAATTAAAGAATTTATGAAGGATGAGTGTTAAGCTACTAGATCCATTTGGAGATAATTACTGTTTGGAAGATGCACCTGATTACCTTCTGAAACGTGATATGTTACTGAAAATGACATGATGAAAATTATATTAGATGATAGCATATTGTACTTGCAGTAGCAAAACCAATTGTGATTTATGTCATACCAAGAGAGCAACTTGCTTTCCTGAGGCATATTTTTTTCCAGCCTGTGGGGTTTTTTGGAATTTCTATACTTGGGGAAAGTTTATTATATAAACTGGTACCTTGCCCATATAGATGAACCTGATCAGATTTTGATAAACCTTTAGATTTAAGTTGTAGGTACTGTGTTTGAAGGTCTGCAAGTGATGTACTTAAAAAGTTGGAACACCTAAACGTTTTTAAGTGCTGTCATCTGCCAAAGGAAACAATTTGTTTCAGTGTCTTTTTAGAATTCTGCAAAGCATTTCAGATACCGGGATTAAACAGATGCTAATTTGTTCTTTGTTTTCTGTGGTAGGCTGCAATTTGCAGGTGCAGTCAACCTCTCTCAGGTTTCAGTGCCAGGTGCCTGGAAGATGAACACATGTTGCAAGCCATCAGTAAAGCAAATCCTTTAAATCGCTACATGTATGTCATGGACACCAGGCCAAAGGTATGTATTTCAGGTTCTACAGACTAGCCTCTCTGCCTGAATGTTAGAATACAGGCCTACGGTGTAATCTTGAAGGGGAAAAAAAATGTTAAATATTGTTCTGTCATGGGCAAAAGTGTTCTTCAGAGGTAAGGTTAGGCCTTTGTATTCAGATATTTGATTACTTGCTTTCTTAAAGAAGCTGAAACCCTCTCAGGACTGAGCTAGAATTCACTGAATATGCTAGTGAACTTTTGGGGAGATGTGTTTAAAAAAATACTTAAAACAGAGTTAAGTGAATATTTGAGTGGGATCCAAGTCATTGTAACTGTTTGAAATTAAACTTGTGAAATGGTGAGCTGTGTTGGGCTTTCTTTCAGAATAGGAAGGAGTATTGTATTCTGTGAAAACTGCTATCGCTGTCTGTCTTAGCCAGGAATTAGCAGGAGAAATTCTGTTGTAGCATTCAGAGGTCATCATAGAATCCTAGAACGGTTCAGGTTGGAAAGGACCTTCAAGATTACCTAGTCCCACGCCCCCTGCCATGGGCAGGGACACCTCCCACCAGACCAGGCTGCTCAAAGCCCAACCAGCCTGGCTTTGAGCACTGCCAGGGATGGGGCAGCCACAGCTTCTTTGGGCAGCCTGTGCCAGGACCTCACCACCATGCTTGGTCACTGTCTAATTAAATTGAATTATGTTGGAGTTTTGACCCATGGTGGAATGTGTGGGTTAACTTTCACTCTTTAAACTCATCTGAATTTAAATTGGTTTTAATTTCACTCAAATCTCTGAACACAGGAGCTGGAAAATGAGAATGTAAAGTGAAAATCCTACACTGCAGGCTCTGTACTGATTTTGAGAGGATTCAACAGTAGGTTAGTTTGACAGACCAAAGCTGAGCCAACTGGGGGGGTGGGGGTGTAGTTGTAATTGTTATAGCTGCAGCAATTTATTAGGTTCTTACCCTCAAAACTGACATTTTTAGGATGTCTGGAAAGTGCGTGCATGGTTAAGTCTGGGTCTTACACTACAAAGTTAACCTAAAAAGGAAAGAGTATTTGCTTAGAAATATTTGGAAATAAAGGTTTATTGGTGGGAATACAAAGGAGAGAATAGGAAATCATTAAATGGATTATTCAGATAAGTCAGTTCTAAATGCAGGCTGCCTGTTGTCTTTTACGTACCATGCCTTTCTTACACTTGCATGCTTTCAAGTTGATTTGCCAAAGAATTAAATTATTAGAATCTGTTTACAGTATGTGCTCTTGTGTAGTTTTTTTCCCCAGTGTAGTTCATTGAAATTGCATGACTTCTGTTGCTTAATTTGAGATTTTTACTTCAAATGTCGGTTTACAGTATTTTTATTTTGCTCTTTTAAGCTTAATGCAATGGCAAACAGAGCTGCTGGGAAGGGCTATGAGAATGAGGACAACTACTCTAACATTAGGTTCCAGTTTGTTGGCATTGAAAATATTCATGTAATGAGATCCAGCTTACAAAAACTTCTGGAAGGTATGTTCTAAAGGTACTATAATAGTGTATATGAAAACAGGATAAATATTTTTCTGAAGTCTTTAATAACAGCTTATACAAACTGTATTGATGTTTCTGTATTTTATCCCAGCTCTGTTTAGTACCAGTTTGCTGTGCTCTATTGTAATGAATTACCTTAAACCTTCACCTTTAAACTGTAAACCCAATGAATGAAGTTATTCTGAAGAAAATTAAATGTGGCACACGTCTTGGGTGTACTTGATCAGTATGTCAGTGGCTTGTGGGAAAGATTTCTGTGTTTTCCAAGTATACGTGCATGTATACACATGTTCTGTACCTACATTTTCATATATAGAATACAGATTCTTCAAGGAGCACTAAATTCCACAGAATTCACAATAAGCATATGATTTGTACAAAAGTTGAGCTTTTTGGCTTGGCGAGCCACTTCGGTGCTTGTAGGTACTTTTCAAATTGTTTGTAGAGAAGGGGGCAGGAGGAAACTGAATCACTTCACTGTACCACGAGCTGGTGGTGAAAATGGGGAGGCAGAAGTCTTTTAAATAGTTTTGTTAATATTTTGTTTAGGTCAACAGCTGAAAACAAATTAGAGACTCTTTGTGGAGTATTAACACTGAGATTACAGTGGCAGAAGTCAGGCTTCCACACCTGACTGACAAGGCATATATAAATGCCTTTTAGAAGTATGTAAATATTTCCAGGTATGGAAAAGGTTTACCCTTGTATGGAAGCCTATTCAGATGAAGGCATTCTGGCTGCATTGGTCAAGAAATCCTACAGGCTGACGATGTAGTCTTGCTTGCATTAAGCATGTATCTGCTGCTAACCTATTCTTCAGGCACTCTGCATGGAATACTACTGAGCTCTGATAATACATATTTTTTTGGCTATTCCTGCACAAACTTTATTGAAGGGAAAGATGAGCAGCATGAGCGTGAACTTCAGTTTTTAAACTTGACATAATCCTCTTTGTCTTGTGAATATGTTCAGTTCCAAGAAACTAGCCAATACATCTCGATGTCCTTTTGTTGTTTTTTGAAGAGGCCTGCTCCTGTGTAATAACATCTGATGTGGAAGTGTGTGCATCATGCAGTTAAAGTTCAGACTTCATATTCCTTCCATTTGACTTACCATCCTACCGACAGTCCTTACCAAATATACTCCATCCTTAATGAAAGCTACAGAAAGATTATTTGTATTTCCTTGTGTGGAGGATTGGTTTAAATGAACTTGATTACTCATGATTTTGTGTCTATGTCTATAGTTGTTTTCCAGATCAGCTTTTGGGGTAAACTAACGCAGTTCTACCTTTGTTCAGTCTGTATAATTCACTAGAGTGTTGCTGAATGCCATTCTAGAAGTACAACTGTCTTTAGGGGTAGGAAGGACCCTTAAAAATTAGGGAGGTATACCATAATTTACTCTTCAGACCCCTGTAGAAATATGCTGTCTGGAAGGAAATGCTATGCAAGTGGCTCATACCTTAAAATGAGGAAAAGTCACTTAACTTCTGTGTACTAGATTCCCCTGGACACGCTGAACTGAATGTTCTCAAATCAAGAATGTGATACCAATTACCCCATTTGTTCAAGAGCCATTTTAACTGGGACTGTCCTCAACTTTATCATGAATGACTGTTACTCATTCTTCAGCATGTGTCCTGCTCCTAGGTTGCTTATCTGCCCTGTTTCCTTCCAAATCTGATGATTCTATTTGCAAGCAGAATGTAAGATCCTTCCCACCATCCTTTTGTAATGAAACTATACCATGGCGCATGCTAGGGTCATTTACAGTCTATTCTTATCTCAGATTCGGCTGTTATTTAAATATCTTGCATGAAACAAAACTTCTAAACAGCTTTCCTCAGTGTGGACATGATACTGCTCCCCTGATGAGCAGAATGTCCATCTATACAACATCAATGGAAGAATCTTCACATAGACTAAACTTGTGGCTGTGGTGTTAAATATAAATTCCAGTTCTTAAATATTCAAAACTATAGTACTACATGTTGGAAAAGTTTGATAAACGAAAAGGCTTTGTAGATGTTAAGAAACAATGTATTTGAGGAAAAGTCTCAATAATAGCTGCTGTGGTCTGCTGTGTGTATTTTGATAATGTACGTGTGTCAACTAAGGATTTTTTTGTGGAGTGCCTATATAGGGGATGCAGTTGTTTGGTTTTTGGTTTATTTATTAAAAAACATCCTCTCCCACAACCCACTGTGCTTCAGTCTGCATGTTCTAGTCACCTGTTGAATTGCTAGTAGTGTGTATAAGGACAAACAAGCAGTGGAACATACAGGTTTTGGAGTTCACATGCATGCAGGGCATGCATTTTTATGATGGGATCCATGCAGCCAAAACTATCTTGAATGATAGTTATTGTGAAGTAGCTAAACATTTTTGACCCTTCTAGGGGCTATAAGGGAGTAAAATGATTTATATTTTTTTTAGCATGTAAGTGTCAAAACTGTGTCAATACAATTTCTTTTTCATCATTAAGTAGTATAAAAAATGTGTCAATTCACAGAAATAGAGAGTAATTCTTTGGGCTCAATATATGTGTTGGTATCTCTGCCTTGGATTATAAAAATGTAGAAATCTAGCTAGAAGAGGGAAATAGTAATGGTAAATATTTTTACCAAGCTGAAAATTCTGAACAAAAGCAGATTTTGACAGCAGTATCTGGGTGAAAACAGAGGGCTGGAAGGCTGTTTATTTTCTAGCTGGAAGCTTGTGCTTTAAGCCATGAGCTATAGAATGTAGAGGTGCGCAGCCATGAGTAGCCTCTAGAAATCCCTTCCCTGCATGTTTTGAATTTCTAGATAATTCAATGCTTTCCGTTCTTTCCTTTACCATAACCATAGAGTGGTGGACCTCTTTGCATGCTGTTGTGGTGGAACAGGTGTATGGAACCACTGGCGCAGAGAGAGCGTGAGCTAGGTGAAAGGATCAAGTAGTTCTCAGCTGATTTCCTCAATGTGCTGGACCTTTCAGAAGCAGAACTCTTGCCTAACAGTGCTAGCTCTTTCCAAGCCCAGGGAAAACTAGCATGGCTTTTTCTGTTTTTACTGGTATTTCCAGACTAATCTTTAAAACTAGGTCTTGCATCCAGGGGTTTCTTGATGTTTTGTTGCCTCGCTGTGCTGTGGTTTGCTAGATAGATTTGTAGATGACAAAGATCTATGGGCTTTAGAAAAGGTGCTGTGACACTTCTTGGAAGCCTGTCTTTATTATAACATTCAGCAGCAACTGGCACTGTGACACTTTCTGGGCAGTGAGGAATATATCAAAACTTGTACGGCTGAAAGCTGAGAAACCTGTAGTGCAGATGCAGGAAAGTTCCATAAGGCAGTGGTTTAGGAGTTTGTAGCCTTCATTACAGTAGGGGACTTGAGTGACCATCAAGCTGCATCAGAAAATGACTTGGTGAAGTTTTTCTCTACTTTCCTTATTGACTCACTCCCATAGTCAGAGATGATTATTTTGCAGCTGTGGTATGAATATCCCCACTGACAGCTTTTTGGATACAGAACCTCTTTATTTTCATTTGGGGCCCGTTAGCTTAGAATCATAGAACTGTTTAGGTTGGAAAAGACCTTTAAGATCATCAAGTCCAACAGTTAAGCGTGGTAGACAGTAGGTTTCCACTGTGATAGGGGCACATACTTCCATAAATGGCAACTTGGGTATGTCTTACAACATAGATGAAGCTGTGTTAGCCACTGAATATTTCTTGTTGTCAGAAGTTTGTCATGTTTGCACAGTCATGTAACTGAGTTGCTACTCAAAGTTGTACAACAACCAGGTTCTCTGTCCCATTTCTGTATTGGTAAGTGTCTGTGTGAGAAACTGTCACTCTACCTCTACACCTCTTGCTGCTGTGGTGCAAGGCATCTTTCTTGCTGCCTTATCAATTGCCACTGTTGTTATGGGATCAAAGTATACTGGGGAAGAATGGTAGAGAATAGTCAGGATTGTAGTATACCAGGTCTGGAGGTAGGCAAAATCTTAACAGATTTCAGTTTATCATAATGTCCTTTTACTGCACTCACTTTATTCTTCGAAGCAGAGTGGGGAAGGTGATGAAACTCTGGCAGTCTGACTACTCTGAACTGTATGTTTTGTCTGGATGCAGCTATTCCTACTAGTAGTGGTAATTTTTAAGTACTTCTGGTAAGCTTTTGGTATTTGTGTTGCCTTCCTTGGTAAAGCTCCCTGTTGGGGATAACAAGTGTGTTTACTTTAAATGCTACTTTGTCAAAAAAACCACCAAGGTCTTACTCGGGTCATTCATGGTTATTGTAGTTCTACAGAGTTGAATTTTGGATGGAGAATATTTTGTAGTACCCCTCTCTCAACTATTTGAGTAGTGGTTTCCTGGAAGATTTTTAGTCAATGCACAACATGGAGCATTAGAAAAAATACACAATTATTCTTTCTCCGTTGCAGGGTATAGGCAGCTGCAGCTGCTTAAGGCTTTCTAATTCTTGGTTTCTTTCAGTCTGTGGCACAAAAGGTTTGTCTGTCAATGACTTTTTGTCTGGTCTGGAGAATTCTGGATGGTTGCGTCACATCAAAGCTGTGTTGGATGCTGCTGTCTTCTTAGTCAAGGTAACTTATGTGCTGCTGCTTTGTTTGATGAGAATTTGACTTGCTACCAGGCAAAATTATACTTAATATTATGTAATGTGTAAAATCCTGCGATTTTTCTTTTTGCAGGTAGATGCTTAATATATACTGATCCATCTGATACACTGTTTTAATTATCTTTATGACTGGAGATGTTGAATATGCTAGCTAATGTTTTGGAGTGTGTGGTTTTGGTTTTTTGGGGTTTTTTTGAATGCTGCTTGGTCCCCTTATTGGGGGATGAAGGGATCCTTATATTCCCTGGTTCTTTTACATATTTATGAAAGGTCTAACTGGTTTAGAGGTGGATGGATCAAACTAATTGGTGTACCCTGAAAAACAACTCACGGGGCACTAATTGCAGAGAAGCCAAACCGCCTACACTGACTTAATGTGGCAAGGAAATGGGACTCTGTGAAGAATTCAGAGGAACAATTACCTCTGCCAGACACCTATGAAGCCACGGGCTTGACCTGAGGGGGACTGGGTGAAAAAAAAAACCTGGATCTTTGTTTTTAGTAGGTGAAATAACAAGGAGTTACTTTACTGAAAAGTGGGTAATTCTAAAGATGACTCGCAAATACCTGGGCTACCAGGATTTGAATTCTTAGCTGAAGCTAGTAAGCATTTCCTAGTCCTTAACTTTGGTGTAGTATAATGAGGACCAAGTGGGTCTCTTTAATGGTGTGTTTGCATTATTTTTGGTTTTGAACGTGTTTGGTCTGTAATGTGTAGTCTGCTTTCTTAGCATGTGTTGCAAGGGGGTTTTATAAATTTAGTTTTATAAGGGGTAGAAAGAGAACTGGGAATCGCTGTAGGTGTTCTTGTTACTTTGTGTAAAGGTGGTAGTGGGATTTCTTTTTTTATAAGGAGTTTTCCATACTTCCACGGAGAGAATTTCCTAGCTTTTTGGTAGGATCTTTTCCTTATAATAAATATTTTTCTGGCTTAATATAGAAATATTATATAATTATAAAAACATAAAAAATATTTGTTGCTGTGAGTTTGGGATAAATGTAGCTTCTGTATTTATTTACTAAATTTTGACTTCTGTCTAGAACGCTCACTAAGAAACAACTGTTTTGCAGGCAATAGCGGTTGAGAGCGCCAGTGTATTAGTGCACTGCTCTGATGGCTGGGATAGGACTTCCCAAGTTTGTTCTCTTGGAGCTCTCTTACTAGATTCCTATTATAGAACAATCAAAGGATTTATGGTAAGCAAGTTGTTGCATTATTGAGTTGTTCCTTGGTAAATACAGGACGTAAATTTTTTTAGTAAGGGAGCAGTGTAAATGTACTGGTATCTTTTTTTTTTGTAGGTACAAATAAAAAATAAGATTTATAGTATACTGATAAGTATTTCTTTTAAAAATACTTTGCTGCTGGGAAGAACTATTTATTTTAAATCTAAACTAAAATCAAATAGTGGATTGCTTTAGGCACCCTGCAGAAGTGTTGTAATGACTGCCTCTTGTATCCAAAAAAGCACTTTGTAATTCTTCTATAACATAAAGTGCTTATGTGAGATAGTAGATATAACAAATTATAGCGGCTCTTTGCTTCTATTGCTTGTCCCAAAATCAACATTATTAAAATCTAAAAACGACAACTCTGCTAATAACAGACCTGAAGATACTTAAGCAGTCTAAATTTTTCATCTTTCTATAGACAGGAAGAATTGCAGTTTATTATTCCATGTTTTAGAGTAGGAAAATCAATGCTGTTTTGCAGTGGCAGCACAAGGTATTATAGGAACTCCTGAAAGATTGTACATAAAACTAGTTCCATGTATTGGTTAGAACTAACTACCACAAATATTACAAGCAACAAAAGTAAAGTTGAGGAGGAATTAGAGGATTCCTTTTTAGTGTTTTTAGTGAATAGTGAGAATGTGTGTAATCATTAGGGAAGCGCGCTCTCTTTTTTTTTTTTTTTTTTTTTTTTTTTTTTTGTCCTCACTATCAATTAGATTTCTGTGAAAACTTCTGCAATAGGCAGGCAGTACTCAGTCCCTTTTTGGTGCTTCATACTGTGACTGAAGTAATAACACAAGCTAGTGTTGATGTTAACAAACTTATTATATGATATAAAAATCTTACAAAGATTACATTCTGTGGTTTTATGTAAACCATGATAGCAGGAATGCAATACTAAAACTTTTCCTATGCCTTGCAGTTTTTAACAGGTTGGTTGATAATCTACTTGTGAGGTCATACAACATTAGTATGCTTAAAGGGAACCTGGCTTAACAGCAGTTGTCTGATTGTCAACTTGCTGAACGCTTTTACTGATTTTAGAAGCATACTTTGAGAATCTCTTGTGAAAGACTTCCAAGAAAGTAAAGAATTATAAAGTGACAAATAGTTGCTCCTACTGTAGTTTGACTCAAATTTAAAATACAATATATCAATAATCTGTGAGGTTAATACTATAGGTATAAGATTGAGTAATGCTTTTACATGAGACTTTGGTTTTTTTACCCTCTAGGTCTTGATAGAGAAAGACTGGATCTCTTTTGGGCACAAGTTCTCTGACAGGTAGTTCACTCTTCCAATACAGTAAAATGTATACAGTGAACTAAACTAAATATTCTTAAAAGCAAAAGACAACTTATGGGTTTTGAACTACTGCAGTGTTGCTAGAAATTTTGCAATGAGTAAGCTATCTTCAACAGGCAGTGCATTTTGTATACTGCTATTTATTCAAATACCTATTGGATAATTGATTTATGTTTTAGACATGAACTTCTAGTGCTACTGGTGCCTTGCTCTCAGATGTTGATGACTGTGGCTTAGGTCCGCACATATGCATAGGCAGTGCAAAAGGAACCTCAAGCTACGTCCCCGCTATTTAGGCATATAAAACACTTAGTTTTGATATCTGTAAAAATGAGTGTACGTTTATGTTTACTTCTAATGAAGTCACATCTACCTTTAGAAGTCCTGTATGTTAAGAGTTCTGTTTTTCCCCTTGATCTGCCTATTGTCAGCTATGACAATAGCCTTGCTGTTATTTACTGCTTATTAATTTGCTTTTAGCTGTTATACTGCAAATGTTGACTATGGAAGTAATACACAAAAGAACCTAACTGTCTTGTGTTGCTCTTCTGTACTGAATATAGATGTGTTGATTATTTACAAGTCAGAAAAACAGGTTAAATATAGATCTATTTCTATTCAAAAATTGCTTGTGTTCTCAAAGTTAGGTGGTTACTCTCCAAACCAAAGCTAGTGTCAAATTAACGTGCTGTCTTTTAAAAGCAAGTGCAACTAAGACTTTTGATTTCTAACTTAAACCAGTTTCAACCTGTTTATGGAATCTTTTTCAGGTGTGGTCAGTTGGATGGTGATCCAAAAGAGATCTCACCAGTGTTCACCCAGTTTTTAGAAAGTGTGTGGAATCTGACTGAGCAGTTTCCACAAGCCTTTGAGTACAATGAAGCTTTCCTCCTTCAGATCCATGAACACGTCCATTCATGCCAGTTTGGTAACTTCCTTGGAAACTGTCAAAAAGAGCGAGAAGAACTTAAGTAAGCAGGCATCATGATGTCTTTTGTTTATTCTGGAAGACTAAGAACTCCTGTGAATCTTCTGCAGTTTAGGCTCTGAACAGCAATAGACACAGGATTCATAGTACTGAAAGTGATGTTGAACCCTATCAGGGAACAGCAGTGCTTCTTGTACTTTTGCACAAGATGACAGTCTTTCTAATTCTGGGAGAAGAATCCCATGCTCATTTTCCATAGGGAAAGTTAAGGTTTCTTTCTCCTCTGATTGTAGTTTTTTTTCTTTCCCCCTGAAAATAGGTAAGCCTAAGTTTGGAAGTCTTACTTCATTCCCTCCCCCAATCTATTTTTGGGTAACCTTAAAATTCTTGCCTGCTCAAGTCTGATTACTGTCAGAAGATTTAATAGGATGTCTCCAAATGCTTTCAGTTGAAAACTTCTGCAAAGTTTTCATCAGTTCATTTTTGTCTCAAACTGTGTATTAAAAGTATTTATTGCAACTAGGCAAAACTTGCACAGCATAAGCAGTACTACTTCTAAATCTGACAGTTACATCTGACATTAGCATATGCCAGGAAGAAGTTGATTTTGCTAAGAGCTCTTAATTCAAGATTTATAAGTATTTCCGGTAACTTTTTGAAGAAAGTTAGGAGTAATTGGGTTGAGCAGCTTCTGTTCTTTTTGCTTGCAGTCAATGTCTTGACCTTGATCTTTTCTTGTTTTAAGGTTAAAAGAGAAGACATATTCCTTGTGGCCGTTCCTTCTGAATGAACAAAAGAAATACCGGAATCCTCTGTATAATCCAGACTTTTCTCCAGAACTGACTCTTTTGGAGCCTAATACAGTATCATTCAATTTTAAGTAAGCTTAAATTGTATACAGTATATCTTCTTCAGTTTTGTCTTTACCCTGCATAGTTAAAACTGTATGCTTCCTGCAGGTTTTGGAGAAATATGTACCATCAGTTTGATCGAAGTATGCATCCCAGGCAATCTGTGCTCAATCTTATAATGAACATGAATGAACAAAATAAACAACTAGAAGAAGACATTAAAGAACTGGAAGCTGTAAGTATTATAAAAGAAGCGTGTGTACTTGTGACTTGTTCTTCAGATTCATATTTATAGTCTGTAATAATGCTGCTTGCTTTCACATGAATGTCACTACTGTATGGCCTGCTGCTTACTCTGTGTAATGTTGACTTTGACTTTCACTGCTTCTATGCTGAATGCCAGACTGTGCAGCCAGTGTTTTGCTCTTAAACACAATTTATTTTGCTTTACTGATGAACTGTATTATGTGAAAGTGCCTCTACTGTCAAAGCATTACTGAAGATGGCTTAATGTAGGCTAAATTTATGTGAAACTTACCTTGGATAACAAGGTACCCATCATAGCTACAGCTGTGGTGCTAAACCAAAGAGACTGAAAATTTTATTTCCATTATAGCTACTGAAACGGAAGCATTAGTTACTGTCCTTCTTTTAACTTCATATGCAGGTGCATGCTGTTGTAAGTCACCATAATTATGGGGCATATAAACTGTAATGCTATTTGAAGACAGGGCTAAATCCAGAGACCAGATTTATAGAAATGACTTCTAGGTGCTACAGTAAACAGTCAGGAAAGACTGAATGGTGTAGCTCGCTTTATTCTAGTATGACTTAATCAGTTGCTTTTAATTGATACTTCGTTATAGTCGAAGTGCTGAAACTTCAGAATGATACCTCTTAAGAAATGCACAAGTTCTCTAATTACCAGTTTTACTACTCTGTGTGGCTAGGAATGGTAACACAACTCCTGCATGTGATGTTGGGGGTGGAAGAGAGGAAATACAGCTTCTCTAGGAGGAAAGACACTTATTAAAAAGATCCTACTGTAATGTAATGAGTGCACATCACTTAAGATTAAACTGTTTTGATTCTTAATTGTATATTTGAAAGTGTCTATACAGTTGAAGCAGCAAGATGAAAACTCAAAATGAAGAAAGCAGAAGAATAAGCAAGCTGTAAACTGATGTCTCAGTTCTGAATTTTCTAAAAACTTGTTCCAAGGTGTAACTTGGTAACCTGAGCTCATACCACTTACCACTTGAGTGATGAAGAGATGTAGTTGTTTGAAATACTGATGTTGACTTTCCTACTGCTGTTTCCATCATCAAAAAGTTGATGTTGAGACAGAAGTTTTTGGACTCGGTCTCGGCTCTAAGAGCACAAACACATCAACAAAAAATCAGTTCAGTTAACTAGTTCAAGTTCCCAGTTACTGGGTGAGATTTTTTGAATAAAAAAAAGCTGACAAAACCTTAATCCAAATCTTTCCTCTTCTCTTGCTCAAGGCTTGCAGGATAGGTCCTTTCCTCCAGTCCTGCTTTCTAGTGGACGACATCTAGTGTATTTCTGCATTTGAACAAACAGTATTGGCATTTTTCAGATCTAAAGGAAAAGTATTTTAGAAGGTTTTTAGGAAGGGCATAAGGGCTTTAAGTATGAAATGCTCTTTGTCTTTAAGAGACTTGTGGTCTACTGTAAGCTTCCTGCTTGTTAATAGTTCCAAGGCCACCTTCCTCTGCCTGCACTCCTGGAAGTATTCTCATCTTGATAGCAATTAAACAAGGGGCAAGCCGGGAAGAACCTCTCCTTCTCTATGGACGTTGACAGGCAACCTTTTTGCCTTCTGCTTGGCTGCAAATTTCAAGCATACAGGACTTGTAGAATCTGCTGGAAACTGGAGAAAAATGTCTTGTCCAACAGTCTAACGCTTAATAATAGTTACACATCTAACCTAGGGTATGTAATACGGGGTTCTGCAGACGCTGAGTTGGCCTGGAAACTAAATGGATTTGCGTTCTTTTAAAGGCAGAATATTATCAGTAAAGCAGTCATGCTCACTGTAGTAACTATTATCTATGTTTCAGAAAATAAAGCAGAGAAGTGGGCAGTCAGATGCAGTCCTTGGGAAGGAACATCAGCAGTCTGCTCATCCTGCACCCATGGCACTGAAGACCCCTCCATCCTTCAAAGAGCAGCCGCTGATCCCAGTGAATGATGCTGTGAGAACTATAGAGGGCAGCAACACAGCAGACAATCGCTACAGTGAATTTGTGGCAGAGTTCTCAAAAGCTGAGCCTGCTGTTGTCAGCTTGGAGTATGGAGTGGCCAGGATGACCTGCTAATTAAAATCCTGCACTGTGTTCCTCTTCTAGACTGATTGAATTAAGAGATGGATCATGTTGAGGATGGGTCTGTGCTGCATGACCAAAACATGATTTGTATATTGGCAAGTTTTTTCAATGTAGACTAGAACAGCATGCTAGTTGTCAAGTGGTTGCTGTTCTCTTAAGGAAAAAAAAGTTCAGTTGTCTTAAAAGAAATGAGGGCATTTGGTGAGTAGTGACTAAAAATCAAGGAATGGTATGTCTTTGGACTTTGTCTCTGGACAAGTCGGTTTGCACTAAATTGATTAAAATAGTAATATTACTTTATTCAGTATAGGAAAACAGGTGGTCTTTCACAAATTGATTTTATTTGGGCAAGAAAACTTGAACTTTCTATTTTAGGAACTGAAACTACATGTATATACTAGCATATGATATGAGTATGTATACCCTTGTTTAATGTCACCCAGTACTAACTTTCAGTGTATTAAGTGCCATGGAAAAGTATGATATATTTCAGATCATAAAAAGTTGGCCTTAAACCTGTCAGATCAATGATATTGCCCTTTACTACTGCAGTCTACCTGGCTCTGTTTACATTGCATTTGCTCAAATTGTTACTTCCTGAAAACAGGACTGAATATAAGGAATGAAGTACGCCTAAGCTGGCACAGCCTTTCAGCAAATAGCTGTATGAATGTTAATGTATCACTGAGGACTTTTTTCTTAGTTTCCTCTGTTGTTTAAAATATAATGATTGGCCTGATTATTTTTTTTTTTCCCCTTTCTGGCAGCTCAGTAGATTGAGTATTGTTGAAGTTACAGGTTGTCTGATCTTAAATTTTTTGATTTGTGGCAAGGTATTTTAAATGTAGAGTAAAAAGAGTGAAACACATCATGTAAGATAAATAAGCCAATAGCCGACTAGTCAGGTTCATTCAGTTTGTTTACTATGTACTGTGCAGTTGTTCAAGTTGCAAGAATGGAAACAGAAGTTTTGGAAGTGTAGTCTATTGACACTTTTGCCAAGTTAGTCATTTATGTGTCCAAAGCTCATGAGAAACTGAGTGCCTCCTAAATCTTTCACTAGAAAAAAAATTTTAGTTGTTACTGAAACACCCTTCTCGTCTTGTAAAAACTTGTCCATCTATGCATATTTGAAGTAATTTCAGTACATTGTGGAGGTTTTTTATGTAATTGGAGAGAGGACAAAAACTTCTAGAAGCATGAAGTAGAGATCATGGGACACAAACTTAAAGTTTGTGAGTTCCCCCTTTTTTTCTTAACTATATATCTGTAACCTTCTAGTAAGGGAAAAGGTTGTTGCTGAAGTTTGTCTCATGATGAAGTTTATGAGCAGATTACAGAACAGGGAAGAAAAATGCTGGTGGCCATTTCTAAAACAGAGGTATAAATTACAACTTTGGGTATTAAGGTGCCTAGGTATGATGATAGATTAATGCTACTGACCTTTTAGCTCTAGATTTAAATCTTTTTTTGGTTACAAGTGAAAATTAGTTTATTCTCATTCTAATCCCTGAAGTCTGCTTTGTTAAAATTACTAGTTTGCCACACAATTTAACATAATTGGCAGTGTTTCCCTCTGCACCATATTGGATCCAGGACTCGTATTTACAAGGCCAGTATGGGTCATGATCAAGTTGCTCTTGTGAAGCTGTCTGGGAGAAATTAACTGTGACTCCTGTATCTGATTAGTAATTCACCCATTTCACTGATTTGTTTTTTTAAAAGCCTATAAGTGTAAATAAATGTTCCTAAGTATTTTTATTCCCAAAGATACGACCATAGTGTCATCTTTAAAATACACTATCCAGTCATTTAAACATGCTTAGAATTTCTCCACTACAAGTTTTGATATTTTCACATTTGCACAGTGGTGCCTTACAGGGTCGCAGCAAGAGAGGTTTTTGTGCCTTGTTATTTATTGTCTCCCCTTCTCCCACACTTCTGTATCAACTTAGTTCTGTGGTTTTCCTTGGGAAAAACATCTTATGTATATTAAGCTTGTATTGTATCACAGTAGTGAAACCAACTTATCGCTGGCAATATAGGTAAGTGTTAATAATTTGTATGTACTTGTTTTAATATTTAGCTGCTCTGGTGTGCCATGTAAACTTTTCATATTTATTGTTTAGAGTTTATAGACTCAAAAGATTATATTAAGCCTTTTTGCAAATACTGTTGTATGTTGTTTTTACTTTAACAGCCATCTGAGTGCCCCTGTATACAAGGCTTTTGAAGAGATGTGTTCCCTCTCAGTACTGTTAAAGTGAGTTTACTTTGGTCCTCAGGCCCTTTTTATGGGCAGAGTTTGCTTCTGAGCGAAAGGAATCGGGATGCGTTTTTATTTAAATCAAGGTAGGCATGTTAGGTCAGCTTTGAAATGCCATAATACTATCTGCTCAGGCATAGAACCTGTTTCTTCGTCAAGAAATACCATACTTCTTGATCTGAAGTAAGTATTTTACTCCAGTTAATATGCGCATAGAGCTTTATAAGGCTGTTTTGTAGAGCAGCCTTCTTAAAAAGTCCAGATAGCTCTGCCAACTCGGCCCCCAGGGTCACCAGCGAGAAAAGTTCCTGCAGAGAGGCAGCTGTCTCTTCTCATTTGTTGTTTAGGCTTAAGCCAAAAACTACCTAAAGCACATGGGACCTGTGGTGAAGTAAATAGATAGTAGCAAAGTGAGCTTCAGCAGAAAGCTTGGCAGGATGGCCAGGACTCAGCAGGGTGGGGCTGTTCTGTGTCCTTCAAGAAGGGTTTAAAAAACATCAAGCAAGCTGACTGAAAAAAAAACTGGCAGAAGCCTTCTAGGAGCAGAAAGAATTTTAATTATTTCAGTGGATGAGCTTTTCTTCATAATGAACGTGCTGCTCCAAGAGCAGTTAGAGCACTGAAAGGTGCCTGGTACGATCAAAATAATGCACAGAACTCTCACGCTGCAGCATTACTGTGTTGTTGGTACACTCACCAAGTTGCTTGGGAATATAATGTCCCAGATAAAAGTTGCTAGAGTTGATTCTGCTCTGTTGCTTGCAAGGCTTTGACACCTGTCAGTTCTGTGCTTCACCTTGAGAAGGTCTTGGTGAAGTCCTTGGGTTTCTGTGTTTTGTGCTGTAGTTGATCTTTTTTTCCAGTCAGAGTGCTATAAAAGAGAAATATTTCCTTTTAATTAACCAAGCCGATAGTCTCACCTGAGCAACTACAACTGGTTTCACTTTGTACTCCAGACAATTTAAAATATTTATTTCACTAGTACAGAAAGAGGTGGGTTTATTTTTAAGAGGCTTGCTATTACTGTAATATATTCTTCAATACAAGTTTAAATATCCAACTGTTCTCTTTTGTAGGACAACTGCCAAATCAACAGACTAAGAAATTAATTAAGCAACACTGAACTGAGTGTGTGCATTTTCCACACATGTCCAATTACTAGTGACCTAAATCTAGGGCAAAAGCCTGAAGTCTGGAGAGTCCATTTAGAGAATTGGAACAGCAACCCTTCCACAGGGATGTGCGGTTTTATGTAGAGCAAATGCTCTAATGTAATGTTGTTTTAGAGGGAAAGCTATTACAAATAAAACTGTGACAATTTGTGTCCCGTCCTCAGGATAAGCAAGTGTGCTGGAGAAGGCCTTGCTTGGAAAGGTGTGGTGGTCTTCCTCTGTAGCTGCTGTTTTCCTAAGGCCTTTTGGTGAAGTAACACGTCAGCAAATCTCTGAGAATTTGCTACTCCCATTCTGGTAAACTAAGCGCATACCTAGATGCACGGTTGGGCTGAAGTGGGCTGGGGTACCTTGGCTTCACCACCATCCACTTAAGGAAGTGACACAAACAATACAAAGAAATTCAGTGTTAAAATAGCACAGGGCACACGCTATCAGCAGCTGTTCTTTAGAGTCCTGCCCTGCTCTTGAGCAAATACAGCTAGCACGAGGGCCTCGCATAAGTGTGATGGCTGCTTTCTAGTTAGTGTAAAGATAATCTGATTTCAAACTAGATCATCCCTCCGCAGTGGTAACTATAGATCTCTAGGTCAGAGCCTAAAGGTTGCTCTTAAAACTCTTTAGTTGCTAATAGTTCTAAACCTGTAGCTGATCATAGTCTAAGTATACTGGTTGTGAAACCTATATTAACCTTTAGGATTAGAGCTGTAGATTAGACTGAAGTTTGCTTTGACTTGCTTTTGCCACTTAGGCCACACTTCCCTCCAACTGCTGCTTACTGTGGTGCCTGGTATCTGTGAGATGTGACAGGTGGCTTAATGCTCTGGATGTTTCAAAAAGCTGGAAGTACTGCAACTTCTTTCCACTATTCTGAAAGCTTGGATCTGCCTTACTGAACAGTGTGGGTGAGCTCATGTTTGATCTAGCTAGCTTGACCTGCCTGCATGTTAAATAGCATTGAAAACCAGCATGGTGCAACTTCTGTATGTGCCATAGGCTTAAGGAAAAGGATGTGGTTGGAGACCCTTGTCACAGCATGTAGCAAGGAACAGGACCCTGCTGGAGTACGACTCAATAAAGGAGAAGCAGTAGAGCTGTTTTGATGTCCAGCAGCAGCTCAGGGTCCTGAGGTGGAAGGTCAGAGGCATGCTGCTCCTGAGGTCACTTTCCAGGTCCCAGAGAATTCAGTGACCTGGTCTATTAAACAGTTGTAGCTGAACAACTCTGCAGTGGCATCAGGCAAGAGGAAATGTACATCTGAGTCTGTGTTTCTTAACCTACTGGCTTCAAGTAATAAATGTCCTGGTGGTAACTTTGAACTTGCGGTGCAGTATTTTCTTTATCCTTGTTTATAGGTTTAACTCTTGAGGTCAGTTGTATACTGTTTATAATTAAGTAGGATTATAGTTTTTGACACACACTATAAAAGCGTTTTCCGTTTTAATGACAAGGTTAACGTGTACATACATGCAGAGATACAAAGCACCAGATATTTCTGCTGAGTGCTTTTCTTGCAAGTAGGCAGCCTTGGCGAAGGCCCATGCTGCCCCACAAGGACATTTCTTATGACCTAGCATTACAGATTGGTTTCCTTGCTCTGTCTTACTGTTGCTCTTCAGTCTTACAGTTCATCCTTGTGGCTGGCTGTCAGCAATGTCCCTTGACAAACATCTTTCCAGCAATGAAAATGGGTTGATTTGTTTTTCTGTGTCATTTTTACCCCTGGACTAGTGAACTTGGAAAAATACCACTTATTTTCCCTTTCAGGGCTTTTGAGTGCCTGGTGATTTCCACAGGCGGTTTACTTAAACAATTTAACTTCAGATCTGGCTATTTTTAAAAAAAAAATAAAAATAAAAAAATTCAATTGTTGGATGTGGTGAAGGGAAAGAAAACTGTCTTCATTGTCATGTATCTGGAAAGTGGCTGTTTCACTAGCATTTATTGCTCTATGTAACATTCCCTGTAAAAACCATTTATCTTTGTGCTGGGATCATGCTTGATATATATTCCTGAAGAAACTTTAGCAAATGGAATTTTGTAATAAGTATTTGTCTGTGTTTTGAAAATCCATAAAGCTTAAAATAAAATGAACTTAATATTGCCAATCTGGGCATTAAATAGTCCATTTATAATAGTGTATGAATGTTAAACATGTTGAATAATGAGAATTTTATGGATGAATCGTATCTGATAGAGGCTATAGAGTACAGAAATTACTTCACCTATTTTTATTTTTTTTTGTTTCTTGAATGATTCTGTAACTTGTGGATATGGGAGACTGGCTCAGCTTCATGTTATTGACTCTAGACTCTGGTCTATTAATTACGAACACTATTCTGTACCCAAATTAATGGTTCAGTGTGAGGACAAGAGAGCTCTGTGTTTACTTAGCATTACCATCACTCCATATGTGGTAATCCAGATCAACATTTTAAACAGCTCCAACAAATCTGGTAAAGGAATTGGAATAACTTGTTAGAAGCACCAGCTTCTCAGTGACTTTTCTATTAATTACGAACAGTTTTCTTCGTATTTCTGAGTCTTCTTGGGACTCTACAGCTGTAATCTTTATTTAGTAAAGATAATTGGTTCTTGTCATGGTAATAAAGCTCTCCAACCAGTACTTGTTACACAATCTCAAGCTTCTAGCAGCATTTTACTCATGTTTCCTTCACCCACATCCAGCTCCATCTGGATCTACACTGAGAATAAGGTTTCTGATAATAGTACGGATGGAAATTAATGCACTAGAGCATTGGAATATGCAATGTATAGTCAATGTTGTAATCTTTATTACAGGATGGAAGCCTCTTGCTGTAGATAGATGCAAGTTAAAAGGGCTGTCTTCAATCTGTTGGAGGTCTTCATTTGAGTTGGCTTCCTTTTTAGGTAAGCAGGCTGTATGCTGGAATACACTGTGGGAGAATCTGGTTAGTACCATTAGGAGGAAATGTCAAAACTCCTGCTAAGTCATAGCAGTGTGTTTAACCATGAGCCGCAACAATCATAATGTCGGTCAGCTGGGTTCTGTATCCAGCGGCAGTGGCTGCTACATGAAGCGCATGAACATGTTCATCCGTGTGTGCTTCTAATGGGTGGATGCTACTGGGAGTAGTGAAAGCACAGGGTTTCATATGTGCATGTGGAGGGAAAAGCTAAGTTTAACTTCAGTTCTTAGTACAGCCTAGAGGCTGGTTAATTTATTTTACTGACTTAGTCTATGGAGCATTCATTGCCTTGCTTGTCTAGAACTGCTGCCTGCATGAGTTCAGGGATTACTTGGAGTGTGCATGTTTAAACTGAGGGTAAACGGCATGTGTGAGAATTAACCGGCTACTGTGCAGAGTGGTTGAGGAGAAGCAAGTGGGTTATAAAAACTATATAAAGGCAAAAATGGAGATGGATATGTTATTATTGACCCTTGTGCTGGCCGCACTGGGCTGTGGGAGGAAGGGCTGATACTGCAGTGGCTTTAGGGCTCTGATGCTCGCTGAGCTAGTTCCAGATGCAAGATTGAGTGATCCTAAAAATGTTGCTGTCCACTTTGCGTTTATTTTTCCATCCCCTGAAGCTGCCCTGGATAAAGCACTGAAGATGCCTGCATTCTCGCAAGAATATGGCTTGGCAGAGGACAGGGCTGTGCTCTGAATATTCAGGAGTGTGGATGTTCAGACACGTTCCTCAGCCGTGCTATGAGCTGCTCTGGCCCAGTCCCTTTGTGAAAGCATGAGGCTGTTGCAGCTTTGTGCACTGTTTTGAGATTCATGTGAGAATGCTTTAATAGGGTAAACATTCTCAGTGATTGGATCCTTCTATAATTTCTAATCCCACTTTAAGCTGTTAGCAAACTTGTTTTCAGTAGCATGCTGGTGGAAGAAATAATTCTTAATAAACAGATTGCTTGGCTGTTGGACTTGGCACGTATGCTGTCTTTCTAGGTTATCTGGTGACATGCAAGTGTCACATAAATTCACAATATGAGAGTGTGTGACTACCATGATAGAATAAAACTTTGATTTACTTTTTTCTTGAATGTGATAAGGACGCATGAGCAGGAAAGGTATGCCAAATGCTGTTGTATTGTTTATTTGAATGGCTTTTAACTGCTTATTGTGGGTGCAGGAAATGTCTAAAGAGACTACTGAGAGCTGTTATGGAGCATACTGAAAAGGAATGATTAGTGGAAGAAAAAGTATGAAAGCTTATGCATATGTTGAATCTACGTTTTAAGGAGGGATTTGTTTTGTAACTCTACTTCATAAGTGATTTAAATCCCAGTGTGAATGCAGCTAGAGGTGTGTGGTTAGTGTCTCATAAGAGAAACCTAAGCACTCAGTGCCTGGTGCTCTATCAAGACACAAAGCATTGTAAATCTAGTGGTCGTTCTTAACAATTTATGGTGAGTTGACTCTGGATGGTGAGTTGTGTTTTGGGGCAGGAAAATCTAACGGGAGAACATGGAGCACAACTGGATGTAACCATTGCTACGAATTCTGTGAAATATGGTGCAGAGAGCAGTGAGGTTTTGGAAGCCGTAAAACAGAACAAAACCCAAAAAGATAACTGAGGCTGAACTGCGCTCTAATTCCTTTGCTGCTGCATATATCCCATAGCACGCAGGTCCATCCACAGTGCCAAAGGACAGCCTGGGAGAAGAGAGATAACTGGTATTTGGCTATTTGCTGATACGAACCAAGAAAAGGAGAGCTGCTTCCCAAGCAGAGATCATGTGAAGGAGATTGCATACTGAGAGTAGGTCACAAGGCTGTAAGAGAATGAATTTCTACTTAGACGGTTGCAGGGGACAGGCTGGTCAGCTGGAGTTCAACAGTGGGGAAAGGATCAGGGTTAGCAGTAAGAACTACTGTAACTTACTGGTGTTTGAGGTATTGTAATGTATGGAGGAACTCAGCTATTTGTATAACCTTATAACCGAGTTATATATAGCCCTAAAAATTCAAATTCCTGGGTCTCGATCTGGCTTGTTCTATTTCAAGATGAGAATCCATATGTAAAATTCTGCTTTGCTACCCTAAAGTCTTGCCAAAAGTTTATTTAAAGAGCACAACTTGGCAGAGACTGCTCTCTTATCTGCAGATTTGCGTCGAGTCCTGTATGCTCTTTTGTGGTTGGTGTTCTTGTGGCTCTTTGGTTTCTGGTCATTTCTGCTATTTTCTTGCTGCTTCTCTCTTATCTGTCTATATTCAGTCAGATTCCAAGGCAACTGAGGCTGAGAAGAGCTGCTGATACATAGCTGCAGAGGTCAGCCAAGGGACAGTGGTTTACTACTGAGCTGCTCCTCTTGGTAACAGCTATCCAAGTCAGCAAGGTAGAAAACTACCATTTGGGATTTCTAGCAACAGTACACTGTGCTTGGTCTGAGTTGCAGAACAGTGCAGTAATTTGGGAACTGGTATTATGGCAGGTCTGCAGAAGAGCTGATGACCTGACCCCATTCTGAAAAGGACCATTAGGCAAGTGCTGCGTGAGCAGCACTTCTGAGTGGCACTTGAGGCGGCTGAGAGTGTGGTGCTCTGTTATTTTGAGGATTAGGGAGAGTTGCTCTGACCTACTGCAATTAAAATGTGTCCTGAAGTTGTGCTGCTTATGCCCAGTCTGCCACTTTGTAGGCAGGTTTATTAGTGTAACAGATAATGGGGGTGCCTTTAGTGTTGGTTAGGCAGCATGTGTGTTGAGGACATGCTCTCTCCCTGGGGAGGTTTTTAGAAATTGGTAATCACAGCCTAGAAATAGCTAAGGCATCTCAGGTCTTACGAGGTCAAGGGAACTTGGTTTTCTAGCAGCATTTGGGCCATTAAACAAAACTACAGCTACACTGCCGGGTGAGTGCCAGTTCTAGAGAGACTTTTAGGCTAGTTATGAACTCATGTTTACCTTTTCCATAACTTCAGTGTCCAAATTCAGGGACAGCTCTCCCCCCAGCTCTCTGGTAGAGGCTGGGCTAAACTGAGTTTTCCACTTTGGATAAAAAAATGTTCCTTGCTCAGCTCCAAGTTACAGTATGCTTTACAGGATGTTGCTGTGTCTGTCGAATAGTTTTTGAATTAAAGATAACTATTTAAAACTGATAACACCTTGTGTAAAACGATTTTCATCTTAATTCATATGGCTTTCAGAAAAAAAACACAAGACATCTTTTGGCTTAATTCTGAAAATAGTCCTGGGTATTTGGTGTAATTTTTAAATACTTTTCTTCACAGTGAATTCACACCCCCTGAAGTGGGTAAGTAATGCTTCTCTGAGGACAATATTACAAACACTGCGACCTCAACATTTGCCACTTTGTTAGGAATGGGATGGTTTTCTGCATGCAAGGATTGTTTCAAAATGATCCATTATCTTGAAGATGTTCCCACCCAGATGCTCTGCAGAGGCAGTGACTCGTTTTGGGTGAAGGAAGTGATGTATTCACAATCTCTTGCTTTTTGCAATTATTTTTTTAGTTTGTGAGATGTTTTTATTAAGATCTACAAAATAATGTAATCTGTGATAGTGACATGTACTCCACAATGTTTTGATTGCCTGTTCTGGAGTGCAAGTCTTCAAATACACAGAAGTTTAGGAGAGGGAGTTGTTGAGCCTTTATACTCTGGTTCCCATTAACAAACTAATCAAAGCCTCATTTCACTTTTAAACCTTCATTGAGGATGAAGGGCTCAGCACAGAAATGCATTAATGACATGCTCATTGAGCTACTTACTCTTCTTCAGGGCCCCTGGCTCACTAGACATAAAGTGAAGCAGAGTGGGGGTGGGCAGGGAAGACAGCTTTGGGAGTTTTTCCTGTAGGAGCTAAGTACACCTTGTTGCTAGAACATAAAATACTTGGAACTGGTCTTTATGGTGACTTGAAAACTGAAATATTAGCTACTGTTAACCTGAGCATGAGAGGCACCTCTCAACACAGTGTTTAGTTCCTTGTTTCTTCTGCCATTCAAGTGACAGTGTCACCGGAGGCACACACCCACTGTTGTCCTCCGATGAGCTTTTATGTGCCACCTGGGCTGAGTTAGAGCTGTGGAAAGAGCCTGAGGCTGCTTATGCAATGCAGTTATGCTGCTGTGATGCTCTAATTTTCAGTTGTAATGCTTAAAGTACCAATAAATCAAATTACTTTTTTCCTGTAGCGCAAAGATAATAGCAACTACCCTCATACCTTCTTTATGCCATCTTTGTAGACTTTAATATGTGGTTGGTTATATCTTACCAGACTTTATTTAGTTGGATAAGTTGATTTCTGAAAAACAGATTTTATTTAAAACTGAAAGCCACAAATATGGCAGGGAAAGCCATCAGTATAACCTGGGGAAGATGCTCACTGACTTTTTTTTTTTTTTTTTGTTAATCAAGTCCTGTAAGACTACAAGTAGGTCTGAAAACCTGCAGCATAATGATGAGGCTACTGAACAGTGCATCAATCCTGAAATTCTAAGTAATTTCCAGAATAATAGATTTGTACTGGTGAGAAGAGATGTGTGGAATACAAGTGAATTTCATATGAAAACTTGAGCAAGAAAAGTTAGGTTAGTTGTGCAAAGTATTTTAAGGTTGCCTTGAGATCCTAGCACTAGTTTAATAAAACAGAGGCAATGCAGGAATGCATGTCAAAGCTTAAAATCATAGAAAAGCAACGGAAAGAGAGATGAAGTGACTCTGCCCACTTGAGTCAGCATCCATGTATATTACAAAAACCCTTGAGCTCTCTTTCCAGCAATCCTGAAGGAGGAATCACAAGCTGCTGGCAGGTACCCATGTTCCTGTGGTACCTGGTGGGATTCATCTGCAGCTCTTGTCCACTTCCGCGCAGACGTTCACCTCTGAGCTGGTCACCCTTGGCTCTTCGCATGGATGAGCAGCTGCTTCTGGTGCACAGCTGAAATAGGTCATATGAACCACATGGTGAAAATGCTGGTTTCTGTCATTTGACTATGCAGGGAGCCTCGGGTGACCCACTCAGTCATGTGTGAAGTCAGGCACCACAAGTCATGTCTGCTGCTTTTACGGGTTAGAAGTCTAGAATTTAGAGCAGCTCAAAAACATGCATGGGAAAGTAAGGGCTGGTGGAGCAAGGTGCCTAGATGTTCCACATTGCAGTGGTTATTTGACGGAGCACTTCTTGGCAATAACCTCCAGAGCAGCACTGGGGAGCATCGCAAGGCACCTGGACACCCTGTGCTGTTCATAGCTGGGGGACTCGCAGGACACTATTAATAGATACTAGAGACTGAAGTCTCATCCTACTGGTAGGAGAGCTGGGCTGCAGCCCAGAGATGGGTTTGCCCAGCTGGCAAGAGAAACTGAAGGACAGGATCCAAAAAACTGGTGTGTTGAGCAGGGAGCTGGTTAGAGACTCCCAGTAAGATATGCTGGTGCTGGGTGAAAGATGCAAGGAGATTAGGTGTCAAATCCTGCCTCTTCTCTGATGCCTTTTATCTATTAACTTACTGGTTAAGAGTTGCATGTGAAAGGGGAGGCCCTAGTTCATTTTCCTAGTGGATCTGGGTGGGTTCTGGCAGGGCTGTCCGGGTGCTCAGGCTGCTTGCTGGGCTGTGCAGGGTTGCAGTGTGGCAGAAAGCATGAGGGCAGCCCCCTTCGGTCTCTCCTTGGGCCTCCCTGTGATGGCTAAATCTTACCACGGAGCACCGTGGTACCTTCTGTCCCCCAGCTCTGAGGGTACTTGAGCTAAGATCGCTGTAAAACCCCGGTCGTCATCATTCCTGGTCAAGTGCTCTGAGACTCCTTGGGGCCCAGGGAATGCAGCGAGACCAGCTTGGATAAAGGGAAAGCTTTGAACCCCAGTCCCTACAGCTGGTAGGGAGATTTGAGCCTAATGGTCCAGAGGAGGTTATTCTAAATGAAGGAGTCGGCTCTGAAAAGGGGGATGTTTGTGAAGTGGTCTGTGCTGTATCTATGTTGCTGGGAAAGCCAGGCTAGAACTGAAAAGCAGGTTTCCACAGAGCTTTGCGATGCTAGCAAGAGGTTTACTTTATCTGCTTAGCCTGTGATGCCCCCAAGGAATATTGCTCCTCCGTACAGCTATGTTTCCCAAAGGGCTCAGTGATACCAGTGTTAGATCTTCATTATTTCCAAGGCATGTTCCAGATGTGCCATGATACCACAGGTATACCGAGGTCTGAGGGCAAGAATTGATGCCAATAATTGAATCCATTGAACTGGGGAGGGGAAGAGCGGGGACTGCCATGCTGGCTATGCCGAGGTGCTGCTCGCTGCTGACAAAGCCCCGTATGTTCTGTAGATCGTTGTGAGGCTTTTACTCCCTTGGGCACATAGGAAATCCTCCCCTCTTTTCTCTCTCAAAATGCAGAGTTTGAAATACTGATATAAAGTCGCCATCTGTGCCATGGCCAGAAATTGTGCTGTACACCAAAGAAATTAATTTGTTACCTATTAGTTTTGGCCTCTGTGAAGCAGATTCACTTCTAGATAAGTGTGGAATAACAGCAATTGGTACAGAAAGCAATGCTGCCTCTTTATGTGGCAAGTCTAACAAAACAGATGATGTGAATTACCTGATTTGCTTTCACTAAAGCATCTTAAGTAGTTCATAAATATTCCTATATGCCAGGTTCTTTAGGCAGAGCAAGCAAAAAAAAAAATTATCTAGCTCTCTGGAAAAACTGTTAAAAAGATTAGCAGATACGTGATTCAGAGAAAGATACTTGATTTCTCTTAGGGATATTGTAATAATTTCCAGAATGTAATAAACTGTGGGTTAATTCTCTAGCTTTTTTAAACTTATATCTTATGATTGTATGAGAGTAGGAAAATGGCTTCACAATTCAATGTGGAACTTTGGGAGATGTCAATTGCATGGCACGGTCTGCTGCAGGCTCTCTGACCTCAGATAAGTCTTTTAATCTCCATGTTACTCCTGTTTGCCTGTGGAAAACTGAGATAATATCCTCTTTTCATCAGTTCTGCCTTTGGTTTGCTTAAATTGCAATCTATTCAGGTCAAAGATTTAGTCTTATTTTATATGGACCAATTTCACTGAGGGCCCTGAAGCTTGATCTACGGATAATTCTATTTTCTACTAGTATTATCTGGAAAAAATCTACAATTAATCCATGAAAAGGTACTAAAATCACAACGAATAACAATTCTTCTCGATCTGCTTAAAATTCCTGTCAAATTGCAGAATGGCAAAGTTATATCTAGATGATTAGAACAACAGCATACAGCTGGCAGATGAAGGTCCCCAGTGTTGGCACAGTCTGAATATTTTATGCTAAAGTGCTGTTTTTACTCTGAGATGGCTTGTACTTGTTACGTCTCAACACTCTGTTTTCAGAAGCTTGTGAAGGAGAAAAAGTTTGTTCTGCAGAAGCTAGACAGTAGCATTCCCCCTTATTAACAGTTCTAGCAGATCTAGCAGGTAAGGAAAAATACTGCAGATATGTACTGGTGAAAATTAAGGTATTAAATCTTTCTCTTCCATCGGCTTGTGAGGCAAAACTGAGGAAGAATAAGAATGTCACCTAAAATTCTAAAGTGAATGGGAGGTCAATACATAGTTTTAACGTGGCTTTCCTCTGTAAGCAGAAGAATCAAAATTGTTACCTTTAGAGACCTCGGAAGAACTGAGAAGTATAAAATTAAGCAGTAAATGAAGATGAGAATAATAAAATTTTACACAAAGCTATTCAGAATTGGGTAGATAATATTTAAGGAGCCAGATTTCTGGGCCTTTGGTGAAGCAGGTACCAAATCTCTGAGTTCTGATCATCCTGCTAGTGGGAGCTGCCAGCTCCTCCGGGTGGGCTGGAAGTCCTCAGGTGCCTTCCTCCAGCTTGCCCAACCCTCCTGTTCCCAGGGCTTCAGTCATATCTCCTGTGGCACAGGGTAGCTGGGACAAGCCTGTGGAGTATACATCTAAGTGCTTATATCCAGATGTTAGGTGGCAGCATTTGAAAGTCCTCTGGATTCCCTTGTAGACAATGGAGGGAAAAAGATGTGTCTAGGTAGCCATCCACATAACCTACTTTAGACGTCTAGCTCGCTTTGGATTTCTCTTGACTGACTATGAAGGATGAATCAAGTCTGAAATAACTTTTCTTTCCTTCTGTAGCTTAAGTGTAAACCTACTGGTCTCCCCTGGGGCCAAACCAGCTCCAGGTTCTTCTGCTGTGACCTACCAGGGCAGCACAAAGCCCGTGCCCGGGATATGCCTTGGGCTGGTGCCTGCCTCCACCGGCTCCCTCGGGAAAGCCGTGTGTGTGTTGTTCTGCCTTTGCTTTTCCTGCAGCAGCCTGTGTGAATGTAGGGGCAGTTCCCAACCCTGCCCCTGCCACCCTGTCCTGGTGCTCCCTGTGGGTCTGTGGGAAGGGAGAAGGGGCTCTCGGCTTTGGGGAACTGGGCCTGGATCCAAACTGCTGTGTAGGTGAGCCCTGGACAATGTGAAAGCCCTGGCTGGGGTTTACATGGCAAATAAGCCGGTATCTGTAGCGAGAGGGTTTAGGCAGAAACATGCACAGGGTTGCAGGCTGGGACTGCAGCGCTAGCTGCTTCACAGGAGCCCTTCCTCAAACAGCCAAAGAAAGGGGATTTAGAAATGAAAAGAAACCTGAAATAATGACTTACGGATAAATCTTCCCAGCCTGTCCTCGCTCCTTTTGGGGTGTTGTCTGTTTCCAAGGCATTACACATTTTAATAACATATAATCTTAAAATCCTTACTCTTTCACAAATGGAGATGAGCATGGTGGTCTTGCAGCCTTCTGCCCACTTCCAAAAGCTTCGGTTCCTCTTTGACACACTTGCTCAGGAGGGGTCCTATGATAGTGAAATGTTGGTGGGGTGTTTCTGAACACCTTCGCTGCTTCTAACAAGTGCTGCTACCTCCTTGCTTGTGAAGGACAAGTCTCTGTGGACATAGTTGCAAGTGAGGAGTCTAAGGGAGCAAAAGCTTCAAACTTTCAAATTATATACTGCACTGAAATGTATAATTCATACTTAGGAGGATTGTGTACAGATTTTTGTTGCATTGTATAATTTGTGCATATGATCCTGTAGGTCCTCTGTGAATGTCTTTATTCTTTTTTCTTATTAAAAAACAAAAAACATTTTCCTGTTTTCTCATTTTCCTAGGATTTGCCAATTGTTTGTAATTAGACTTGTCTTAGATGTAATGTTCCCTGTTTCTTGCTAGCTGGGACATGCTTGAATTGGGAGTGTGAACAAATATCATCTCAGTGCATGAAGATTTAATGGCAAAATATCAGAGTCCTTTGCATGCGACGGTGCTTGTTGTACCTAACTGCTATGGGTTTATAGTGGAGGTCCTACAGATGATGTCTTGCTGCTCCCTACACTAGTTTAGTCATCTTCAATGCTGTTGGTTACCCACAGCTCTCGCCAACTTGAAGAGGCTTTGTAGGTGTGCAGTGCTTCAGAAGCTGAGACGTCTTAAGGAAAATAAATATGGACTTGATTAGCTGTCACATAGGTTGAAGAGTGCTAATCTTTTTCTGCTTTCTCTCTTGTTTTTTCTAGAGCCAGAAACCTTACATCTTTGCTTTAATAGCCTCTACTTAATACACAACTGATATCTCTCCTTCATGTAGTATCTAAACATGATCTGTTTTTCCTGTCGGTAACTGAGTTTTTCATTCATGTCCCACATGAACCCATGCAGCTTGTATCTCCAGTGTTTTCAGCAGCAGCTTACACGATCCTGTGCCCTTTCCTAATATCCTTAATCTCTGTTTCTGGCAAATAGAATAGTGACCTACTTTGGGTTTTTTTCCTGAAGGCAGGAAAATAAAGTGCACGTGATAGAGCAGCAACTGCTGTTTCCTGACAGTGAGCAAAGGGCTGTAGTGCCCCTGGCTCAGGGCACTGCTACACCTGTTCCTGCTTTTACATTCCCCCTCACCCTCCTCCATGCGTGTGAGCACTTGCTGTGCTCCCATCTCTGGTGCTTGGGTGCCATCACCCAGGTCTGGGCAAAACAGAGGAGAAGGGATTGCTGGCAGGGAGGGATGATTAATTACAGGGAAAAAGGACTCAGGGGCCACAGTCCCCTCTGTCAGTGCTCCCTGATGCAGCAGCGACTCCTGCTCCCAAAGCCAGAAAGATGCCCATGGCTCTTCAACATGTGCTGTATATCATGGTCCTCTTATTTGACCTCTACTTGAGCTACCAGTTATTTGGAAAATGTGTGGGGAGTAGGGACCATTGCATAGCATTTGCTTTGCAGTATGGGGGGAAAGAGGGTGTCTTTCCCATGGTTCCCTCCCCCTCCCTTTCTTCAGTGGGTAATAGTGTCAGTGTTGACTCATCAACCTACTTGCTTCATGGGCATCTTCCAGGAGCTCCAGTGCTTCACAAGACTGTCATACAGTGATGAAAGCTAGGCATGAAAATAGAAAATCAATAGTGTGCAAGCAGTCTCCTCCCACATGTGCTTTTGAAAATCTCCCCCACAACCTTTTGCATCAACACTAACCAGATTTAACCTATAAATCTGCTGCACTTAATCCCCCTGAGTACCTCTCCAGCACTCGTCTCTCATCCCCAACTTAAGCAACCTTATTGACAGATGCACACACAAACAACTTTCCCCCCTGCCCTCAATCCTCCATTGTTCACAAACAACATATGACAACAGCTCTGGCAAGGCTGCATCCATCCTGCTTGCCCTCAATGTAGTGAACAGTTCAAAATGGGAGGATGGAGCTTTGCTCCTGCCTGGATTTCACAGAGCTACTTGTGAGAGGAAGCCAGGCAGCCCATGGTCTCGAATTTGGGGGCTTATGTGGCCATCTCCAGCTTCCCTGCAAAGCCATGGCATGTATCTGCACAATTGCACAGTAGCGGCTGGATGTTTTACCCTTGGCTGGCTTTAATGCTGTCTTCAAGTCATTGTTTCAAAGCTGCCTGATGCAACATCAAAGCAGCAGCGCAGACAAAGCACATTCAGGCTGGGAGCTGGGGTGGAAAGAGGGAAAATTTGCAGCAGAGTGATCAAGCAGGGTGTTTTTTCTTTGCTTCAATGGGAGTGAAGGTCATGCAGGAGACCTGCTGATGGAAGGAGTTTTATAGGTGTGAGCCTGGTTAGAGAGAAAAATCCACCTCAGAATGCTGTTAGCTGCTTTTTTATTTTTGATTGCCAAACTTTTTTAGTACATATTGGTTGGAAGTGTTGGAAGGAATATTTGGACCAGGGCAACAGCATGAAGAGTTAACAGGGTATCTCAGATAAATGCATCGGCTCTTTTATGTAGTAAAAGAGATGACTAAGCTGAGAATCCTAAGAACTAATCTCCATTTCAGATCTTGTTTAAGAGATTAATTATGGAATATCGTAGACCTAATTAAACACATAATCAAGGGCAAATAGGCACAGCCTTACACCAACTAACAGAAATATGAAAATTGTTGTGCTGGAACAGACTTCATTTCTGTGCTTGAAAAGCAACAAACATCCACAGCCTCTTACAGCTCTTGCATAGACGAAATCAGGAACAGCAAGAAAAAAGGTCTCAGTACATTAACCTACAAATTCTATAGTAAAGAAAAACTAATTACATTCTATAGTCACAATTACAGTGAGTTTTGTAGGTACCAAGAGGTCTCCCACTGGTTTTATCACTTGCACAACATCATCAATTTAAGGAATCTAAATTACCATAAACATATTAATTCACCTTATTATTAACCTGCTGAATAGCTGGAGAAACAGAAACCTGAGTACTGAAATGATGTGTCTGTGTTCTTCCACAAAATTGGTGAAAGAAAAAGTAACATAAATTGAGAGTCTTAACATTGAACTGTTCTGTCAGGATTTAAGGACTTAAGGAAGTTCTTTCAAAAACATACAAAAAAAAAAACCACCCTGGAGGAAGTGAAATCACAAATTTAACTAATTGAGACACATAATACCATGCTGGTCTTGTCACCTGGCAGCTTTTGGGTTTGACGTTTTGTTTTTCATGAGCTCTCGTGAATTCCTTGTTGACTCTCCAACTCTTGGCCGCTTAGAAAAACTAAGTTTAATGAAATTCTCTGTCACAGTCACATCAGTTTGGCTCTGAATTCTGCAGTTACTCAAATCACACATGGCCATTGAATCAATCATATCCTTAAGGAAGGGGCATACACACATATATATGTGTATGTGTTACACATAAGCTATTTAATTTCAAAGGTTTTCTGATGCCCTTTTCAGCTCCAGAGGGAAATGGTGTGGCTGCTTTTGCAGTGTAGGCATGGTGGTGATGACTTTTCCATCTGTGTGTGTGCTGGAGAAGCTGCTGGCTTTAGGTACAGATGTCCCTGCTCCTCTCCTCTGAGTCACCCCAGGTACTGGGGGACCATCTCCGGATGCAGCACTGCAGTGCAGCCGGTTTAGCCTTCCGCTTGGCTTTCCAGCCCATCTGTTTGATGTCTGCGCCTTTCATCAGCCCCAGACATTAGTCAGATCTCTGTTGCACACCAGCTTGTTCTCCCCTGCCCTTTGCTTGTTACTCCTGGTTTTCTTTTGCTCTTGTTCCTTTTTTGATAACTGGCCTATTTTGGGCATTGCATTTTATCCTCTGCTCCTGGAGGTGGTCCTTGAAAAACCTTGTCCTCTCCTGTTTTTTCTTTACTGCCTCAAAGAAAGAAAGAAAGAAAGGTGTGCGCTGCTTTTAAGGACAAGAATATGAAGCATCTGTGTTTGAAAATAATGCTGAACACAATGTCTCTCACCTGCATGTGTGGGAAGAAAAGAAGTGAATACATCGTCTGTATTATACTCAACTTTTGAAGGGTATCAAGGATAACTCCAAACTTACAGAGTATTTTTTCCTTTAAGGAATTTCTAAGGGCTCAGCTGAGAAATGGCTGTAAATAAGGAAGGGATCGAAAACAAAAATCAGATGAAAGGGTTTACCTGGGACTTCTTGTGAAGCTCAACCACTTCCCAGGATGCCACATTCCTCTCTTAATGGTGTTTCCTTTTAACAGCCAGAGGAAACTATGAGATAAAGATCTGGAAGGGCCAGAAGATCAGCAACTGGTGAGCTGAACCAGCTCAGGCCATTAACAATGCCTTTGGGGACCCAGAGCGGTAAGGAGGCCAGCTGGAATTTGGCTCATGGCAGACAAAGCCAGGAGTCCTTTGGGTGTTAAAGAGAACTCAAATAGTCTTAGTTCATGCAAAACTAGTAATTTTTTTCAAGGTTAATTTAGCTGTAAAACAAGTATCTTGGCCAGATTCATTTGCCTTTGCCTGGAAAGGACAAAAGAGAAAGGCATGAGTGGTTTTTTCCTTCCTCTAAGTTTCATGCAACACTACCTGCAAGTTCAGGGATATTTAATTCCCTTGATTTTCAGCCACGCATGGAAACTGGTGTGGAGCGAGAGCCTCAGTCACTTCTCATGAGACAAAGTAGCCTGAGGGGTGCTCTCCTCCTGCTCCAGCCATGGCAGCAAGGTGCCTCCTCTATCTGGAAAGCAGCAGAGGATGGGCAGTATTCGCAGCCTAGGAGGTGCCTGCGTGAACATAGGAGCATAGAATGTTTGGGTCAGAAGGGCCCTTAAAGATGGCCCAACCCCCCTGCCATGGGCAGGGACACCTCCCACCAGACCAGGCTGCTCACAGCCCCATCCAGCCTGGCCTTGAGCACTGCCAGGGATGGGGCAGCCACGGCTGCTCTGGGCAGCCTGTGTCAGAGCCTCACCATCCTCACAGGAAAGAATTTTTTCCTTACATCTAATCCAGATCTACCCTCTTTCAGTTTAAAACCATTACCCCTTGTTCTATCGCTACAGGCCCTACTAAAACATTTGTCCCCAGCTTTCCTGTAGGCTCCTTTAGGTGCTGGAAGGCTGCTCTAAGGTGTCCCTGGAGCCTTCTCTTCTCCAGGCTGAACCACCCCAACTCTCTCAGCCTGTCTTCACAGAAGAGGTGCTCCAGCCCTCTGAGCATCTTCATAGCCCTCCTCTGGACTCCAACAAGTCCATGTCCTTCTTATGCTAGGGGCTTCAGAGCTGAATGCAGTACTCCAGGTGAGGACTCATGAGAGCGGAGTAGAAGAGGAGAATCCCCTCCCTCGACCCTCTTTCCCTCTGGCTGCTTCCCCTGGAGGTGCTCCTCTCCCCTTGGAGGGCTGAGGGGCTGGGGTTAGAGGCGTTCGCTTCTGCAGTCCTCACGAGACCGACAGGAAAGGGGAACCCTGCCCTGGCTCCATGTAGCACCTCCAACCCCATGTTTCCCTGACTGTGCAAGAGGAATCTCCTCAGTGTTCCTCAGGTGTCTCCAGCCACAGGGAATGGCAGCAACGGGGAACCAGGATTTTGGGAACCATCTCCCGAGCTGACCCAGGGCTGGCCACGCTACACCCAGCCACCCTCTCCAGCATCCCCACACTGAAATGTGTAGGCTCACTGCTCTGCTCCATCTTTGGCTCAGGCTTTGCAGGGCCTGGCTGAGCTCCGAGTTAAGTCAGATGGTATTTTTGTATTATGACTTTGATTTTTGGTGCTTTCATTTAGCAGTTTATTAAGATGCTTAAATGCCAATGTAGGCACTCAAGTTATGGTTCATGCATGGTCTACATCTGTACTTCACACTTGAAAATGTGTTGATGTAAATTATTGGCAAGTGTAGCTCTCTACATCTCTGATAGCACTGTCTTACACAACCAGGTCCCCAGGGTTCTGCTTGATCCTGGTGTTACAGGTGCAGTATAAAAATAACTACAGTTTAAGGCCCTGCCTTTGTAATTTAGCCCAGTAGTATGATTGTCCAGCTGTGGCTTATAGCAGAAAACCCTCAGTACAGAGAAACACACCAAACAGAGACTTGTAGTGGCATGCTCTGGACTTCTCCCTTTTAAATAAGGAGAGTGAAAAACATGTTGCCAGTTGAATGAAGGCAGACAGAAGTGTTTGGTTATTGCTACCTGCCCTTTTAAGAGTATCCTGTGTCATTCTTGTTCTCTTCAATTCTTATTAAGTATAAAAGAAACATGATAATTATGTTACCATGATTATATGATGATTATGAAATATGATAATTATGTGCAAACACCTTATTACAATATAACAATTTACTATCTGATGCAAAGATACTTAAAATTTTCAGAAACATCTTGAGAATACTATGCTTTCTTAACTGGTAGCAAGTTAATGTATTTCCTTAGTGTAAATGACTTTTCACTTTTGATGTTAAGAGAAACTTCTCTGGAAATCTTTCTCCCTAGCTAGAAGCAAATAGCTTGCAATGCTTTATTATAATTGAACATCCATAATGTTCAGTGTACAAGAAAAAAAAAAGGCTCTTACAAGAAATACTCTATCAATACTATAAATGATTAATAGAAAAGCATCATTCCCTTAAAATGCTTCACCATATTTGCAGCGCAAAAGGCAAGTTAGATGCTGGAGTCACACCAAATTTACATTAGTGCCTTGTGCTACTGTCTTCTGCTCTATCTTATTTTATATGCGTTCCTATCACTATCTAAGTACTTTTCAATTGTTCGGTAAGGGAGCTAATTGATGTGATTTAGTCTTTTTCTTACCCTTTCCCTTTTATTTGTGCAGTGAAGTATTTTGGTAGGTTTGGTTTTCTTTAGGATACACAAAACTATTTACATAGGAGAAGAAAGAGGGAGAAAGGGTACCTTGCACTTGGAACAGAGAATCGTAGGGCTGAACATCTCCCCATGGGACTCCATTCCCATGGGACTCCCAGTCCCCATGGGACTCCGTTCCCGAAGCAACTGGGCTTGCTGATTTCCGAGGACACTGAACTGAGCCCTCTCCGACAGCTGCATTTGGGTCAGCATATTTAGGTTTTCACATGCCTCTGACAAGTAACCAGCTCAAACCCTCCTGCTTCCATGAGATAGCATCCTGCCTCTGCAGTTAAAATCTTCCAAGAGAACCGAAGGAGCAAAGATATAAGCCGATTCTCAACAGCTTTAATTAAAGCTGAGTTAAACTGGTTCACATTTAAACATCCAGGAGATACACGCACGATCCACACTTAATTACCTTAGCGCAGCCTAATGCCCTCTTCTGCACCCGCGGGCGGTGGGCTCATGCTCGGGGGGTTGGCGGGGGGCCCTGGGGGGCAAAGCTCTGCTGGGCTGCTCCAGCCCTCTGCTGCCTTCTGCCCTCACCCACTGCTCCCGAGCCTTCCCTGCCCTCTCCCCACGCCTTGCCGAGGCTCGGCGGCCCTGGGTGAGCAGCTGCAGAGCGGAGGGAAGGTGGGGGGACCCCCGTAGGGCCAGTGCCGTGCTGCTGAGAAGAAGCTGCTTGTACGGTCACAGCGGCAGTGGAGGCTGGTGCTGCCCGGCGCTGTCTGCAGCCATATGGCTGCTCCAGGGGCTCCCTGGCACAGCCCCCAGCAAATCCTCTTAGTTCAGCTTCACCCTCTTTCTTGCCTCTTTGATGTCCGTCTTGCTTTGGTTCTTGCTCCAGTCTCAATTCCCACTGCAAGCTCTCGCGGTCAGATGGTGGTTGTACCCCCGGAGCGCTCATGGCCTAACCATGGCTCAGCGATAGCACAGGGCTCTGTCCGGTGATGGGACAACAGGCACAAAATGGCCCACATCCATGCTGTTAAACCTTCTCGCCTCCACAAAGCAAGTGGCTGCATCCAGACCGCCTTGGCCTGCTGCTCTGATGCTGATCACAGGCACTTAACTGAGATGAACAAGCCCAGGGAGAGCAAAAGGGGCATCTTGTAATGAGTGGCACTGCCCGGGAGCAAGACCCAGTAACCAAGAACTTAAATCTGCCACTAACATTGATTCTTCTCTTTGATACCTCAGCAAGGTATGTGTTTGCCTCCATGTGTCACAGGCAGACAATAAACACAAACCTACTTTCCTAACACTGTTATGAGGATTTTTGTTAAAATTTAGATCAAGAAAATGAAAAGCACTAAATAAAATGTTCTTAGGTAGAGTGGAAGTAGGTGCACAGCCTTGTGTACCAGCAAAAGTGTGTTCACACTGTTGCAATTTATTCTATTCCTCAAAATCTAAGTCAGAAAACAAAAATCCCTAATGATCCCTTTTCAGTTTTGAAGCAGCACAATAAAAAAACCCCCAAACATCTGCTAAAGCTAATGATTGCATTTGCATAGATTACATGTGACAATCCAGCACACAACAGGGTGTCCTGCCATGTAGACAACAGGCCACAAGGGATGATGCACTTTGGCATTTATTGCCAGAAGTCAGCTACACTTCGACAATAATAGCATCAGCTCGGTTCCAGGAGCGCTTTGGCTAACAGCGCCAGAGAAAATTCCTGATTGCCCCTAGTTTCCCAAGCCAAAAGGTGCAGGGCCCTCTCCTGCCAAGCGTGCAGGAGAGCTGGAGGAGGGAGAAGAGCTTTCATGATGGCACCCAGCAAAACCCTTTGGCTTTGGAGTGGTGGAGGGCAGGACTCTGATGCTGCTGGGCTCAAGCCGAGCAGTGCGGAGCCCCGATCCCCGGCAGCACGGGCTGGGCTGGCCACAGGCAGCACAGGGTGGCCATGCACAGCCCTGCTCTCTGCCAGGCTGGGGGAGGGACGGCGCCTGTCATGGGGCATCGTGGCTGGATGCCACGTTGAGTTGGAGGGGAAAAAATGGTTCTTTTGTGTTTTCAGCACAGTGGTTGAGTTTTATGGCTTTGCTTTGTTATTCTTCCAGTGTTGGCTATGGACAAATACAAGATGACAATTTATATCCTAAAGCAAACTGGCTCTGATATGGTGCTACTCCTTTTCGCTTTGCTTAATTGGGCTAACAGAAAAAGACAACAGCTGCAATGGTGGGAATGAAAAATGCCTTTGCTTGTCCTGGTTTTGACAGCAATCAGCCTGACAAGGGATTATGAATTGATCTGAGGTAAGTGTTAGTGAAGGATGCAGTTTGCTGTCTGTTTATCCCCTTTACTACTTCACAGATACAATTGCATTTCAAAAAACTAATACAGAGAGTTATTTTGAGAGAGAGTTAACTCTTAGGCATGTTTAAGTAAGACCAGAGTATGAACAGGAGAAGAATCTCTCTGAAAAAAATGCTTTGGGACTTCTGTGGGTTTAGATACGTATGTATGTGTGCACATGTGCATCGTGAAGTAAGCAAGTAAAAAGAGAGACTGGCCATAGGCATGTGTTTTTGAAAAAAATGAGGTCATTTTCTCTAGCTCATGTTTTCCAAAGCTGCAGATCTGACAGTCGCAGGATGCTTCCTTCTGGCCTGATAATGCATGAGTTCAGGCTCTGCGACCACCTGTCAGCCTATTTTTGTGAAGCTCCATGGAAAACTGCACAAAAAGGATTGGATGATCTTGACTGTTTGACTGTCCCATTTGATACACAGTGACATCTTTTGGATTGGCACCTGGTTTTCCCATTGGGTTTTGCTAGACGATATACCCTGGCCAGAAGCCAAGAGATACGGGCTTTTCCCAACCAGCCAGTGACACGAGGCAAGCCTGTGCTGTTGGTTTCCAGTTTGCTCGCCCCTCGTCCTGATCCAGCGCTGTGGAGCTTGGTGAGAGTTCTGCACTTGTCCTTTGTAGATGCCAAATTGTAGATGCTATTGCGCGTGGAAACACCACTGAGGAGAGCCCTCCGGGTCCCAGGAGACTGGGGGCTGCTTGCTCTGCATCCCAGGTACCCAACCAGCCAACTCAAAGGGCCTAATCCTACATTTCTTAAATGCTCCTTGTACAAATGGTGCTTCTCTGGAAACCTATTTTGACCGAGCAAGAAGAAGAGCAGGAGTGGAAGTCCCAGTGATTATTCCTTTTGGTACTAATCTATTCTTAAACTGAACTGTACTCTTCAGATATTTTAGCAAAACTGTCATAAATCAACACCCACTGCTTCGTTTCCCTTAGTGATGAAAAAAAAAAGGAAAAAGAGAAAACTGAAAAGCCGTCCTTTAGCTGACATTCAGTTAGAATTGATCGAGCGATCTGCTGTCAGAGCAACAGCTCCTGTCAAAAATAGCCCTTTGGAAAAAAACCTCTGGTGTTATTTGTATCGCGTGTACCACACAATGCTCTTTAGTGAGAGCAGGGCATCAGAGCCCGATATTAAAAAGAGATCAGTGAAAGTGCTGAGTGGGAAATGAATCGTGCGCTTCTCGACAAGCTACCAGTGTCCCTATGACTGCCTCCAGCTAATGAGCTCACTGATGTGTATCAAGGCACCATTTTTAGAAAGAACAAGCGGGGTCAGATTTCTTCAGAAACTCTCACAGCTCTGAGGGACTGATACAACCAAAATCCAGGCTGCACCAAGCCTTTCTTGGGGTGTAACTTTGACCAGACTCCCAGTCCTGCGAACTCCTGACCATCTAAAGTAGCTCCCCTGGTGCAAGAAATAGACATCACCACGTGCACGTATGTCGAGCAATGCACATGCTTGCATTAGAGGTGATAGAAAATGTTTTATTTCTGTGTAACAACATTTTCCCCAAGTGGAAAAACTGAAAGCTGAGAAATGTTGGCTGATATTTCTGGGGAATAACTTAAAATCCATGTATGCTGAAATATTTGGAGACGGGATGATTTGAGCAAACTTATGTGTTTTTCTCGGAATGCTTAACTTGGGCTCAGAGATTTTAGGATAAGATTTACCTCATCCACCCTTAAGCTGACACGTGAAACAGGTCAAATAAACTGCATCCTAGGAATACCTGTCTTTTGCCACATTAGAGAAAGGAGATTTAAGCTAACCAACTGCGATGCAGCTGTTTACCCTGAAGCTGGTTCAAGCATGGGGAGAGGAAACTTGCCCTGTGGTTTGAAACAGATGGAAACCAGTGGTTCCTACAGGCTTCCAAGGCATGGCCTAGTTTCGTATAGCATCTTATATTCAACCCTTTTGGAAGCTGCTGAGACATAGCCTATTTCAAATACAAGATGCATAGTACCTATCTGCTTAAGAGCAGCTTGTATAGGAGTAGTTCCAGTTTTGGGGCTCCTGAAAAAAACCCTGACAGTGAATCCTGTCATTAGTTTTGGAAACTTGTCATAATATAAAGCACAATTATTTTTCTCCTCTCCCACCATGTTCCAAGGCCCAGATTTAGTCCCAAAGCTTTTCAGTAATTCTCTGGCAGTCTGTGTGTTTCACAAGTGCTCAGGTGTCTTTTCCCTCTTTTGCATTTCGCCTCCGACTCCTTTCCCCTGAGCCCAAGGACTTCCACACGCTGCCACGGTGCTAGCACCCAACCACTCCGACTGATGCTCTGCCCAGCGGGCTGGTTGCATCATACACCATGACAGGAGGGGAAAGGAAGGAAGGGAGACAGAGCACTCTCGACACCAAACTAATAATGTACCTATCTGTAATTGTAATGAAAGGACTGGGGTTTTTTGATCTGCAGCAGCTGAATCTAGCAACAGCCTCATCGGTGAACGGGAGAAGTATTTCTTATTTAAAAAAAAAAACCCAAACAAAACCCCACAAGTAGTATGATGACATCTATCTAGGCATCTTATTTAGGGAGGCTGAATCTTTCACTAGGGTCTGGTTCTGACTTTCACATCCACTAACACTGATCAGAAGTATTTCTGCTGAAGTCAGTAGGAAGGTCCAAAATAGTACAAGGGTGAGGAAAAAACTCAGACATCTCCAATGCAATGAAAGTTGTTTGAATGCTTACCTCTCAGTAAGTGTCCTCATCCTCCAAAAATCATTCTCAACTGTTTGAAAAACACATTCTGACCCAGTATTCCCCATCGTCCCCCTAATCTGCTTACACTCTCGTTTGGGCTTTTAATTAAATGTAGTGGGGAAGACCCTTTCCTCTTGTGGTACTATTGTCTGCCAGATCAGCTGGGACTGCACAGCCAGGATTTTATTTTCATTTACTTCTGAAGCAGAAAAACTTAACTAGCAAAATTTGAAATTTAAAAAGAAAAGTTTTTATTATGTCTGGGTTATTGCAAACATCCAAAGAAGAAAGTGAATGGCTGTATATCCACATAAATAACCCATATTTATGCATTTTTTTTAAAAAATGGGTTTTGTTTCAGTTCAGTATGTGGAAGAAAATAAACTCACTACATTTCCAGTAATTACAGTGCAAGCAAATCTGGGATTGGGCTGGGTTAATTCTTAGAGATTCTAGCTACCATGTTACAGCAGGATTAATCTAGAGGGTTGGGTTTTTTTTTAATGCAGAAGGCTAGGACACTAACATATTATTAATTAGAAGTAAATCTGTCCCTTGAGGGAGTACAGGCACTGCCTGCATTTTTTAATTCGTATTTAGCTTTAAGGCAAATGACGGATATTTTCCCCCTTTCAGCTTCTCAGTTGTTTTCTATTTCTCTGTAATATTTTTGTTTTGCATTGGGAAGAACAGTTGGATAACGCAGAGATCGTACACAGACAATCGATTTTTTCAGTCTGTTGGCTGAACTGGAAAACATTCAATAATTTTCTTTTGGGTTGAACTTGTATTTTGCTTCATTTTGGGAGGGTAATTGTTATTTTCCTCTTTTACTCTTTAAAACAGCAAAACATAAGCCATTTATACAGAAAAGTTGTTTCAATAACAACAAACCCTACAAAAATCTCGAATGAAATACTCCTCCTTTCTCAGCTCAGATTGTTTACTTGATTTAAGAAACCCCATGTTGGTTTGCTCAACCTGAACATCCATTTCTTGCTGAACTTTTTTTTTTTTTTCAATAAAATTGCACCCAGAAGAGATGCTGGGGCTGAGTGACAGTAATAAAAGAAAATCTCACAGTGGCCACAGGATTCCTTTCACATGCAAAGTTATTGCTGGCCTTTGCTGCAAAGATATTGTCAGTGAGAACAAGAAGTATTCCTCCTCGTGAAGTCCTCACTAGCAGGTCTCTGGTCTAATACACAGTCTTCCAGGCTCATGAAATGGGACTTCTACCCATTTTGGCTAGACTGGAGCAGAGTTTAAATACGTGAAAAGTCAGTAGCTGTTTTTTCTTTCCTCCACATTTATGCTGCAGGTCACAAGGATTTAGCTGTTCAAGAATCTGTACCTCAGCTCTTGCTTGATGTGATTTCCTGGAGATTTAGAGGACATTCTGGTGACTTAAATTGCACGGTTCTGAAGCAGCACTTCCAGGTTCTATGTTTGTGGTGTTCAGACATAATTTTCTGAAAATAGAGTCCAGGTCTCTATTTTGAGAAACAGGTCTTGTTCTGCTCACTGTACAATTCCCAGTACTGCAGCTTTTCAGCCAATAAAACAAAGTAATGACAGTTTATTATCTCCTAGCAGACTGGAGATGTACTTTATGGGGACTTGTGCATCTTCCAGTCATGATGATCTTTGCTATCTGTACATTGCACTTTGCTATCTGTACATTGCACTGATACCAGATTTCCCCAGTGACAGTTTTTCATGTGTTTATCAGGCATTTTCTGGTGAGCATGAAGCCTGTGCAGAGTTAGCAGTCTGATAAGAATGTAGGACACTCACTTTATCCCTCATCTTCTACTTGCCCTTTTTATTCTTTGTTCTGTATAATGCATATTTTAGATTCCTTTAAGAACCTTTTCCCTGAGACGTCCCCAAGTTTGAGTTCCTGAGAGTGAGGGTCAGCCAGGCTCTGACATGCTGAACTGCACATTTGTGCTCTTTGCACCTCTGCAGCTGAGGAGAGTTTCATTTGCAGAAAATGGTGTGGAAAATGCTCTGACCTGGGAAAACGGAGGGAGGAGTAACAAAGCAAATGGCTCTGAGGAGGTCCTTGCTGCTGCACATGGAGAGGGAAGAAGGAAATGTGCAGTATTAGAGGACGTGGATGTGTTGGGAGGCAAATGCAAACAAGTGGTAAACGTTAGAAATCCAGATGCTTTTCCCCTGTACCTGTATGAGCAGACACTTCCCGCTGACGTGTGCTACAGCAGGAAGGCTCATATGGAAAATCAGGGGGACTCTTTAATCCCCCATTTCTTTTTCTGAAAACTTTTTATACTGTTTTTAGCTGTTCTCTTTTTTTAGTCCCAGAGGTTCCCTAAGCAAATCTTAAGGTATCAGCAGAGATTTGACATTACTGATGTCCTCCTTAACGAGCCCATTGATTTCATAATCCAGCAAACAGCATCTCTTCCATTTCCTGATACTGTAATGCATTGAAGAATTTATCGCTGCAGTAGCACACCCACCTAACTATGTAAGAAGAAACTGCGGTGTTTGAAGTAACTTTTCAAGTAGTGTGCCCATTTTCCCTATGAACCTGTTATTGCTCTGGACCTCCCTGTACTCATCCTTAAATTCTAGACCCTGGCATGGTAATTATCTATGGCTTTTTAAAAGCCTGCTGACTTTCTCCCATCAGCTTCTGGGGTCTAGATGCAGGTGCTGTGCTAGCCAAAGTCTTGTAATTCTTTTTCTGCAATTTAGATTCACTGCTTATCATTAGGAAGACCTGCTAGTTTTAAATTGATGTAGCATCTTTGAGCCCCATGAATTATATATACACTATGGTGATGGTAGAAACAGAGCTGTAGAGAATGCTAGTTAAAAAAAAAAAAAAAAAGAACTGCAGCAGAAAATGGATAATCTCTGGCTTAAAACTGAGCATACCCTGGGTAGTATGGTGAGTGAGCTGCTCCTGACTCTCTGGAGTCACTAAAGCTACTTAGAAACAAAGCATGAAGTGAAAAATTCCTGCAGAGATTTTCAGACATCTCTGTCCTGCCACCCTGTGCTCAGTGCTCCTGTTCAACATGCGAGGCAGCCTTGAAACACCAGAAAACTCTGGGGCTTCTGTCAGAATGAGGGACAAGATGGTTTGATAGCTGTCACCTCCATCACTAACTCGTACTCAGTGAACCCCAGGATTTTTTATTCAGTATTCATTCTGTGCCATATACTACACTCTCTGGGGGAACTGAGAGCATCTGCCTGGTGTAATCCCTGGGGAAAAGCAGGGTGAGACTCTGGCGGCTGCTTTGTAATTATTGCTGCTGCTGTTTCACCTGGTGGCTCCAGCTGCCGGGGTGTCCCCCTGGCTTCAGCACTCTGGAAGGACTGAGGCTGGGACAGGACTGTGGCACCCTCGGCTGAAATGAAGCAAAGCAGTGGCTTCCTGAGGATCACAGCATAGGTCAGTGGCAGAACCAAGGCTGGGAGCTGGACCAGCAGTCCATGACAGTAACCTGCAGCGAGCAGCCCAAAAAAGCTGTAGGGTACATCCAGGGAACAAGGAGAGGACAGCCTTCACCTCAAACTCCTTAATTTCTATAAAAAAGTGAATACCTATAATGCTACATGTTTTTTAAGTGACCTTTTCTGAATGATTTTGTTATATAGTGCTTCTTGTCTGGTTTTCTTCATTTGTATTCATTCTAAAGATGAAAAAAATGCACCTTCAAAAACATCTCTTCCACAGACCCTTTTTGGAATCCCCCTTCAGCTGGAATAAACCCACTGGTGTGGCTGTGTCACGCAGCTCAGCATGGCATCTCTTTCATCGTGTCAGATGCCCCTTGGGCTAAGCCAGGTCGGGGGCATGCAGTAGCAACAGCTCTCCCACCGCAGCTGCTCCACTGCCCCTTGCCTGCAGGTCATCAGGAGCTCCCAGCTGGCTGTGGAGTCCCCCTGTGCTTTTAAAGTAGAGCTCCTCATTTGTTTTCACGTTGCAAGGTGTCTGTCAGCCTTTCTTCCCCCTTGCCAGGAAGGCAGTTACAACATTTGTCACTGTCAGAAGCAGACTTCCAGTTCAGACCTACAGAGATGAAGGGAAGCCATAAAGAAATCCTTACCATAAGCCAGGTGACTGGGTTTTAAACCTCTGAGAAAAACAGTAAGCAGTAGGTATTGCTTACATAGGCTTTCCGTAAGCTTCCTAGAATGTAAAACCAGAAAGAATAAAAAAGGACCATGTGGAAGAAAATTTCTCTGGCTCCATTTCATCCAGCTCCTTACCGTGCTTTTCCAGAATACACCCTGGCTCACCTTGGAAGGCCTTTCACACAGCTGATCCCACATCCCTTTACAGTTTTGCAAAAATGGCACCATGTTGTTTGCTTCCCAGGGGAAATGCCAGCCAAAAGCAGGAGGAACCAAAAGGGCAGGGGAGCACCACTCAACTCGCTGTGAAGTTCCCAGTGCACACGAGGACATGGGCACAACGGATGTGGCAGAGAACATTTTCACCCAGCCTCCTTGATCGTACAGCGCTTAGATGCCCAAACATCCCTAGATGTAAGAGCTATCTTGCATGAATACAAACATCTTTCCGCATTCCTTTTCTTCAGCTAGGAGTTGGCGAACATCTTGTCTAACACTTTTCCTGTTGAGCCCTGCAAAGGCAGGTTGACTGAAGCATGTCATGAGTTCATGATGAATCCATAGATGTTTTCAGGTTAAAATGAAATAATAAAATAAAAAAAGGAAAGAAAAACTGGGAATGTTTCATTTGTCACTTTCAAAAGTCAGTGGTTTAATATTTCCTTTTAGAATGATTATCCATTCCCAGAGGTACTTAAAGGTTATTAAAATCATATTTACAAATGTGCAAAAAGGATTGAAACCAAATGTGTGGGGAAAAAAATCAATTTGTCAAAGCATTTCTAAAGTAGTAATTTCAGGTTGACCTCAAGTCACTTTCCTCCCCTAACACTTGGATTTCAAGTTGACTGAAAAACAAGCTGAAAGTCCAGCCTTTCTGTCATGGCTGCAGATACACAAAAATAAAGACAGCACAATAACCTGTCTGTTCCATACAGCTGTGAAGCATTAAGTCATCTGTCCTCTGCCTTTTGTATCTCCGTATCTCCTTCCTTTGGACGGAATGCCTGTAAGAAGAATTGGTGAAATGTAAAGGACAGGTGAAATGTAGCAGAGCACCAGCACGAAAGCACAAAAATTGATAAGTTCAGCCGTGGGGCAAGTCTTACTTTTTTTTTTTTTAACATCATCACACATCCATTGCACTCTCCCACAAGAGCATTTTTACCTACTTTTTTCCCAAGGTACAGGGGAAGGTACACCAAGGTTTTGTCCTTTCAAATTTCCAAATGATGCCTGGGTCTGTGTACTTGCATTTGCACAAGAGCTTTTGGTATTTTCTCTTTTCAATGAAGTTTCCTTCACCTGTCTAAAGAGCAGAAATATTGCCAAGTGATGGGGGAACCTGTGACATGGCACAACTGATGGAGGCACAGCCAAGGGGAGCAACTTACGCCTATGGGTCGAAGTTCTGGTCTGGAGGGTGGTCTCCACAGCTTCTGAGTGCTGGGCATGTTTATGAATTGCACTCTGTAAAATGTAACACTCCTCTGCCAAAATCTTGGCTTCTGTCTCATCTGTCCTTTCCTCTGCCTCTTGCAGAAGGCAGGAGAGACCCGTAAGTTGAGTGATGTACTCACATTGCTCTTACTAAATGCTTGTAATTCTGAATGCAAATGGCACTTTTTATATATGAACAGAAAAGCACTAAATTCACTGGATAAATTATTCACAACAGATAATTCAACCTGCTCTCGTGGGAGAGTGCAATGAATGTCTGATGATATTAAAAAAAAAAAAAAAACAACAACCCCACACAACTAATTCCTCCAACCGGTGAAGTCAATGGCAAAACCTTTTCCTGACTTCAAAGGGAGCAGAACCTAGACCCAAGCTGGAGGGCCCACGTACGACTTCTCTTTAGTGGTTCTCTCTTTCATTTAGAGCTAAAACCCAGACAAGCGTTTCTGTTTTAAGGAGCCCAGGCTAACCCTGCGCAGGAGCGCGGGGCTGCCAGGGCACATGCATTATTGTTAGAGCTCCAGCTGAGAGCAGGTCAGCAGAGCCAGAGCACTGCCCCAGGCTGAAATAACCCAGCCGAGAGAGAGGGAGCCCAGGCAGAGGTGGTGTTTGGCCAGTCTGGAGCTCAGGGCAGGTGGATTTGGCCAGATTTGTGTCGTTTGGAGGAGGCTGAGGGGTGGCCTCATTGCTCTCCAAAGCTTGCTGGGGAGGGGAAAGGGAGAGGGAGGTGCTGAGCTCTTCTCCCTGGGAAGTGACAGGACACATGGGAATGGTTCAAAGCTGCGTCAGGGGAGGTTCACATTGGATATCAGGAAGCATTTCTTTACCAAGAGGGTGGTCAGACACTGGAACAGGCTTCCTAGCGAGGTGGTCGATGCCCCAAGGCTGTCAACTGTCAGTGTTTAAGAGGCGTTTGGACAATGTCCTTAATAAGGTGCTTTAACTCTCAGTCAGCCCTGAATTGCCAGGCGGTTGGACCAGATGGCTGTTGTAGGTCCCTGCTCTATTCTATCCCATGCTATGCTACTCCATGCTATCGTATCCTACACTACCCTACGCTATCCCATCCCATCCCATCCCATCCCATCCCATCCCATCCCATCCCATCCCATCCCGCTTTGCATCTGGGACAGATCTGCAGCCAGCGAGGGGGTTTGTGCCCAGGGTGCTGTGAGCCGCCCTGACGTGGCAGCGCACCATCGGCACGGTTTGGGTGCCATGCCTGCACGCCGTGGGGGCGGGCCTGGGAAGGGGCTTACGTGTGCGCGGCCGCGGTGCTCCCCCTCCCCGGCTGGGGCCACGAGTGGGGTGCGGTCTGGGCTGTGCCCCAGCTTGTGCCACCGCTCCCCTCCCTGGCCGTCCCCAGCGGGGACAGTGGCCTCGGGCACTGGGGAGAAACAGGGGCAGGGGGATGGCTCCTGGAGAGAGCGGGACGCGAGGCGGGGGACGCGGAGCCGGCACCCTCTGCCCCTGCCCCGCGGGTACGGCCCTCCCGGGGGCGGCGCGGCCGTCCCGTGTCGCGGCTGCCGGTCCCTGCCGTGTGGGGCACTGGCACCGACGGGCGGTCCCGTCCCGTCCCCCGCCGCGCGCAGGGTTTCGGTCCCGCGACGCGAGGCGCGGCGTGGCTGTGCCGCGGGGACACGGCGGCGGCTTCGCGTGGGACGGGGGCTGGGGGCGGCGGCGACAAGCAGCGACGGGGCCGCGGGCGGGCGGGCTCCGCCGCCGCCGCCGCCACCGGCCTCCCGCGGGCACGCGCGGCGGGCGCGGCCTCGCCCCTCACGCGGGGCGCGCCCCCCTCCCCGGCGCCGCGGGGCGGGCAGCGCGCGCCGCCGCCGCCCCGGCCGCGCGTGGGGCGCGGGCGCGGCGGCGGGAGGAAGGGGCCGAGTTATGTAAAGCCCCGCGGCGCGGGGAGGAGGCAGGGGCGCTGCCGGCGGCGCTGCGGCGGCGCAGGTTGGTTCGGAGCGCGGGGGACGGCGGCCTGGCGCAGGCCCGCGGCGGAGGGAAAGCGGCTTATGCCCCCCCCCCGCGTTGCCATGGAGACGGGCGGGCGGCGGCGGCGGCGGCGGGGCTGTCAGTGAGGGACCGCACCGGGCACCGGGGCGGCGGCGGCGGCGGCGGCGGCGGCGGGGAGGCCGCGGCGGCGGCAGCGGCAGACATGGACTCGCACTGCGACTGTGCCGAGCCTCCGGCCGCCGAGCAGCCGTCGGGGAGGATCAACAAAACCGCCTTCAAACTGTTCAAGAGGAGGAAATCCGGGGCCACCATGCCGAGCATCTTCGGGGTGAGGAGCAAAGGCGGGGAGGGGAAGGGCGCCGGCAAGGCGGGCATGGTGCGGAGCCGCACGCACGACGGCTTGGCCGACGCCGTGCTGGAGAGCGGCAAGAAGGAGGAACCCGGCGGCGGCGGCGAGCCGCAGGGCAAGGAGGCGCAGGGCCGGCCGGCCGGCAGCCTCGGCGGCTCCGCCGGCGCCTCGGTGGCCAAGTCGCACAGCTTCTTCTCGCTGCTGCGGAAGAACGGCAGGCCGGAGAACGGCAAGGCGGAGGGCGCGGATCAGCGGGCTGGCGGCAGACAAAAGAAGGGGCTGAAGGGGATCTTCAGCAGCATGCGGTGGCATAAAAAGGACAAAAACGGCAAGGAGGAGAGAGGGGAAACCTCGGAGATCCCGTCCGGCCTCATTATGCCGGGCTCTCTGACCGCCAGCCTGGAGTGCATCAAGGAGGAGACGCCAAAACCTTTGTCTGAACCCCCCGGTGGCGCCGGAGACACCGGGCTGGAACCGCCGCGGGAGAAGCGCGGCGGCGGCGGCGGCGGCGAGGCGCTGGGCTCGGCCGGGGAGCCCGGCGCGGGGGACGGGCAGCCGCGGGAGGGCAGCCCCCCGCCCCGGGAGGACCCCGCCGCTGCCGGGCGGCGACCCGAAGAGCTCAGCCGCGAGCGACCGGACCCGGGCGCCGGAGAGGTTGGGACTGCGAAGGATGCGGCCATAACAGGTGACATTCCAATAACGACTATCCCCCCTGTTGAACCTCACTGTGATAGCGGTCAAGAGACGGCAGCCGCCCCTGACCCTTCCTCTGTTGATCCACCCTCAGAGCAGTCCATTGATCGTATTTGTTTGATGTTTGCTGACGTGACTTCACTGAAAAGCTTTGACTCTCTTACAGGCTGCGGAGATATTATTGCGGACCATGAGGAGGATGTGGGCGGCGGGAGTGGCGGCTGCGAGAAGAGCACCCCCGGGGCCGGCAAGCTGGGTGCCTCCAAGAAGCACCCCACCATGGTGGCCTACCAGGGAGGAGGGGAGGAGATGGCCAGCCCCGACCAGGTGGATGACACCTACCTGCAGGAGTTCTGGGACATGCTGTCACAGACAGAGGAGACCCAGAGAGAAGGAGGAGGAGGAGGAGGAGGAGGAGGTGGAGGAGGGACAAAGAAGGCCGAGGGGCTGAAGGAGAACCGAGGTACCGAGGGGGCCCAGAACAGGGTGGCGGTGAAGCGTGGTGGCCTCCACCAGATCCCCATTCACCTCAACCACAAAGAGGAGCAGAAGGGCAGGGAGAAGGAGCAGCAGGAAGGTGTCCCGAACAGTGACGAGGGCTACTGTGATTCCACCACCCCTGGTCCTGAGGAGGATGGTTCCACAAGCATCCAGAAGGAGACCATCCCCAGGGACAGCTACAGCGGGGATGCTCTCTATGACCTCTACGCCGAGCCGGATGAGAACCCGCCAGCGGGACCTACAGATGAAGAGGTCACCTGCGTGCTGCGCTCCAAGCCCGTGTCTCCAATAACAACCTTGTGCTCCCTGAAAACACCCTCAAGCACAGTGAAGGACTCCAAGATACCTATCAGCATTAAACACCTTTCGTCTTCGCATCCTGCCAGCCACGGGGCTGACGCCAGTAACAGCAATCATGTTGCACACCATCACCTGGCCAAGAGCGAGATGCACAGAACAAAAATCCCTGTCTCTAAAGTATTGGTACGCCGGGTCAGTAACAGGGGCTTAGCAGGGACAACAGTGAAAGCTGCCATGTATCAGGACAGTGCCAAAAAGTAGTTGAGTAAGAGGTGGAGACAAAGACAGACAGCAAGGGCGGTGTGTGAAAGTCTGCACAGGAGACCACGGATAATGAATTAGTTTTGCATCACCCGAGAAAAGGCACCTAAAAGGCTTACTTCGCTGTACTCCATGGGCCTGCACTTCTGAATCCCTTCTTACTGTAGTGTATGGCTGAAAATAACGTCAACTTCTTTTTGAGCACTTTTTTTTACATTTGTATCTTTTTTCTGCAGCACTAAACACTGGGGAGGTTCATTTTTACATGCCTTTTTGGAAGCAGGACTCGGATTATGAACCTAAATGAGCATCCTTCCTCACGCAAAGCAGTGCCATGAGGTCTTCAAGGGAACAGAGTTCCAAAAGGAGCTACACAGGAGGTTCTCCAGTACACTTACCTTTTAATCGTTTCTGGAGGGTAGGTGCCTGGCTCTCCGAAAAATGATGTTTGTTCTACAAGATGTTGGAAAAAATACCAAGCAAAAAACAACCAACCTAACAGGTATTTTACCTGCTGTAGGAACGAGAGCACTGCTCAGCAGCAGACTTGATTGACTTGCATGCAGTAGCTCACTAAGGAGTTAGGTGGACTTGTCTAACAGGAAAGCATATTTTTGTTTGTCTGTCTGTCTGGTTGGTTTTGATCTGGTCTAATGGACACCTGACATAGGTTCAGATGTTTACATCAATACTTGTCCGATAACGCATACAATCAGGTTCAGGGAAACATTTTACTAAATGCCAATATATACACACTGTTCACATTTATACAATAACTTGCTCACCGTGTGTAAATATATACATATTTTAGCAGATTTACTCAATGCTACAAATTTTTTATAGAAAAAAAATAATCACCCGTCTGTATTATCTAGAGTTTAAGCAAGAGTTAGTTTTTATAGGTAGATAATTTTACAGTTCTAAAATGATAGAACTTTGTGTAAGTACCTTAAATTAGAGCAAAACTCTTGTTTTGTATGGGCTCATGCATCCCCAGATAAGTAAGTCTGAAGTGCTGATTTTATTCCAGTGGCGCATTCCACGGGTCAGAGCTGAGGTTCTGACAGCATTGCCACTGCAAACCTCTATTTTCAGGGGTTTAGGCAAAAGTTGCTCTGGGCTTAAACCTTGCAGAGAAGGAACCCAGGAAAGAAACTTGTTTTTTAATTATTATTTTTAAAAATATATAAAATTAGTTTTTGACTATTTAAAGAAAGTTTGGGTTCTCAGTGCTTTTATTTTCATTCTTAATAACGTCAGAATAATTTTACTTTTAAGAGAGAAAGAGAAATATGGTAAGCTAGTGGTACATAAAATGGTCTGATGAGCTTGGCTCTTATGAGAAATGTATTAATGGCCAGGATGTTTTTTAGTAGTGGCTACTCTATATGGGCATTGACAACATTTCAGAGAAATTTAATAGGGTTTTAATGTGCCTGAGGACGTATTTTTATGATACACTGAAAAATCTCCAAAAATCACTGAAGTCTAAAGGTAAATGTTATGTATTTACAGAATATTTTGATACAAGTATTTAATCATCAGACCACAGTTAGTATAAAATATATGCTCCAGTGTATCTGAAAAATAATATACATTTTAAAAATATACATGTCTATATTATGCAGAGAATCCTAAATTCACATCATTGAAGCTAATGGGTCTGATCTTACATAGCAGTTGGTTTTATTGTCTCTTAAATTGAAAGAAAAGAAAGGAAAATAAATATACAGAATATGCATTTGAGGGATATTAAGGTTATAGATAACCATAAAAAGCCATGAAATGCCATAGTAAGAATTGTATATATGTATATGTGTGGTTCACTGGGGAAATGACCTTGTAGTCACAAGGGTAAAATTGGCATCTAGTTCTGAAATTACTGCAGGATTTAATACCAAACTGCAACGCCCCGGCAAACAGGGAGAAAGTGTTAGATTTCCTGATCAGTCCCTGTTTTCATGGTTTGAGTAAGAACCTTAATACACTTCAAAGAAGATTATTTTATGTTTTCTTCCTAGCATATATGTGTGTGGTTTTCTATGTCCCTGCTCACACAGGCGTGTTGTACATATGCATGCGTAGCCAGAGCGCACCTCCTCCTAGGGTACGTGCACCTTGGGCGAAGGCGCCCACCCGTGCATACTCGCACTCATGTGAACACAGCCATGCATGTATGCTCCCACACACAGGGTGAGGGGATGCGCTCTAGATCTGTCTCCAGACATGCTGGCAGTGATTTCCTTTGCTTGAGAAAGGGATTTGCATTTGGCCTAACTCTGCTTGTGCATTTTAGAAAGTTAAAGCTGAAATACCCTCAAAAGGATGAATGTACAGAACATGTAATATTACCCTGGACCTCAGCCCTAAACCTAACATTCCTTTTTCTGTTCTTTTGGTTTTGTTTGACTGTGAGGGACGCATCTTTCCTTGCATGACAACTCCGCATAAAAATCATAATTCCCCATTTTATTGTAAGGACAAATTTTGCAGAGATTTTCTATAGGGTACTGGAAGTTGAGAGGGAGGGAGGATGTGATGAGCTTGGGGTGGTACCGTAAAAACTGGAAGCACCGAGTACAGGTAGTAGGAGCGGTGCATCTTTAAACCACTAGAAGATAACCAGCTACCATCTCTACAAGACTTGTGTGTGGCAAATTATTCATCATAGGCATTTTGTTTGCGTCGTGGCACGTCTGTATTGAGAAACCAATAGAGTGACACTAGACTAGCTCCCTCTCACTTAATGACTAACAGGAATCATTATTAAAATGCTTTGGCTTCCCTTCATTTTTCTCTCGCTCCTTTGTTTTCTGCCCCGTTTCCCCTCCATCCTCTGCATGCTGGCGGGCAGCTTCTTCCTCAGCGCTAACCCCTGGTGTGGAGCGGGGAGCCTTGGGCTGGCAGCCGAGCAGGGAGTGGGAGGGCAGCCGCACTCCCTGCCAAGGCCAGGTGCTCCCCAGTCGCGCTCCCAAGCTTTCTATCGCATACCCAGTGTAAGTACATTTTGCAGATCTCTTGGCGGTTCGTTTGGCTGCTTGCTATGTACATATTTTAAGGACAATCATATCCTTAAAAGGAAAATGGGAAAGTAGCTTGTAGTAGGGCGTCAGTATTTTGAATCATTGTGACATACTGACGTTGATTCAGGGTAATGGTTGTGTGAGAGTAACAATACAATTTAATGCTCAAATTAACTCTTGTATTTATAAAACTCACTTCTGTCTTTAAGCCATCTATGGTTTTTATTTTGAAAAGTAATAGAAAATTTGATATTTACTAGGGCTTTCAATTTTCGTACAAATATATTTGTATAACTCCACACAATGCCTAAAACAATCACTGGAAGGAGGTTCGAAGGCTTTCTTAAGACCTGTATTTAATTCCTGAAAGATCCCTGTGAAATACTGTGAGATGCCTAAGAACAAATAGTTAATGGCTTGCTGGATTCAAAGGCTGAGACATAAGGAGGTAATAGTCCTGAGGCATTCTGTGGTGGTTTGCATTCTTATTTGTGTTACCCTGTTCAAGCGTGTATTTTCCTTGGCTTTGGTGGGTATCAAGGTAGAAATGGTGTTCTGAGTCCCAAAGATAACATTCCCAATGCTGTTGTCATTTTGATTTTCTTAAAGAATACTTCCCTGCATTTGTTTTATTTGTTATTTTGTGGTCTGAATGCTGCTTTGTAATTATCAGCTTGTATGTCATTCATAAAGGATTTTATAGGTCAGGACTTGGCATTTAGTTATATGTACTCTTTGCACTTTCAGGTCACTACTGGTAAATTTTGTATGTTCTTAGGATTTTTCTATATATTGCTCAGTGTTTTATAGCTATCTACAGTGATTTCAGTGGTATACATTCCTGTCCTGTGTATCAGCACGGAAGATTTCCTTTCAGTAGCATGAAATGATGTTTTCGTGGACTACTTTTGTCATGGTAGCAGTTAAGTTTCCTGTACTATCTGTATGTGTGGCCTGCAACAGACATAAAGGGTCTTATTTTGCCTGTAGTGCGTATGCATTTTGCTCTTGCCAGTAATAGGACTCAAACACACGTAGTAGATTTCAGAAGAAATTCCATGACTAGACTAAGAAAAATCTATGTTCAGTCTTATTCCATCAATCACCAGCATTTTCCTCATCCACTGTGAATATCCTCACCGCCATTCACGGTAGTAGAGGACTGAATTTTAAAGATTACATGCATAGATGTACACTATAAAAATTAATTCACTGATTATTTTTTAATGCATTTTACTAAATTATTTATCTAAGCTAAGTGAATATTGCACCAAAGTCTTTGAAACGTCTGATACAGATGGCATTTTCAGTAAGATGCTGTACATGCAGATGAGCCAAATTAACAAGCTTTGCTTAGCAAAGCAAAACGTGGTTGTTTCTTAAATTTGTAGTACTGACTGAGCTTGCAGGTCAAAAGGAGCCATTGATTCTGCGACATGGCCAGGCTCTGAGGGTTTTTTTCCCGCTCTAATGGACTACTTTCAGAAAGGGCTTTTCAGCAAGATAATGGTATGAAAGAGACAGTTCACAGTAACAATAGACACTCACAAGGCAGATGGTTATCTAACAGCCACAATGGGGTACTCTAAGCAAGGTGGCCTGAAAATGTGTTTTGATAGTTATTGATATGAAAGGCTGAGGCTTCTGTCTTGGAAAAACAAAGTGATGCCGACTCAGAGATGCTGCAGAAGTGAGTCTTGGCAGAATTTACATGTGAGAAGCTTCTGCAGGGGTTGTTGTTGTTCGTTTCCCTCCCCCCCCCCCTTTTTTTTTTGCTTTGTTTATGTTTTCATTACGATGACATAACCCCACGTGTCTGAGCACGATTGCACAACAACTGACTCTTCTGAAATTCAGTGCTGAGAATACACTGTCAGTTGTCTTCGGGGGCCTGGGACCGGTTCCTGCTGGACACTCAGAAGGGATGGAGTGATGGGACTCCCTTGTTACGAGCCCACATGCTGTTTACTGTGAGCAGGAGGTGTCTGAATCTGTCTTGCTCTTTGTGTTTAGAGGACAGTGTATTTTTAGTTTGACTCACAGGAATTCCTTAGCTCATCATTAGCTCCATTTTGTCATCTTCCTTGTGTGCATCTCGACTAGGAATGGTCAGCATTGCTTCGACATTTCCTAGGTCCATTTCATGTCCAGAGAAATGGAAGAACTTGTCACATGCAAAGGAGTAAGAGCTGTAACCACTTGAGCCATGTCCTGGGGGCCTTTTTTCCTGCAAAAGCAGGTTGCTAAAGCTCGTCTTGCCTTAGAGGGTTTCTCCATCCAAAACAGTGAGCACTATTGCCTGGGACCCCTTCTTTTCGTGGTCTCTCATTCCCTCTCAGCCGTACTGCAGTTGCTTAGGAAACTGAGATTTTTGATCTAGCCTTCCAGTACTAGAAAAGAGGAGCTGCTGCCAGTGTGTTCTTCAGAAAGTCTTTGCTCCTACTTCTTGGTCTTGAAAAAATGAATTCACCTCCAGAACAAGTGGCAAAGATACTTAAAATGGAGATATCTGCTGTGTGATCTCATACACGGGGATGAGGATGCTGAGTGAATTTTGCATAGAGTGGAGTGCATCCCTGCATTTTCCTGTTGTGGACAATTTAGCAAATCTAGCAGGGAAGCATGTCACTCTTGTAGGAGTGCCCAGAAGCTGTTTGTTATGGAGACTGTGCCCGGATTTTCTTTATCTTTGGTCAGAACTGGTTTTCTTTTTCCTTTCTGTACATGTTTAAATAAATAGAACCAAAGTTGTAGCGAAGAAAGGAAAAGGATATGTACTTCACAGGGCAAGGAGTTTATACTGCTAGGCTGAAAGGCTTCTTTTAACTGGCTAAAAGAAGATTGCTTTGCCTACTTTAACAGCACATCCAAGCAATGCTCTGCCATAGAGGCTAATCCAGCTATGTCCACAAAGTTAGAAAACTGGCATTTGCCAACATGACAATCTCTTTCCAAGGTCCGGTTCTGCTGTGGCAAAGCTTCCACTGACTGCAGTAAGAACTGGCAAAGGTCCTTAATCTCTTAATCTTAAGGAAATAGGATGTGTTTCTTAAATTAAGTCTTCCCTTTTTTTAAAGATTAACGTTATTCAGGTGATTGTGCAGTCTTTTGTATTACTGTAGTAGTATTTTCACTGATCTGAATGCAAAACATGTCTTTCCTTTGTTTTTCCATCTTAACAAGCAGCCACTCCCGCACATAACTCCAGTGCTCAGCATGTTTAAATTACAGCTAACACAATCACTGCCTTCCTTAATTTAACTTGTGATGGCAAAACCAGGACCAGATCCTTTCCAGAGCACTAAACGCCCTGCTTATTGTGTCGTTGTTCATGTTTTTTATATGGTAGCTAATGGTGCCTCCCTTTAATTATTACACAGCCACATTTTAAATCTGCTTTTAGGGAGAACGGTACATAGGGAGTGAGTGGTAAGATCTTTAACAGATTTTTATTATTTTGGATGATGTTGCATCAAAACAGTTGCTATTTCAGTATCAGGTTGTTACCATGGGCTTTTTATGCAGATGCAACTGGAAGCTTTGAACATAATGTGCTTGTAAAAGAAAATTGGCTACATCTGCTTTGAATTAAGTCTGACCTTAAAATGTAAAAGCTACACATCTGGTGATGTTTCTTGGTTAATGGCAGTGAAGGGGAAGCTGTGCCCCAACTCACCTGTACCCTGCAGACTGGGGGAGCAAGACATTGTCACTGGGAGAATTTGCTGCCTGACCCTGCCGTGTGGTCACAGCAGAGGGGTGCAGGGTGTCACCATGTGGAGGTGGCTGCCAGATTGGACAGCAGCAGGAAAAGCCAGGATGGTGGTGCTGTGCTGGTGTGGCAAGGCTGATAGGGTACCTGGGAGATAGGATGAAAGCAAAGGCTGGACCTCTGGTCCTTGTGGAAAAAGAGACTTAAACACGCCTGTGACATTTGGCTCCTTTTTTTCATGCATTGATGCTGGGATTGCTGTCTAACTAAGTTAGGAGCCAGACTGTGTGAGTCTGGGTGTGCTGAAGCCGGTGCTCCTGCCAATGAGCTACAGCGTGACTGCTCTCTTCAACACCTGAGCAGTGCTCAGTGCCTTTGTTTGTGAAGGTAGTTTTAGCACAGAGACTTCCACAATTCCCTTGTAGCCCAGCACCGACCCATGGCATCTCACTGCTCTTCCACCCTCATTTTGCCAGAGGGATGTGAAGATCCAAGCCCTTGGCAGGGTGGTGAGTGCTGGCTGCACCTTCGCAGCCCAAGGGCAGGTGGGGAGGGGTTGTAAGACAGGCTGTGCAGCAGCAGCACCAAGTCCCAGGTAGAGTGCAAGTAACTTTCTGCAGCACATGACTTGATAGAAGCAAGAGGGAGCAGGACTAAAGCTGTTGCCTTTGTATAAAGTAGAAGTAAATCCTTTGCCATGGGAGAGATTGCAACAGCTGGAGGAGATCTCAGTCCACCAGTATTTCCTCTGAAATCAGTGGATCTGTTCATGGTGTTGGTTGTTATTGAGTGAAGATCCCCTGATTTGGCCCCATCTGAGTTTTCCTTGCTATGTTTGTCAGCAGAGTCTGTCTCAGGAAAGCTCTAGGTGGGTTGCGGCCCTGTTGAAATCGGGGATGAGTATGAATGTGGTTGGTGGAAAATTCAGATTCAGTAAGTCCAGAAAACACAGGATGGCTTCAGTTTTTTATCGCAGCACAACTCTGCTTGAATATCATGGTGTGCCTGAGGAAAAGGTAGCAGGGACTGCTCCACGCTGCATCTGACAAACCGATGCTCTCGGGGTTTCCTACGTGCTGAAAGGGACATATGTGTCCTGTTAGAAGACACTTAACCTGTTTCTATAAGACATGTTATAGCTGACAGATCACAGTTAATTACAATTTTCCCTCATATTTTTTGTGTCAGCCCCCTCCAGTAACGTAGTATACGACCTATTCAAGATAGTGAGCGAGTAAAGCCAGAACTCCCTGTTCTTATTTAAATGGTTTGCTAATAATCTGGCCAGTCTGTGTGCACCACCTTCTTCTTAGTGAAAATTCACTCCAGGGAGTGTTTTTATAACAGACTGTTAGACACACTCTGCTCCTTTCCACCTCTACAAACTTCGATGAGTATGTGTCTCCTCAAATCGCTGTATTCTTAGCGTATTTACAACCTAACTGATAGCAATAGATGTCTTTCTTCCCTGGCAGTTCACAAGGATATACTAATCAGTGTTTATTATGTTTTTAATTCTGTAAATATTTATTTTGGTACTCTGTGTATTTATTGGCACTGATTCTGGTGTTTGCTTATGTGTCATTGTAAATGTTGATGGTTCCAATAGTCTTGCTTCTAATGAATGTAAGGAACTCAGACTAACTGCACTTTTCTTCCATTCAAAAATCTTACAGTGAAAAATATTCCCACTGTCATATTATGTGTTATAATGAATACAGTTAATAAAATCAGTTGTCACTTTTCATTGACGAATGTGAAGGTTACTTTTTGATGTTCGAGCCAGAGATAGAGCCAATCTATTCAGTGCACTGGAAAATACTAGGCTTTTGAAAGCAAGACATTAGGGAATTATGTCCCCAAAATAGCATGAAAGAGAATACTTGGGCATGCGTGCACTTTCATTTTTATGTAAAAATGCCTTTAGCAGTTTTACTAATAACATCATAGGATAACTAGACTAAATTCATTACTTATGGGAGGGCTTTTGTAAATGAGAGAGTTTTGGGCTTCTGGTCTTCTGTTTCGTCAGTATGGTTTTTTGGGGGAGGGTTATTTGGTTTTTTGTTGTTGCTTGTTTTGCGGGTTTTACCTTTTAAACTACTTAGACTGTGGAAATAGACTGAGTTGCATTCTGGTTTTCAAATCAGCTTTGCTTCCTGGTTCTCCTGGTCAGGAACCCAGCCGGGAAGCTGGTTTGCTTGGCACAAGCTGACTTTGGAGTCACAGTTTTGGTGTGACAGCTAGAAAATGCAGTCTGCTGTAAGCTACATTTCCTCCCTTAAAACTGGGACTTGACTACTATGAAGTGACATTTATTAGAACCTCTGTTTTGCAACTTTCTCTAAATTTCTTGCATTTAGAAGATGCATAAATAATTTGCATCAGTCTGGCTTTAATCCTTAACTGTATTTACTTCACCTTAGCTGAGTAGTAGTGCCTTGCTGTGGGTTCTCCCATGTTATTACTTGTCCGTGGAAGATACTGAATCAGCCAGAACAAGAACTGGAATAAAATCTGGTCAAAAGTTTTAACAGCAAAGAAAAAGGTATGAAAAGCTCATTATGCAAGTAAGGAGCAGGACACTGTGACACAGTATAAATTGAACCTATGTTCACAAAAGCATAAATCCTCTTTCCAATAGCTGGAATGAGGCTGAAGAAATGTTTTCCCAGTGATTTAATGCACAAGCAATTTTACACTCAGGCCTTCTCAGCCTATGTCCCCTATTTCACGTTCATGTCTTTTATCCTATGCATCTGGAAGCAGAAGCATTGCAGTTTAAATTATTCCCTGCTGCAGAAGATTGCTTAGTGAGTACCTTGCTTGTATCTTTGTATAGCTACTGGGATATTCTGGGGCAAAAGGGCTGCAGTGAAATATAGGGCAAAAGTGCAGCAACCTCATGAATCTTGGTAACTGTAGATCTGTGTGGTGCAGCTGTTAACACCTCCCACATAACCAGACCGCAGTAGCCTGGCAGATCCACTGTGACAGAAAAAATTGAAACCAGGAAGACCCCTCCTGAAACCAGGAGACTTGGCCCAAATATTTTTTTTTTAAACCAAGATGAAGAGGCTGAGTTTCTAATACCGAGCTGTAAGTCCCTTCCCAATTAAAACAAAGATCGGTCATTCCTGACAATACATCTTTATGATTTTCATGGCCACCTTACTGGAAAAATGTTTGCAATGGGAGTGATGACCTGGAAATCTCCCTGTGACCAATTCGTTGAAGATGGATGCTCCATCCAATTTGCAAATCTATCAAGCAAGAAAGAGAAGAGAACATTCTTGACTTCTAATAATTGGTAAGGAGTATTGGCAAGACTAATGGACCAGTCAGCTGACTGCGAGTACTAGTCTCATTTTAAATCCTTTCCATTGAATCATGGTATTTTTCACTTTCAAAGTGATTGTACAGGAGTGAGTTTCTAGGAGCTCACATTGAGCAGATGCCTGCTCCTACCTACCACATTGCACATCTGCTTCCGATTAAAACCATTTCACAGTGCCCTGAGGGGGATGGGAAGGAGGCTCAAAGGTTCTGCAAGGGGTTATTTCAGCAGCCATGGATGCTGCTGTGGCAGCTGAGGACTAAGAACCTGCTTCATCTCTAATGACACATCACTCCTTTTGCTCTGCAGACCCTTAGCACTTGGCTCAGATACTCAGTTAGATCCTAGGAACAGGAGGTCTCCTGTTCTGACTAATAAAGGAGACTTGTCCTTGACCAGTATGTGTACTTTTTCCAGCTTAAGAAAAATGAGTATTTTTTTAAAAGATGGAGTCCCATAGCTACTATTCTAAATAAAACAAGACAAATGCAAGGAATCTGTTGAGGTATGACTCCCCACCGCTACTCCAAAGACTAACAAGCAACCCATGCTGATGCTGCATCCATATGCAAAAACCTTTCACAAAGTGGCTCTGTGCCAGCTCCCACAGGAATCCCAGGTGAGATGACCTAGAGCCAAGGGTTGCCACCAGAGGGAAGGGAGGGGTTGTGCCTTCTGAGAAAGTTCTGTCCCAGACCAGGGAGGTCTGAGGCTCTCTTCCACCACTTCCCTTCCTGATTTACAGAAAGCTGCAGGTGCCACATTTTACAGTGATCCACAAAACCAGCTGCACCTAGACGTGGTGTTGCTCAGAACTTGTGGTCTGAGGTTTTATGCTAAAATTTCACTATCACTTAAGCACCTGCATCAGGCAGGCTCAAAAGCATCGCTTGGCTGAGTCTGCACTCCCGTGTGTCACGGTGGGAGTCATGGACAGGCTCCTCCTCTGGCTGCCTTACTTTCTCTGTTGGTGAAATTCATAGGTCCCTTGGGCAGAGGAGAGACTTGAGTCAAGGTCCTCTGCGTGAAGGTCCTGAGTGAGCAGAGGTTGGCAGGGCAGAAGTGTGGCAGCATCATGGAGGTGGTGGGAGAGGCTGAGGCAGCTAAACGTAGGACAGCTAAAAACCTTGTGGGCAGCAGTGTCCTGTCCTGCTTCACAGGGAGACGGTTGCCTCCAGGGCACCTATGAAGCTCATAGTGCTTCAAGAACATATTCAGCTGTGGGCTACTGCAGCATCGGAACAAATGGTGCTGAGCAGCTCACATGGAGCTGGGAACATGCAGGGTGACATGCAGAATGCGAAGTAAACAAAAATCCCATGACTGAGCAGTATTTTAAGGACATAAATTTTGCTAAATCTGTATGTCATATAAAGCAAATCAGTTCCATTCCTGCCTAGCTCTGTTTTTTTACCTGTAAAGATGAAAACACAACCTAGTTTTGCAACAAAATAGGTTTGAATAAACAAAGGCAAATGTGTCTTAATAAATATGAGTAGTGAAAAACCTGCTCTTGGTTTTGGCTGTGAAGATACTGGCCACAATCTAAAGTGGACATGAAAAAAAAAAATCTGTTCTACTAAAATGATGTAGAGCATCAGAAAAATGACAGTAACGAAAATCAAATGGATTGTTCAGAGTATTTCTTAAGGAAAAACAGAGACAGATAAGAATCCAACTAGTCTTGGTCTATCTTTACAGTAGGGATATATTACATCTACATCTGTCTTTCTCTGAGTTTCTGCCCTTCACATTCTGCACTAGTAGATTTTGTTTACTGACAAATAACAAATCATACAAAAATGCAACTTACAGTGAAGGAATCAGTCCTGCTACTCTTTTGCTTATAGATGACTCCCCCCCTCTCCGTGTTAACAAACTAAGCTTTTGATTCTTCCAATTAGACCATACCCAGTCATTATCGAGTCACATTTAGGGTCTGATTATGCAGCTGCTGCATCTGAACAGCTTCATTCAAATCAGTAAGAAATGCTTATACGCAGCAACTGCCCGTTGCTGCTTTCTCAGGGGCTTAAAATATTTATGTCTATCATCACTGTGTGATGCTGAATTTGCCTGTATTTTTTTTCCTAGGGTCTGATAGAAAACCCCATAAATCTGCAAGTTTTATGCAAAAACAGTTGGACCAGATTACACAGTTAAGTTAACTTGTCTGTGCTGGATCTTAATTCTCTCGAGATGTAACATGTATTCAGACCAATTTAAAATAAATGACTGTATCAGAAAACAAAACAGACATCAGAGCACAAGCATAAAGGCAAATGTCAGCCCCTGGCTCTGAAACAACTGGGACCCTCAATCCAAGCTATGAAACCTTACATTTCTGCCTCAGCGCAGGCAAACACACAGCACTATTAATAGAACAGCCTTTTACTACCCTTCTGTTAGAATAGGCTTCATCGGAGGATTTACATGACTAACCAAAAGCAAAAGCCTTTTGTACTTCGTTTCCATAAGAGAAGGCCAGTGTGAAGCTGGTGTTCACTGGGCTGAATTACAGAAAATATCAGTTACTAGAAAACCAGTTACTAATTCAAAGGCATCTGTTACCATGGCATAGGTCTTCTCTTCCCTCTCCATGCCCTAGATTTAGCAGCAATGATGGGAGCTTGGTGAAAGCTCAAAAAGAATGGTTCTTACCTCTGAAAAAGAAGATGCATAGTCAAGGAAGACCACATGTTTTCATGGCAACTATGGAGTAAAGGGTTAAGACCTAGGAGATGGCTCTGAACCAATGAACAGCACAAAAGACTCCTATTAGCAAATCAAGAGCCCAATGTGCTCTCATTTCCCTCCTTGTATCTTCAATTAAAACCTTTGGGCCACAAAGTTAATGCTCCTGCCAAGAACAAGAATCAGCATGAGGTGATTATTTTAGATTTTGCTAGTACCCTGAGTCTCCTGAAAGTGAAAACCAACCCTCCTTTCACCCCCGATCTGATTTCCAGGGCAGGGCAGGCCCATCGGCCAGCTCCCATCCTTTCATCTCGCTGTGCCAGCTGCAAGCACCCAGGCTTTCCCCAGAGATGCCACTTTCTCACAGATGCGTGCCTCCTCCCCGCCTTCCAGATGGCAGTGGGCTTCCTAACAAGCTCCCTGATTTTTCTTCCCCCCTTGGGATTTAATTTCAGTGTTATCTTGTCACATCTGCTTTTCTCCAGTTGGATGATACGCAGGAGCACGAGGTGTAATGCTTCTGCAAGAGCTTCCCTACCTGCAGCCCCCGTGGCTGCTTCAGACCTCCCTGCACCACAAATGCCCCCATGCAGCCAGGATCACTCGTGCCCCAGCTGCCGAGCGGAGGTAAGGACCACTTTGTCGAGGTTTGCAGGCTGCTTGTTTCCTTGTCTTGTTCCGCATCAATGAACTTACTCTTTCCTCCCTAGGGCTTTTCCACAGGGCTTCTTGAGGCTCCCTGGTGCTGTTACAGGGCTGTTTAACACGGCTCGGGAAGGGAGAGAATGGCTGCAGAACAGGGCAGGGAACTGGAGTCAGGCTGTGATGTTCTTTCACAGATAACCTCTGTGACCTTCAGTGCGAAACTCCACCTCTTTGCTTTTTCCACCTATAAATGGGGATTGTGATCCTGCTACAGGAAAGGTCTTATGTGGCCAAATCCTTCACATTTTACCTCACTGCCTGTGAAGTGATTTGAGATGTGGGTAGGGGCATGGTGCAACAGCACCACTCACATTCCCCCCATCCTGCCCAGTTTCACCAGGTGCAGGTGTGGCCATAACCGGAATGAGAAGAGAGGAGGAAACCCTCTCCTTCCTGATTGGTTTTTTTTTTTTTCTTTTTGCATGGAATGGCAGTGGTAAATACCCTGGGTGAGGATTTGGCTGAAGAGAGGCCATGGAGCTGTCTTTTCCTCCCCCTGGCTATGGTGCTGGTGTCCCTGGGGCTCTGCAAATGTGAGATTAAAGAGCTGGAGCAGAAGGGCATGAAGGGGAATTGCAGAATCATGGAGCAGTGGGAGAAGGGCGTTAGGGTCTTCTCTCAGCTGAAGCCCCGCAGCGGGAATCCTTCCCCTGCCAAGGGCAGAAGGAGAGATGTGGGGTTTGAAATGTCTTGAGCCTCTTGATATATCTGTCCTTAGACCTGGCTACAGATACTTTTGTCATCAGATGGCCTTTCTGCAACGTCCTGCATAGCTTTGACCTGCTGACGGCCACAGACTCTCCACTTTTCATGAAACGAACTGAAGAAACACCAGAGCAGGAATTAATACCAGTCACAAAGGGATGTTCTGCTTCCTCCCTCACTTCCAGATTTCCACTAGGGATAGCAGCAGTGCTCCCACAAGGCAGCCAGTAAACAGCCATCCTTGGGATTTGATGAGCCAGGCATCGAGCCTCACAGAGCAACGCGGTGCCAAGGGTCTGGAAAAGATCAGTGTAGGAACCCATATACTGGTTGCACTGGTGACCAGTCTATTGCTGTCCACAGCTACCAGCAGAGGAGATATTTTACAGACACACATGAAGATGCTGTTGTGGGTAATTATGCAAGTGTGTGTTTGGCAGAAGAGGTACCTTTGTAACTTCAGGCAGTGACATGTCACTCTTTTGATGAAAATTGTTGGTATGGCATGTTACCGCCAAGGAAATGATTCCCACTTGCATAAATATTTGCTTTAAGTGAACCTTTTGAGGTTCTTTCCTTCAGTAATACCTTGTGGCTATGAGTTCCACACATTCATTACATTTCACTAAAAGAGAGAAGGGAAAAAAAACCACCTTATGAGATGTAAGGGAAATGCCAAGGAGATTTTAGGTGCTAATTAATCAATTTTTAATAAGGCAGGCTGAAAAAAAAAGAAAGGTAAGAGAAGGAGAACATCTTGATGAGGTGTATTACATTGCCATGAGGTTGTTCAAAATGGCCTCATTACTCATGCATGACTCACGCATTTACAAAGGAAAAAAATCAAATTTTTTTAGCAGCATTGGTCTGGAGACAAAAGGGACGTGCAGGCCTTCAGCCAGCAGCCAGGACTGGGGATGATGCTGACCTGACACAGTTTTGCCCCTGCACTGGGCAGAGCCGGCTGTGCTGTGCTGCTGTGGCTTTTGCCTTCCCTTCCCGCCTGGCAGGCAGCAGGAGCACAGTGTTATGAGATGGAGGTACTGGGAAACCTAATTCAGAAAGCATTTGTTTCCAAATCACGTGGCGCTTTGTGCTCTAGTAGTTTTTAACCAGCTCCTGTCTAGGTTTATTCTCCTCCTGCATTTCAAGGGTCAGCGGTGGAGAGCTGGGTGCTACCACGGCCGGGGCACTGAGCGGCTGCCTCTGGCAGTGTCTCAGCAGGGGAAAGCCACTGCCTTAGCTCTCTGGTAAATTGCCCAGTGCCAAAGTCTGCTCGTTAGACGCCATATCCCATGGGAGACATGTTAGTTAATTTAACATGGTTTTGCTGTGGTCTCCATTTCAGGGACTGGATTTGGTCCCAGAGCAGTGTTCTGAGGGCTCCTCAGCCCAGCCCATATCTGCCTGAGCGTGGCCCCCTCCTCAGCGAGCCCTCTCCTCTTGGGCTGTCCCTTACAGAGCCACAGAATCGCAGGGGGCTGGGGTTGGAAGGCACCTCTGGAGGTCATCTGGTCCAACTCCCCTGTTCAAGCAGGGCCACCTAGAGCCAGCTGCCCAGGACCATGTCCAGATGGCTTTTGAGGAGGGAGACCTGCCTGGGCAACCTGTTCCAGTGCCCACGCAGCAAGAAAGTGTTTCCTGATGTTCAGAGGGAACCTCCTGTGTTACAGTTTGTGCCCATTGCCTCTGGTCCTGTCACTGGGCACCACTGAGAAGAGCCTGGCTCCATCCTTCCTTCAGGTATTTATATACATTGATGAGATCACGCTAAACATCCTCCTCTCCAGCCTGAACGAGAGAGTTGTTTTCTAGAAGTGTCACAGGTTACAGCACTGCCAGAACCCCATTGGAGAAACATTCTGGGGCCAGAGGCTGTCCTTCCTCAGCCCCACACCATGCTTTGCCCCACAGCAGGCATGCACAGGTGCCTGACGGGAGCCCAGTGAACCTGGAGAAGTTTTTAGGACCATGTACTGTCCCAACAGGGAAAGAAGTGACACACAAGTCCTCATGCTGTGCACGGTGTCTCGGGACTAAGAGGTGATGGAGGGGTGGTGGGATTTCTTTCTAGCAGCAGCACCAGTTTATTCTGCCACAGACTGGTGCATAATGGCCTGAACAAGCTCCACGCACCTCCTCCCAGCAGGTACAGTGAAGTTGCTGCTGCTGGCGGCGCACGTGAATGCTGCCGTTTTCCTCTAAGTCCCAGCTCACCCTTTTTCTTGCTGTTACATACTCCCACAAAGAGATAATTTCCTTTATGAAAGGTGAAGCACCAGCCTAACAAGCTCTGGACTATGAAGAGCAAATGATTTCTTTAAGATGTCTTTGTATTCTGCTGTGGACCCCCAGCTGGATGAGACCCTCTCCAGGCTGGTGCTGTGTCAGAGCCACAGCCCAAGTGGTTTTACAGTGCTGATAGACCAGACAGAAGGCACGGGAATCTGGAGAAACTGAGTTCACTCTGAGGAAATGCGTTCAAGTGGAAAAAGCACGTGCAGGACCAAAGGGCACCAGTGTTTTAGTCGTCCTCCCACTCAGCTGCCTGTATGTGAACGAACCCACCTTCTTGCTGGGTGTTTGCACAGCACAAGTGTCACTTCTTAGAGTGTCTTCTGCTCCAGCTGTCCAAGCGTGAGTGTGGGAGAGGAGCCCGCTTTGTGGCTGCTGTTTCTGCCCAAGCTTGGGCTAGGTCCAGGGACTGTTCTCCCCTGTGACTCAGAGGTCTGGTGCAAATTAACTCCACGATACTCTTCATTGGGAGACCCCCATCAGCAACAGGTGTGATAACTTCCCACCTCCTATCTTCCTCTGCTGCAGGTATTATCAGACCCTCCTGTGTGGTTTTAACAGCATGCTTCCACAGAGGACCTACCACCCACGGGAAGGCTTGCCTGCTGCCAAAGTACTCTGGCTGTCATTAGACTCTGACCCCGCTCTCAACAGTGGTGGGTGAGAGCTTGGCAAGTTGTTTAGGCTGGGAGAGGATCGGATCTTTGCAGCAGGTTTTCAGACCCCTCCTGTGTTAGAAAAGCTACAGTGCTTACAAGGCACAACTTCAACTTCTGTACAATTTATAATTTCCTTTAATTGCTTAAAGCGCTCTAATTTTTACACCATCGTGAAAGGATCTTTGTTTACAAGGATTGCAGAGGGTAATATTTCTAGCATGGGTAACCATGGCAATGAATAATTCTATTCTCAGGAACTGTGCCAGCTGCACTAATGCCTTATAGTAGCACTCAAGCAGTTTGCTAATGAGACTTCGTTTATTGTAGGAGGACATTTTCCTGTGTCCACGCATTAGCCTGTAGTTTCTTAAAAGCACATTCTTTATCAGTAATACATGGTGAAAAAAATCCAACCCAAACCAAGCAAATCTCAGTTACACAGCTCCTCTTGCACGAAAGATTTTCCTGTTTTTTTCTTGGAGACTGTATTATAAGATACATTATTTAAGGAAATTTACGGCATGCAAGAGTCTGATTTGTTTTTACTACCACCTTCTAAAATAAGGATGAGCTTAGGATGCTCTAGAGCAGCTGTTTCTTATATAAAAAGACACCACCCTGTAAACTGATCTAGTCCAAGATATGCGGCTTGTATCAACAAAGGACTTTAACTATTTTGAAAAATTAGTTTTATAAAGAATTTGGAGTAAAGGATAATTTTAAATTATATTCCTTTATAAAAATATATATTACAGCTTGGAGTCTAATTGCTTCAACACCAAAGCACTGAAATTGGTAAAAATATTGTTCTCATCTATGTTTGAGCATGATTACTATATTTTTTTAAAAGTACATAAAATAAGTAAAATATGTATTTTACATGTTTCATGATTTAAATGCAATTTATATTATTTTAACAATAAATGTTCCAAATTGGATACTTTTTAGCTTATATGATTTAGGGTATGTTCAGTAGAAACCCTTAAGGAATAGCTAAACTACAGTTCCTGTTATTCCATGGATCGTGGTCTCAGAGTACAAAAGCAACCAGGTGGAGTAAAGCATCCTCTCTCTCCTGTTTTCAGAAAAATGTTGACAACAATCCCAAGTCTCTCATCCAAGATTGAAATCCTTAGGAAAGTTTTATGGAGCAACTGTTGAATTGGGCAAAGTTGTTTAGAATGGTTGTAGCTTGTGGGTTTCTAGAAGAGCATTTCTTAGCCTTGTGTCTGTGATTAGAGAGAAGGGTGAATGTGTCCAACTGAACAGCGCAGCATGAACTTCAGGTTTTTTCATGTCTTTTCTATGGTTATTCAGTGCCCTAATTAGTGGGCTCTGTTGTCACCAGTCTCTAAGTGACTGACATTTGCCCAGACCCAACTGTTGGGTGGCTCACGCAGGGCTGTCTATCATCACCCATTCGTGCTCTGCTCTCCAGAAAAGATCCTCTGCACATATCCCTAAAGACAAAGCAAGATCCACATGCCACTTTCCCAACAAGTTCAGTCTGGGCTGACTGAAGAAAAATTCCCCCAATTTACGGTTCTGCTCAGCCTGGGATAGCTCAGTTCTTCTGCAGCTCAGTAACGCCCCCACCTCTTTAGCATTTTAAAAAGTAGGTCAGTTCTGACATGAAAACAGCCCAGAAAAGCCGTAGTAATTTTCCACCAAACTGTCACAACTCAATGACTGACTTATTTCTTCCCCAGTTTCTTTTTCCAGCTAAGATGGTTTCCTGGGTTTAACTCAAATGATCAGGTCGCTTGGGTTTTCCTCTGTCTGCTGAAACTACAAATGTTCATTTGGGGAAAATTCACAGCTCGTTTGCTTCTCTCCCTCCATTTCGCCCTGGTGTGGGCAGCCACCGAGGGGACCGCTCCTCCCAGCCTAGGAGCCTCCATCCCAGAGGGGCTGTCCCCCTGGCTCCGCCTGGCACTGCAGCGGGGCACCAGCTCTCCGGTGGCCCAGCCCAGCCCGAACATGCGTGGCAGGGGTGGGGGTACTGCAGGTGGTCCTGTTATCTGCTGGCCTGCAGATTTCCTCCTGCGTGTGTGAAGCTGTGCTGTCTCCTTGCCCCGCTTTCACTGGAAGCTGAGAAGACATTTTCCAACAGGATGATGGCACAGGAACAGTTTGTGCGCTTCTGTGCATTGACCTGATGAACCTTGATGGACCTGAGAGCAAACTTGATGAACTCTGCAGAAACTGCCTAAAAGAGAAATGGTGGTTCGCCTTGAGCCACTGACCTGACCTAAACTCCGAGCTACGCAGTGTTTGCTGCTATTTTCATGGCTACCCCAGGTAGCTGCCCTGACGCAGGAGTGCTGTTTCTGGGTTTTGTGGGTTTTTTCTTCTGTATGAAAGATATACTGACAAAGAAAGGGAAAAGAAAAAAAGCTGCGGAGGGGGAAGCGGGGCAGAGAGACATAGGCACTTCATACAGCTCTTCCAGATGGCAGATACCCAAGCCCAGGCTCCTTCTCGGAGGTGTAAATCCAACGTGCACCTCTTAAGGTCCATGGAGTTACCCTTGATTTACGCTGGTGCGTGAGCAGTCCTGGCTGGCAGAGCTGCTGTGGTAGTGCAGGATAAATGCTCAGGGAAACAGGGAGGTTGCATCAGAATTAGGCTATAAGGCTGTCCTGAAGTGGGAGATTTAGGCAAATCCCTGCTGTGTTTGGGAGCTTGTGGCAGGACCAATGTTTTGCATGGTGCCATGGCTTTTCAGCTGTAGCTCCCAAGTGAGCTGAGCTGGGATCCCACCTCTCACTTTGCTGTGGGCGATAGGCCTCCGCAGAAATCCTCTCTCCCTTTCAGGCGTGGGGATGTGGTGCCCGAAAACCTTCCGGTGAGGGGACTCACACCACAGACGGTTAAAGTGCTGTAATTTCCAAGGCAGTCCTGAGTTCATCCTTTTCTGAGGGCTTCGGTGCTGCTCATTAGAAGCAATTAATCTCCAGTGCTGTGCTCTCCTGTCAGCTCGTGCCGTCATCACAGACCAACTCATCCGTGAGGAAGCAGCTGGGCACCCCACGCTGACCAGCGTCTCCTCCGACGTCTCAGTTCGCTCTCATCCCTCACAGGTGGTTTGGATAAGTGTGTGCATGGACATTAATGGTGGTCACATCGAAGTCCCATGAATGGGGGGAAACAGCTTCTGCTGCTGCTGCTGAAAATGAAGTTTGTGATTGCATGAGACGCAGTTTGAGAGATGTGAGCCATTCCCCAGTGCCCGGGAGCTCTGTAATCCCTCTGTAAGGGGGCTAAAGAAGAATCAGCACACCGATTTGGGAAGTTTTCCTTGATAGTTCTTTTCCTGAACATTGGTGCCAACTGTAGAGGATGCAGAACACTGCCATACCTCTCCAGAGACCTCTTCCCATGGACAGGTTGTCACTAATCTTTGGCATCCCTAAGACCGTGGGAGAAGTTATTGCTCAGCCAGGTCAGGGGATGGTATTATACCAACACCTTTCTGCCATATACATTAATCTTGGGCCTCTGTATAAACATGGTTTCCCTTCAGAGCTATAGCTGATGTAAAGGAGCTTGACTTAAAGGTTTCACTGCTGGTTTTATGGATAGCACTGTCTGTGTGAGCACTTCCCAGCACGTGGGCTGCATGTTGCAAGGCAGCTGCGAGCAACCATCCAAGGTAGTAAGACTCAGTCTAATTTTTTCTCTCTCATCTACTGATTGATTGTCTGTAATCCAAACCCCAGAGATCGCAAACGTCACCTGAGACATTACGGCTATTTCTACAGCAGATCTCAGTTCTCCTGAGCATTCCAGAAACCCTCCACAAACCACATGGGAGACCTTGAAACTGTCATCTGAGTAAAGTCCAAATCTACTCACCCTGGGTCAAAAAGGTTGGTGATATTGTTATGCAAAAATGCATGTCCCCATTAAACTTGACACTAACTGCACGACCAGGGATCCACAGAGTTGTGGTACCCACTGCTTGATTTGTTTGTCAGCCATGACATTTTCACCAAACTAATTTGTTTTTCCTTTTTCCTTAGAGCTTCCATTCATCCAGCTTGCAAGTCATTGAAGAGCAACTGCATTCGATGTAAAGACTACAAAAAACAGATATTCAGACCCTGTTGTATCATAAAGACACTTTAACAGCATTAGAAATCTGGCTGGAGGTGGCCCATGGAGAATCTCTGCTGGGCACAGGAGCTGCACAGGAGCTTCCAGCCCAGACCTGAGGGAGGTGACTGTAGCTCCTGCCATAACCATGCCTTGTGTAACAGCTTGGAGTGGTATCCCTTACACCTGCACCTACACAGCTCTAATTTGTCCCACATCCTCCATCCTGCCTTTGTCCATACCTGTCTACTGGTGCACCCATCTCTTTTTAGGTTACGATACATTTCAAGTGCTTTTTTTTGGAGAGAATTTCAGATTATTCTTGAAAACTTATATAACCAAGAGGATTGCAGTGAGGATTTCTATTGCAGTCTGAACTGTCTCTGCTCTGCTCCCCCTGAAACCAGCAGCCCAGGGCTTTGCTGGGGCCTTTGGGAGCTGGGGGCTTTGCAGCTCTGACACCATCTTTTTGCTGCCTCCTTCCGGGTGGAAAATGCTGAGTTCACCCGGCCACTCAGTGATGCTACATGGATTGAATGCACCACCGTCCTGCCACGCTGCCCTGTGAATGCTGCCCTGCCTCTGCCCTGCCTCTGCCCTCCCTCTGCCCTGCCACCCTGTCCTGCCACGCTGGGCAGCCGCTAGCCGCTCAGGTGCTGAGCTCTGCTCCTGCTCCTATCTCTGAGCCGAGGAAGAAGAGCACACAAGCCAACGTGTCTCCTACTTGTCCAAGTCAGAAAAATACCCTTTCACATAAAACTGTTTTGCCTTGTGGATGATGTGCCCAACACATTCAAGTATTGAAAAGCTTATTTAATAAGTCTCCTTGCAGAGTGCGAGGCTGCACCCACAGCTCGAGAGGAGGTGCTGGGAGAATGGTTTTGGCAGCATTTCCTTCCTCCCCTGAAGCCAGTGGGCCCAGGAGCTGGTCCCCGGGAGCTGACCCTTGGCAGCTGGCACGGCAGGAGGGACGGCAGACGTGGGCAGACTGACTCCTGCATGCAAGCTGCCATCTCCTCGCCTGGCTAAGCTGGTCGACTCCCTGATGCACGCTCCTCCCGGCGGCCTGGCGATGCTGCTGCCTTCTCCTGCTGCTGCCAGAGCCCTGCACCAATCCTGCCCCCAGATGCGCCCTGTTCCTGCTGCAAATCCAAGGGATGTATGCAGGCGAGGAAGCCTCACAAGGGTGGGGGGAGAAGGAGTTCAAAGGCCTGTCAAGCAGAGGCTGCAGAAAGAGGCGTGGTGGGGAATTAGTAACAGATTTTGCCATTGGGAAGAAGGATTTCCAAATGTGGAAAAAATGCTTATCTAGTTAAACCCCTCTCAGCTTGGAGCTCCTCTGCCTGCTTGGTGGCTAAACTCCCACTCCTGCAGTTTGTACACAGGTAGCACTCCCATGCAGTGTCTTCTGTGCTTAGGATCAAGAATTACTGCTTTCTTCTAGTACGAACACGGCCATGGGAAGAGGCTGAGTCTTCTGGGCTGCATCTTCTCTCTTCTTTTTTTTTTTTTCTTTTCTTTTTTTTTTTTTAAATGAAGGTGGTTGCCATTACCTTCCAGCTGCTGTTAAGGAACAGTCTGGAATGACTCGTGACACTCTCCAGTTGTCCCTTGCGATGCCTGCCCTGAAGTGGATGGGGTGACCTGCCATGATCCTGCCTGGCTGTTTGTGATTTGCAAGCCACGCAGAGTAACAGGTAGCCCCGGTGTGCAGAGGGGGCTAAGCCCTTTCCTGGGGGCAGCTCCCACCCCACGCCAGCCACCCTACCAAGAGCACCTCAGGGGTGGGAGAGGCTCCACTGGGGTGGGTTGCATGGGTGGCCAAGTGATGGGTCCCAATGTGATAACCATTTTGCCTGGTTGCTATGCAAGGTTGTGGCTTCTCCCCATCTTGCTGGAGGGAAGCTGCCCTGCCCTGCCACAGGTAGCCATCTGCATTGCCAAGGATGCAATGCAGCAGCAGGAGGTGGGAGGATCGGAAGGGGAGGCCGTTGAGTGGGTGAAATACAACTGCTTACCTCTCCTCTGCTGGTAAGTCTGCCCAGGTGCTATGTCTGTCCAAGAAGAATCCACTTGAATCAGTGGGTTATGTTTCGAAATCAATCGTAATCAAATGCAACAGAATATAGCCCTCTGCTGGTACCGAGGCACTACCCCTCCTTGGCTTGCAGAAGCACATAATTATTTAATGTTTATTTAATTAATTACTTTAGTTAATTAATGCTGGGCCAAATTCTTCTCTCAGCTTAGCTCATTCTTGTCCAACTATTCCCAACTATTCCCTGGACTACCTTCTCTTTCTTTTTTTTTTTTTGCTGTCATCTCTGCAGGCTTCTGAGAAGTGCTGCACTTGTCTGGGATTCTTCTTTTGCCCATCAGGTCCTGGGTCATTTGGGTTTGGAGCAGTGAGGAGCTGCAGTGAGCCTGCTGTGGGCAGTCTGCCCTGTGGGGGGCTCAGGGGCTGTAGGCTTGCCTGAAAACCACAAAAAAACCAGTGCAGAAATAAGGGTAGCCTGGCCATTATCGGTTCATTTCCATTATAAAGGAGCACCAGAGACCGTGGCAGTATTTCAGTGATGTAACTCAGTCCTGTACCCCCAGGAGGAATTTGGCCCTCTGTGTCCTGGCCGGGGAGGTGGAGGGAAGCTATGGAATTAGGTCCATCAGGGTGAGTGCATTAACCTGATGTTTTGGGATATAATTCTCAGAGTTAAAATGCATGAACAGAGATTTTACACTGAAATCTATGATTTCCTCCAAATTCTTTTCTTTTGTGCCTTCTGTGTGTGAGCTTTTGTTAGTCAATTGCTACGCAGCATATTACAGCTTGTCTTTTGTGTAGTGGCCCTTTCAGCTGTCATGCTCTGATCACATTCAGCTTAGATGTATAGAGCATTTATTGTTTGCTTTGGGAGTTTTTTAATGAACGTTTTATTTAATATTCAGCCTTACTTGCCATTTGTGAGCAAGACCAATATCTTGTTGAATCCTGTTGAGCAACCTCAGTGCATGGGTTATGGGTCCACATCTCGCTTCATCAAGTTGCAGATAGGCCACAAGACCGTCTGTGTCAGTTGTGTACGGGAGTGAAGACAGCAGAGGTCTAAATACAGACCATAATGGAAGCTGCTTTCTTTCCTTTTCTTCTTTTCTCAAGCTCTAACCTATTTCCCGCCCCCCCCCTCCCCATATCTCATCTCTCCTAAACGTCTAGATCTCCATCTAAGGGTGCCCTGTCAAGGGGAAAAGAGAATTACGTTTGCTTTATTCCCCTGTTTATGCTGCATGCAGCAGGCCTAAAAGGTTTTCCCTCTTTATCCAATATTATTCTCTTGCTTTCTTTTTATAATAACTGCAGGGCTTGTCCTAATAGACTTGCTGGATAACTGGGGTAATATAGATATGTATGAAAACTGCTTTGCTGAGAAGAGTAACAATTTTTCATTAAGATTATTAATGTCCTTTGGGGATTTTTATTCTGTTTCATTGAAAGGTTTAAAAATATGCAGGAGAAAATATACTCTTGTTAAATGATTGGATAGTTCTGCCATCTTAGCTAAGAGCTGGGCAGCTACTGTCTGAGATATCCCGCAAATTCTTCAGCAAAAATAGGGAAAGCCAAAGTTGACATTTTACATATATTTTTCTTTTAGAGCTATAAGAAGCAGTCCCAATCCTCTTATGCCTTGTTTTTATATAGAAATAAAAGCACAAGCAAGAACACCAGCCAGTTTTTTTGTTTTCCTTGGTAGGTCACTGCTAACAAAGCGTTTTTTGAAATCCCAGCAACTGCTGCTAATCCTGACCTGATTTGGAGTCTTTTCAAAGCACACAAATAAAACCAGGTTGACAAAGCTCAGCTCGGAGTCTGGTTTGCCTTCATTTATCTCAACCGGGACTGCCACAGGGGTAGGAGAAGCGCGACCAAATTGATCAGCTAGTTGTGTTGCTTTCAAGAATACTTTATTACTCTGGAGCAGCAGCATCAAATCCTATAAACTTCCTGGGATTGCTGGTGTGTTGGCCATGGCAGGAGCAATTGCTGTACGTGAACACTGACCTCCAGAAGCACTTTCTCTCCTTCTCTTTCCCTCTTGGCATTTTCTTATTTCCTCTTTCCAGAACCCATGTGCGCCTTTAGTGCCTGTAGCACTGACCTTCCCTAGTATTGGTTTCCACTTCTGCACGTTTCTGTCTGTTCTTTCAAGGGGAATTGAAGCTCTTTTAAAAGTCCTGGGAAAGGGCTTATCTTTTGCTACAGAGGCTGCAAATTTGCCACGTTTCTCCCACACTGTAGTAGTAATCCAGACCCACTTGTTGTCAGTCATTCTGGCAGGGTTGATAAATCCAGGAGAGGGAGTCAGAATGGGCAAATAAATTGACATTAAGTACAGTAATAAACATCCTGGCTATAAACTTCCCTCACATACATATTTCATTTTTTGCTGCATTTGTAATTTAAACATGAGGCAAGCTGTATTCAGATAGGAAGTCAGGAATGATGGGGAAGGACGAAGAAGGATGATCAAGGCACAGGTCGTGACAGTGATTAATTTAACAGCATGTGCTTGTATGGATGTGTTTCAGGATTTTGTTGCATAAAAAACCCCAAGTAGTTCTGGGATGCTGACAAAGTTTTATTGCTCTTCCCAACCCTTGTCTCTAAACCCAGAGCTATTTTTAAAAGATCATGAATCTCACTAAAATATCAGTATCCAATGACCTGCTCGCTCTGCTGCTCCTCCTGTAAGTCACTTCTGGGTTCTTCCTCAGAAGTGAGTGCTGCCAGGGTTGTTACTGCCTCCCCTCTGCAAATCATTCCTTTCACAAAGGCTCTCCACTTGAACTAGAGAAAAGACATTTCCTCCCTAAAAGACCAGAATTTTATCCTCATCACAGAGTTTTTGTTACTGGGAAATATACAGCAATCATCTAATATATGTCTTCTTTATCCATAAAATGAAAGCATTAATATCCCCATCTGTCAGATTACATGTAAACATTCATTCCTGCCAGGATGTGAGGGAGATACACATCCTTTTTCGTATAAACACTGCTACCTCTTCTGTCCTAATGCCTGATCCAGGGCAGCAGCCTTGAAGAACCTTTCAGAAGATATTCACACTTTACCGATTCATTCTCACATAAAAGTAAATACATACATAAGCATATACTTGAACAGGGGTTTCCACAAGTCATCAAGTACTCAGTATCCAAATAATATTTTGGTGCCATAAAAGGGAAGCTGATTTTAAGGAATCACAGTAATTTCAAACTCTGGGGCTGTTTTCCAGAGAAGAGATTACATGCCTGCAGCCCTACACTGTTTTCCTCATACATTTCAGATTCTCTCAGCTCGAAACCTTGCTTGGTGCATTTTCCATGACGGTTGTTATTGGTCCATTAATTCTAGCAGCTCCAGGGTAAATTCTATCTGTGTCTTCCTGCAGCTACATGGCATTTGATTTGTCCTCATCTACATAATCCATCTGTCCCCTGATCTGAGAGCTGTGTGCAGCCCTAGGTGCCAGGGAGCATGGGCTCAGTGCGCCAGTCTGAAAGGCATGGACAATAACCTTGTGTAATTTCTGTCTTTTTTTCTTAGCATCTGATTAAATTAATGTGATTCTGTGCATGAGTCATGTAATGGGTGTCTGTTTAATGTACGGCTTCCCAGCTGTGGCGCCTGTTTCTGAGAGGTGATGGATATCACTAAATGGAGTTACAGGTGCTTGGTTCATCTCAGGATCTCATCTGAAGTAGTGCAATAGTTCCTTGGTGTGGCCAAAAAAACACGTGCAGGGCCTCTGCCTCTGAGCATGGAGTGGGGTCCAGCCTGTGGGTGCCAGTCCACCTGGTTTCTTCATCCTGAGGAGTTTAGCAGCAGCCAAACCAGAGGGAACCATCACCTCAGACAGGGAGACCTCCAGGGCAGACAGCCCTGCATGTGGGGATGCTGAGGGCAGGCACTGACACAGCCTTCCTGGATCCAGCCCTCAGTGACCTGATCCAGATCCTCAGCTCATGGATCTGACCCTCCACTTGGATTTCCACATCAGACCTCATCTTAAGTACTGGAAAAAAATTATCTTTATGGTGTGGCTTTCTTTATGTACAGTTTATTATGTTTTTCTCCCAAATAATCTTGATTTATTTAGAATCTACAAAGATCTGTAGTATCTGATCCAGATGGGCTAGAGGAGGTGACATCCTCTGTCACCACCACAGCAACATCTGGCTCTGGCCTACTTGTGGCAGGTATTTAATCAGATACTTACAGTGTATGTGTCTGTTGATCTGTTTGCACAGTGGAAACTCTCCTCAGAGTTCCTCAGATCCTGGTCTTGCTGGATTTATTTTTTTAAAATCCGAAGTTTTGGGATTATTTTTTTTTTTCTTTTGGATTTTCTTATTCGGGTAGACATGGCTGTAGGAGGGCAGAAGGCTGAGGACAAGTAGCAAAATGTGAGAGCATTCATCATGTTGGATCTTAGGGAAAGATGCACAGGGATGCACAGCATGATTATGCCTGATGGACAAGCTTACCGCTTGCCCTGCTAATATGCAGCTTCCAAGGGTACCCTGTAAAAAGCAATCCAGACAAAGTGAAAAAGGATGTGTTCATTTATAAGTTGACTAAAAATATTTGTGCTTCCCATTATCATTTTATGGCAGTTGCTGCTGCTGTAAAATTCTCCCAGCAAGGACAAAACGTGGGGCTTTTTTTCCAAAAATTGTTTGTCTCCAGCGCACTGTGCTTGAGCCAGCAGGCACAACCCAGAGTTTTGCAATCTCGTGTTCTGAGGGGATGGGGAGGACTCGGAGGCTGAGCTCTGTACCAAATATGCACAAACAGCTTGCCTCCTTGCCTCCAGACTTTCTCTTTCCTCAAGTGAGCATGATGCTACCTCACTACAGAGATTTGAAGTCTTTGCTTGGGAGTCACTTCGGAGCGGTTCTCTGTTATTGAAATGACAGCTTTGCATGAACGTTTCCTTGCAGCTCACTCTCCTGCCAGAGCAAGCATTACTGGTTGGTTCCCAGGTTTGCACATCATCGAGGTCTGTGCTAACCTTGTCTCTTCACTAACTGCTTCAACACTGCAGGGAAATGGATGTAAGAGACCAAAAGAACTAGAGCAGGGGACAAATACCAGGAAATAATAGCTTGTAAATGAAGAAGGCCTCTGAGGAATCACATGGTCATGGGTATAGATCTGCATGAACTAAGTAAGGACAGCAAAACACACCTCACAATTAAGGAAAATGAAAAACAGGTGAAATTTCATGTCAGGAGGCTCTTCTCCTGGTGCTCATCCCTCCTGGGAGCAATCAGCCCTTGGTGCCATCTGCCCCGGAGAATTCCCAGATCAGTTTCCTAGCTACAAGAACCCAGGAAGGGATTTGGTTTGTAATCAAGCCTGTAGCTCGCAAGATTTTTTTATCCGCAAATCTTTGAGGGTTTTTTGGTGGCAGGGAAACACTGCTCTGGCCCCTCCGGAACCTTCGTTCTGATGCTTCAGCCATGCACTTGAGGCCATGTGCGGCCCATGTCCTTAGGATGTCACTAGGCCATCAAGATGTTAGTCTTCTAATGGCCTGCTTACCTCACATGCCTCATAAGCAGCACAGCTCCTGGTGCACAACAGCAGGGCCACCTGTCTCCCTCCCCATGTCCCCAGGCACCAGCTTGCAGCACACCAACATATCAGCTAACTGGGCTGATTTGGAGTAGTTGGCTTGTCTGGTCTGGGAGGGGGTGGACACCTGACAGCAGGAGAATTTGAGGTGGAAAAAGCCAATTTTGTGGGTCACAAAATCACTGCAAGAGAGAAGATTGGTCTGTTTCCAGAGGTGAGGAGGAAAAGTGATTCAAAAGGCAAGTTGGAGTCAAAAGGAGAAGCGTTTGAGGTCCAGTGCTGTCTTTACTGGATTGTGTAGGTTTAGGGTACATCTGCACAGCCCCATGACAGACAGTTTGCACCACATATATAATATTGTAATCCCAGATGTATCTCCAGAGTAAGACAACTGGTTCCCTCCAAGATGAAAGGCATGGTCAAAGGCTGGCATTCTTCTTGCTTGACTCAGCTTCCCTCAGCAGAAGACCTGCCCCGGGCAGTACCACGCCACATTGGCAAACCTAGTGCAGGGCTCTACTGTGCATCAGCATCCTCTTTTCTCCCTCTACACCTCCTCTTGGAGGGCAGGACACCCCCAGCTCTCCCTTTCCCACTTCTCCCATGGCTCTAGGACACAAGTCATCTCTATCCTGCTCCAGCCTTTCCTTGAACGAGCACCAGGGAGTCCTGCAAGGCACAGTGTTGGCGGGAAGAGGACTGTGGGGCCTGGCTGTGTGCCCTCCCCATCCCCACTGTGGTGCACAGAAGTTGGGCACATTTTAGCACTAGAAGGGAAGGGAGTGGATCCCAAGACTGAGCAGGGTCAGCCCTTGGGCAGGGAAGGGGACAAAAGTGAACACAAGGCTGCTGTGGGTACAGTGGCGTAGCTCTCAGCTAACAATACTGCTGGTTTTAGGCATTTTAAGTGTTTTGGATTGTGACATTTACCACGCTGTTGATAACATGCCCCGTCACTAAGGATAAAAGAATTGCTGCAGCTTGAGATCACTGTGTTTGTAGGTGTGTTACCCTGGGGTTGTTTTTTGCATTTTTGGGACCGTTGTGCTAATGTCTTTGGGTCAACCTGTCCAAATTCAAGTTCCACTGCTTTACCACATGCTTGCTGGACTTCAGCCAATGCCATGCGACATGACCAGTGCCTGTCTTTGCGCTTTGATTTTAGGAACTCTCATTACCAGAGGGAAAACAGATGCTTCCCATCCAAATTAATCAGGGAAGAAGTTTCACCCAGGGGATGCATCTGTTTAAAGAGAGTTTAAATGTAATCAAATTGGTCAAGTTTGAGGACCAGCAGAGCTCTGCCATGAGGGACAAAACAAAGGGACTGAATACAAATATTAAAATCTGTGCTCACACGTGATTCTGGGGACTGTGCTGTGCACTTTACTACAAACCGAAATACCCAGAGGATAAAACGGCAGCTGGGATTAAAACAAAGCTGGCATCAGTCCAAAGTACCAGTAAATCACGTGGGATTATTACTTTGCTAGAGATTTTACTGGTGTGGAAAGAAAAGAAAGTAGAAACCGATTTCTGCTAAACAAAGGAGTTAAGAGGAATCTCTAGCAACGCTAAGCCTTGTCCTGAAAAATCTCTTCTAGTACCCAGTTGTAAACCCTAAAATTAACAATGTATGAAACTCTAAATCCACTGTTTCCAGACAGGAGTGGGGTCTGACACAGGCTGCACAAATCCATAAGGGATTATTTCCTCCATGCAGTTTATAGTATGACATACAAAGGGTGGGAAATAATCAAAGGTGCATAGTTTCTATAAAATTTCCTTTTCTGTTTATACAGATGTTGAATGTGAACATCAAGGAGAGCAAGCATTTGGTATGTTAGAGGAGAAAGGCAGAAGAGGTGAGAAGGAAGGAACACATGGTAAAAAAAATAGGATATAAAGGAGAGCCTTAAAAATACACTGAAGCAGAAGTGTCAGAACAGTCCTTAAAATAATCTGGCTGATGGGTATGACAAAAGATACAGAACTAAAGCTTGCTGTAATCAGGTGTCCAGATGAAGCATCTGCCTTTAAATTCTCCGAGAAGCTTCAGTCTGGACCACTTGCTAGAAACCAGCCACAGCTCATAGCTGGTACTATATGACAACAGATGTTTACCAGCATCCTCTGAGAAACGAAACTGTGCAAGCCAAACTCCCAGTAAACATATCATGATCCCCAGTAGCATCAAATCATTGGGAAGGCTGGGTTTTGTCATGAAGAACAGGAGTGAAGAGCAATTAAAAGTGGACCAGTACTGTCTCCCTCCACACTGGTGAGAGGGCTGACTGGAGGCTACTGGATGTCTGTCTCATTGCTAAGGCTGAGATGACTTTATTGAGAACTGGAAGTAATTCTTTTTAAAATGAAAATTAAACCATCCCCACTTATCTCCATCCACCTTTGCAAAGACAAACATTATGTTTTAGAGGTTATTAGGAAATCAGCTGCTCTACAGCTTTTTGGTCACAACTATGGTTGAATGTGCCTTGGGCTTTGCTTTGCTATGAAGTGCAGATTAATCCCATGATACTCTTCCTTCCAAGGCTCCAGCACAAATGATTCAAAGGAAACTATGAGTGCAGACTGCATTGAACCTTGCATTAGCTGGGTTTGCTGCAAGGTAGGCATATACAAAGTGGCTGCAAGTCAAGTCACTTGAGGCGGGAATGTGAGTATTCTCAGGTGAGAATAATCTGGCCACAGCTTCTGGCCCAGATTTTTGCTTAGTTCTTTTTCTGACATCTTAGAGCCAAAGTACCAGGAGTCCGAATGTCTGAGTAGGACATGGGAAATGGGTACTGCAAAAGCCTCCGTCTATATCATAGCAGTATCTAAGTGTGAAAGATACTTAAATGTAATGCCATTCATATGAAGTTCACACCAATTATACCTATCTTAAGATTTCCTGTCATCCCTTATCATGGTATCTGAGCACTACACAGTCAATACTACTAGGAAACTGTAGTAAATATGTGTAGTTAATCCATAGACTTTTCCCCTCTCTGTGGTAGGACTTCAGGTTTTCTGTTTTTTTTCTTCTCCTCTTTTACATCCTTCTCTGTTTGGTGAGCTGGTTTTACTGTGTAGTTATGCTTCCAATGAAGAAAAAGCTTGTGAGGGTGGTTGATGATCAGCACCTAGAATTCACAATGTTTTACAAATGTGTTCAACAGCCCAACCCCTTGACCAGATGGTAACTTTAGATCATGATGATTAAAAAAAAGAAAAAAAGAATTTTAAAAGGGGACATTAGACTGTCTTTCTAGCTTTGTGCTTCTATTGGAGTGCAGCTAACCAACAAGATTCAGAATGAAATTCAGTTCCTGCCTTTCCCGTCTCGGAGTCTCTGGAACATGTAAATGTATTTCGTGCAGCCACGGTTCCCTTTGCTAAATATTCTGTGCAAGTCAAAGGCACATATCTCTAATGCTACTCTGTTTTATCACTGATGTAATGACATTTACTGGAAAGCACATTAGGAAAAAATTGTCTGGGCTAACTTCATTCTTTCAAAAACCTGCAATTTAACCTGGAAGTCAGAAGATGGCAGCAGTAAAGCGCAATTAGGGCCCTTTTTGTCCACACGCTTTTGTTTCAAACCGTGGTTTTGTTCCGAAAAGAGGCAGATTTTTTAAAAGGTGTCATTTTTAACAGTGGCATCAAGTATGACAGGCATCCTTCCAGTAAACGTGAATGCATGACTGCCTTTCATCCTAATGGAAAGCAGTACCTAGAGCGAAATATACATGATTGTACGCAAGCGCATTTTTAGAAAAAAACGTGTTGCTCTGTTAATCTTATCTATCAGTCCATAAGATAAGATAACATATTTCTGTAAATATCCATATATATAATTTTCCAATACGGTGAACATTTACTGAATTTCAAGGATCATGTCTTTTAAATAAAAAAAATACCAATTCACGTTGCAAGTGTTTCTCCCAGTGAAGACTGCACTTCAAAGCTCAGGAAAAGCAGAGAGTCTGCAGTGGAAATAGTCATCAGTTGATGACTGTTCAACAGTTTCACTCTACCTCCAAGGCCTTTGGCTGTGAGTCTGTCAGCTTCACCCACAGCTTAGCAGGCTGTCGACTATCAAAGGGCACAGGGATGCCAAGAGACAAAGTGTGATAGAGTCTGTTACCAGAGAACGAAAAGCCAAGAAATGAGGTATTGTCACTGAGTCTGTGTCCCCTTCTGCAATAATAACTTCATATGGTTACCAGACCATATTGCCAAGGTTTTCTATTGGACGTGACTGTCAATATGCTTGCTGAGCTTTGGCCTGACAAGGCCTGTCCTTCTTCCAGTTCTGACCTAACCAGTTGCCTTACTTTGCTGTATCCTTGCGAATGTCAGTGCATTTCGTTCTCACTTCGGAGAGAATTGAAGCAATTCTGTGTCCTCTTTTCCATCACTTTGAGGGGACAGTCCTGGAAACACTCCCGTGAGATGCAAACCAGAGGCTGGTTTTGACAGTGTGTGATATTGTCTGCCATAATACGTCTACAGATGACAGTGTTTATCCCCTCAGCCATGTGCCTCACACTCATCACTTCAATGAGGATGACTTGCCCCAGGACATCTTTCTGTAACTACCAGTGAAGAACCAGGTGCCTTTTTCTAGGCAGTGCTCTGTGCTCCTCAAGTGCTCTGGCTGTGCAGTATGTCATTGCAGCGTGCCCTTCCCTTGCAATGATGAATTCTGGACAGTTTCTTCTCTCTGGGCCAAGCTATATGCTTTTGTCTGACAGGCAGGATTCATATGTCTCCAGTTAACAGGCTCAGGAGTCCAAGTAATTTCTGGTTTTCACTGGATATGAAAAAATTGTATGTAATGCAAAACATGCCAATGTTGCCTTTATTTTGTAACATTAGTTTCTTCCAACTTTATTCATGCCTGTGGCATGGAAATGGCTTGAGATAGTCATATAATAGTTTCCACAAGAAGTTACTAATCTTGTCCAACACACTTCTGCTCCTCAGCTGTTATCAATGAGTGTTCCTTAACTTCTTCAATGAGCCTGGGCAGATTGACACCAGCTGAAGATCAAATCCCATGTGATTAACTGTGACAATAACCATGGCTAATATGGTCTTACCCTGTATACCTCTAGTAATCCATGTAAGACCTAAGTAATCTAGTCAAAATAACAATTTGTGAGGTGTCTGTCAGTTGTCAGAACATCTGTGATTCTTCTGCCTGTTCCAGTCTCTGGGCTCGTAATGATCAGAGCTGCATCTTCCCACTGCATACAGCAGCTTCAGGGGATAGTTGTATGTCACTGCTGTGCAGATTCATCCTGCGTAACACAAACATGTAACCTGATTCATCACTGAGTTACTCCAGAGTTACAATGACATGATCCAGCTACTTTTATAAATATCTGCCTATTACTTGCCTTAATGAAAGTACAATGGATTGTGATGACATGAGCTATACAAATCACCAGCATGGTTTGTGTAGTCTATTGGCCATGCAAGAGAGAAAAAAGGTTGTTGAAAAGCTGGTGGATCCCAAGACCTGAGAACAAACTGGATTTCCAGCTGATTTTCAGAGGTGACCTGAGCTAGTATTTAAGAAAAAAATGGTTTGTAATCAAAAAGACAAGTTAGGCCAGAGATGTGGAGACTTTCACTCTGTGTTTTTTACAGGATATATTTTACAAGCCTAAGTGCTGTAATCCTGTAATACAAATTTTCATAGAACAAAGACACCTAAAGGTAATGAATGGAAATATCCACTTAGAGTTGGGGAGGGGGGAGGTTATGAAATCAGAGTAGACAGCACTACAAATACCATTCAGTCGTACATTTTCCTTAGATACGTTGGCTCTGCACATGGCCACAGGTAGGATTGAATGATCTTCCCTGTTTTGCTGTATTTAAAAACAAGCTTCAAATCACATTTTCTCAGTAGAGAGAGCTTTTATGTAATATGTGACTGTTATCAGTAATAACAATTGAACTAATGCCTTCTTTATTCCTCTCAGCCAGTGGGGCCAGACAATAAAGTAATCTGTCTCCCTTTTAATTTAATTTTGCCATGGGAATCATTGGTGCTACTTGGCAAAGTCCCCACACAGAAGGAAAATATATTGTTGAAAAAAATGAAACAAAATCCCTGAATACTGATGCTATCTTGATAATGCCTAAAAATCTATCTACTGTGCCAACTTTCATTTCCTGATCAAATCAACATATGTGAACATTACCTATAAAAATTTCTGTAAAAACTTTGATAGAAATATTTCGAGTTTCTCCTGGGAAAACCATCCAGTCACTCATGACACTAAGGAAATATATTAATGAACTTTTCCTATGCATCCAATCAGAAAGGGATTTTCTTCACTATAGGTGGTTGTACTTCCATTGATGTTCAACACAGAAAATTATTTAGCTATGCCATCTGAGGTATGGCAGATATTCCCATACATTAAATGGGACCCAGTGCCCTCCAGAAGGAATACTTTATTCAGTACAAGCTGGGGTCTATTACAACAGCTTAAACCACAATTTTTTTATATTGATGTTCCTGTGGAACAATCAGAAGTTCAAGTTCATGCACAAATTGGCTTCTCAATGTGCATGCACTCAGTCTGTAAGGCCTTGATCCTTCCAGCAAACCTTGGGTGCTGAGCCCCTGTATCCACAAGCGCAGCCCTTCAGGTCAGTGTGTTCCCTGTCTGACCACGTAGGACAGGATACATGCAGCAGGCTGCTATTTTGATTTCCCCACTTCCTTCTGTTTCCACAGAACATGCCACAATCTGTTCCAGCAGTGATGCCATGTGTGGAAACACCTACAAACCTTTGTGTGAGTGCAGGTCCAGGGAAGCAAGGGCTGCCTTTGAGGCACAGTGGGATCAGTTCTCTCAGAGCCACAGAAAAACTGAACTAGAAAGATCCTAAGACAGCTGCTTAGGAAATCTGGAAATAAAAGCTGAGCTTTAGGTATTTGTTTCAGGCAGAACTACTGACTATGGAAAAGAAAGGGATTTGAAATTCTCATCAATTTTCAGACAATTATTGCAGACTGTCAGTGATACCACTGGTTCTTTATTTCTACAAAATTTGAGAAAAATGTCTTTGACACTGAGAGGTACTATTGCAGAAACTGTTTATTGGCATTGCTCACGTGGGAAGAACTTCACCACCCAAATTCAAAGCTGGAGAGCATCCAATGACATACAGTCAAGGCCTTAAGAAAGTACCTGTGTCAGGCAGTTGATCACTGAGTGCAGTGTAATGATTACAAGCCGAGGTACCCTCAGATCAGAAAACTGAATTGGTACATTTTAAGGTCTAAGAATATTTTAAAATATTCATCTGGGCCAATTTCTACATTCAGTATTTGGAAATAAACCCCATTTCTCCACATATGGCTAAAACTTCAAAGCGCTAAGAATTTGCACATGTAATCCTTACCTTGTTGCTCAATAGGACATTGGCTACACGCTTACGTTACTGTTAATGGTTAGGCTTTTCCATAACACAGGAGAGAACATTATAATTGGTGGCAATGCAGACTCCACCTGCAAGGTCTCAAATATTGTGTTTTCCATGTTTGCCTTGATTAGTTGGTTGGAGCTGTGAAAATAGACTGTGACATCTGCCTGAGCTTGTGTGTGTGAAATAACAGCTGTGTGAGATGTGATAGGCAATAATTGGCTGCCTGCAGAGCAAGAAAACACCCACATAAATGACGTCTCTCTCTTCTAAAACATTAGGCAAGGAAGCCTTTCAACAAGGGGCAGGCAGCCTCTCAGGAAACAACTGTCAAATCTACTAACATCATTGTGTCTCATTAAAATGGGGAATGCAACTCTTCTAATCATTAGTTCAGACAGCGCATCATCCCACCATCCATCAAGATGGTATTATCGTAATATATTATTTGTGTCAGCATTCACCATAGCAGAGTTCTTGGAGGCTCCTGTAACACAGCCTTTTTTCTTTTACAGAAAGGCAAAGAAACCATTTAAAATCAGGGATTCTTAGGAAAGAAATAGAAGACAATACAAAAAGCATCATCACATTGCCAAATAAATCCATAATACACCTACACCTTCACTGCTGTTGGTTCTTCAAACCCCTCTGTCCCAACAAGGATATGGCAGAGTCAAAGAAGGGAAGCAGAAGTCATCAAAGAAAAGACACCTCTAATAGGAATAAGTATATCACAAGTGTCTTCGAAGTAGAAGAGAGACAGCTTGGGGAGGAAGGGCAGTATCATATTGGTCTACAAAGTCTGAGTGTCAAGAAGAGATTATGCATGGAGTGTTATTCACCATTTCTCATACTTCAAGAATCATAACCATTATGAAGTGAACTTGGTATGTTCAACACTGTTCAGTTCCGCTCAAAAGGATGTACTTTTTATATAATACATGGCCAAATGGTGGAACTCATGCCATGGAGTAGTTTGGATGCTGAATTATGAGTTCACCTGGTGGGTTTGTAGAAGATAAAACCACAGGCAACAGAAGTAACTACTGTTGCAACTTCTTGATGAGGAGCTTCACTGCACTGCTGAAACTTGGAAGGTGCAATGCATGGCCTATTCTTACACTCTTCGTTAAACACTGACTTCTATGAGCTACCTGGATCTTTGATGTGAGCTGATAGACTTATTTGTGTGTTCCAGTGGTGTAAATAATTTTTTACTGTTGCTAATATTAGCAACAATAATGGAAGTGATAAAACAGTGCCTTACATTAATAAAATTACTTATTTTTAAAAACATGCTGTTTCCATTAATGTAAAAAGTTCAGAGGCCTCTTTGCCTGGAACTGAAAAGTAGTATGGAGCTGGGAAGAATTGGTATTACAGTCGAGGCTTTGGAGCAGCAGCAAAGGCTGAAAAGAAGTCAGTTTTTATGTGACCTGATTGCAGCTCTGATATGGAAGTGACCTGACTGACAATTTATTAGTGAGATTACTGTGGCAGCTCTGGCTCTAGTTGTAATGGCTTAAAATGAGATTATTTTTCTCCAGCTTTTCAGATTATTCTTGAAGAGTTTTTATATTTTAAATTTTTAAACTGTAATGTTTTCCTTTTTTTGATCTGTAGCCCTCACCCGATTTCAATTTTCTTATTAAAAAAGAACAACCAACCAACACAAACTCCAGAAGCATCTAAAGATGTATTTAAGAAAACACCTCATCATATTTTCAACAGCTTTCATCTGTGATGCCAGGACGAGGCATGACAATGGCTGTGACTCCTTAGGTTGCTCCCATCTAGTGCCTTCATCCACTCAGTCTTACTGTGTGGATGCTTTGCAGCAGGAACTGTCTGCATCCTGTAACACTGCAGTAGAGTCCCAAGGAAAATAACATCTGAAAGTTGTCTTGAACTTGAAAAAGCTCTGCTCTTTCCCAGTCATGTGTGGCATTTTCTGAGATTTGAAGTCATAAAAGAAAAAAGAAAATAAAAGTGGTGCAGTCAGCAGTGTGGCCTTCACAGCTGCAAATCCATCTGGAGTCAGAAGAAATTGTCCCACTGTATAGGAAATACTGCACAGATAGGGACCACAGCAGCAGCTGGCTGGCCAAGTCCAAATTCTGGCAAGTAAATGCCACAGATGCCTGCTAGGTAACTCATGAACAGAAGCATTACCTTTGCACTCTGTTTTGGCACTCTTCAGGCCTGCATGGAGAGTATACCACTGGCTTTTGACAACAGGCAAAATAAGGGGCTTTTAAAAGCTGCAATATTAAGAAAGGTGGGTGCTTTCTTAGTGTTGCATCCTCACTACATATTTGCTTCAACTAGCACAAAGCTCTGTATTTCAAATAGTCAGCAGTGGTGTGATAATACAGTGAATGAAAAACAGACAACATGCTTGTGAAGGGTAGGGAACGGGTATAAAATGGGATGGGATTTTTATTTTTCTTCATTAATTTTATTCAAGAGCTTTGAGTTAAGTAAGAGGCATGGTTTCTACAGATGCTATCTACTTGACATATCTGGCTTACTAGTAATATGCAACACAAAAGGAAGTATGAAGGCTTCAGTATTTGTCCCAGTAAAGGCCAGTCATAGTGCTGGTTGCCGCCTGGGCTGGCTGGTGGTTGGCATCAGCCATCACCCCACTGCCTGCACTGCAGAAGTTCAGAACGAGCTGCCTGGTACTGTGTGGTGGCTGAGGAACTGAGCCAGGCATCTGGCTTCTACATCCCCCTTCCTAATGTGGCTGGCATCCCCAGATGAGAAGAAGGAGGTGTGAAAGGCAAGTACCAGGATGGCTAGGAGCAATATGTACAATGCCTGTGTCTTTAACATCCCCCAAGACAACAGGAGCAGCAGACTCCATCCCTCCACTGCTGGCTCTCTATTCTGGCTTCCCTTGATGGGGTAACATCAGAGACAAGAACAAGAGCTAACCTGAGCTTGGGTTTCTTCATTTGCTCCTTTTCACTCGTGTGACAGCAACACTGGAGGGGAAGTAGGGATCACTTATTTGTGTAGATAGACATGAGGCTTCTTACGGGAAATGGCGTGAGGTGGCATGGGTCTGGGCTGTGTGTGGGTGATTGGTGATTGTAACTCAGGAGTTGAAAAGCAATGGGATCTTGTACTTTTGGAAAACTGAAATATATGAGAAGAAAAAGGAAGTATCAGGGAGTTATTTTCCTCTAGTGCTTGGGGCAGAAAAAAAAATCACTTTTGTCTGTGCAGCTGAGGAACTCTGGCCTGGCTTTTAGCTCTGCAGGAATTACAGGGAGAGTCTGTCTGTCTGTCTGTGTCTTACACAGTAACCTGAACAGCAGACATAGACTAAATTGAATCTAGCACCAATGACCTAGTTCTGTATGATGCTGGATATCACGAACTTCCATGGGGTTGTGGATCTTAGGAGGCACCTCAGTGTGTCACAGTTTTGCAGTACTGAGGCAAGCTAGTGAGACTGCTGCTGCAAAGCAACATGAGACCTGGGAAAGTGCACTGAATGGGACCTAGGAGACACAGATGCATCCCATGTGGTCACTGAATGACTGCACATGGGTGGGAAAATCCCCTCCCCTTCAAGTGCTTTTTACTCACTCTTGTGATGGGCATAAAAGTGCTCACATCCATCAGAAAGCCCTTTGAGACTTATGACCACCAGGTAAAAGCAAGATATTTCAATGAGTTTTCTGGAGGTTTTTTATGCTAAACATATTTTACATTATTCCAAAGTCAGAGCCAACCATAAAGTTATAACATTAAGAATATAGTCTAGGAGCTGTGACTGCCAAAGTCACTGTGTGGCACCAGGCACAGCCTCTTGCATGTCCTTCCTATTAGCAAACTGTGGTGACAGCATCTCAGTGGGCAACTTCAGGGTTTGATGTTAATCATTATACAGTTTTGAAAGTTCAGATTTACTATAAAGATACTGATACGAGGGTCTGGGCCCATATGAAATGAAATTAGGTTCTCAGTCTCACTGCCAAAGGGGAACAATAAAAACTCACCCAGGAGACACTGGCAGTTTGAGGAGGAAAGGCATAGGCTGTCACAAAACTGCCCTATTCCTTCAGCTCTGCCAGGTCAGGGACAGGCTGGTAGTGCCACCTGCATGAACATAGAATCACAGAATGGTCTGGGTTGGAAGGGACCTTCAAGGTCACCTAGTCCCACCCCCCTGCCATGGGCAGGGACACCTCCCACCAGACCAGGCTGCTCACAGCCCCATCCAGCCTGGCCTTGAGCACTGCCAGGGATGGGGCAGCCACAGCTGCTCTGGGCAACCTGTGCCAGTGTCTCACCGCCCTCACAGGAAAGAATTTCTTCCTTACACCTAATCCAGATCTACCCTCTTTCAGTTTAAAACCATTACCCCTTGTTCTATCGCTACAGGCCCTACTAAAACATTTGTCCCCATCTTTCCTGTAGGCTCCTTTAGGTGCTGGAAGGCTGCTCTAAGGTGTCCCTGGAGCCTTCTCTTCTCCAGGCTGAACCACCCCAACTCTCTCAGCCTGTCTTCACAGGAGAGGTGCTCCAGCCCTCTGAGCATCTTTGTGGCCCTGCTCTGGAGCCACTCCAACAGGTCCATGTCCTTCTTATGCTAGGGGCTCCAGAGCTGAATGCAGTACTCCAGGTGAGGACTCATGAGAGCGGAGTAGAAGAGGAGAATCCCCTCCCTAGACCTGCTGGTCACACTGCTTTTGATGTAACCCAGAATATGGTTGGCTTTCTGGGCTGCAAGTCTGCACCATGTTGAGCTTAAATACTTGTGTTAAAGGTGCCTGCACTACCCACATTCAGCAAATACAGGTTTTTTTCCACCCTCTTCCTCCCAGTACAAAGTTCATTTGGAAAAAAAATAAAAAATAGTCAAAGGAAAGTCCCTTCCCTGCAAGTGAATGCCCTTGCTAAACTTGTACTCCCAACAGACAGGTCACGTGCCTTAGCTCTCACAAGCAATGTAGGTTGGTGTAATACAAGAATCATGCCAAATACCCCTTACCTGTCCTCCCAGATGGGCATGTTATTTTTTCCCAGATGAAAATGTTAGACTAGAATTTGACAAGAAGACAAAAAATCATACACAGGTTGGGAATGATGATATCACTGGGTGTCCTGTAGTTTTGAGTTATTATCAGCACAGCAAAATTCATTTGCATGTCAAAGTGCCACAGCCCAGAATGCATACAGACCAGCATAAAGAATTACGGCATGAAAGACAGCTTATGTGGAGAGTCACCAACAGTGGAAAAAAAAAAGAATATTGTGCTTGGGGCAATTCTAATTTTTTAGAGTCTTGTCAGCATGGTTAGAGACTACAGAATAAATGTGTCTAACCACATTTTGTTTGGCCATACTAGAAAGCAAAGGTTATGAGGGTATCCTCCAGCTTTTTCTATTCAGTAGGTCTGGGTGTGTACAGCACCTTTTCTCTGCCTCATTAGCAACTTCCTTTCTGCTGTATAGTACATGGTGCCATATCATATAGTAAAAGGTATAGCAATCATTATGTTTTCTGACCCTCTAGATTGACATAGTTTTACTCTCAGGCAGTGAAAATCACTGCAGCCTCCCTGAAGTCATCACAGTGGTGTTGATTTAGAGTGTTAGGTCTCCTGACCACAGCCGCATGTGGTCATGCTGCAATCTGCCAAGCTCTTGAGAGCTGGCACAGTAACTGTGCAGGTGATTTTGAGAATATTTTTCTGCTGTAGATACTCGTGGTGATAATTAACCAGACAACAGTCCCTTTGAGTCACTGGTCTGTCAAGGGTCATTTCAGTGTGAAGGTGTGCTCAGGTGCTATATATGATGTTTTACAGGTAAGACATAAAACTGTGATTTTGCATTTACAATAATTATTCCATGAGGAAGTGTAATGCGAATGAAGTCTGGCATCCTACTTACATCCCAAACTGAAAAATTGCCACTCTGCCTGTTCAAAGATTTGCTTGCTTCCAGTGCACAGTTCTTTTTGAGCCCTATGCAGTCACAGGTTGTTGCTGGGTGTAGTTAGCTGCTTTCTTTTCCCCATAATTTGACGGCAATCCTGTTTGCCTTCAGGGGCTGAGAATTGGGTACATCCTGCTTTAAAACTTGGTAAGTACTTCTCAATTCAGGTTGCATGGCTTTGGCAGTACTACCATTTTTATCTGTGCAAGGTAACATGAAGTGAGAGATTGTTTTACTGACATTAATGTTCAGTGGAACTGGAGCAGGCCAGTATGAAAAATGGATGTTAGTTAACTAGCAGGTGTTAGGTATGAGTAATGAAAGAAATGTGGGAGGCAAACCTTGCCCACTCACTTTGTGTAATACTTGTATCTCTGCAAAGAATGGCCTCTTTGTCCAGACATAAGCCTTGCATTCATTTCCTGCTCTGATCTTATCTAGAGAATTTGAGTGACCCTGATATGCCATTAAATTTGGGTCCCTATACACTGAACTACTCCTTCCATTTTTATTCATGTCTTGGCATTACTGGTCATCCCATTTTTCTCCTCCACAGATAGATCAAGACCCTGTAATATCCTTGGGCTAACTTTGTCTGTAAGTCATAACACAAAGCAAATGTGATCTGGTAATAACAATCACAGCTTTGGAAATGGAGCGTACTGTAATGTGATCACACGTGTAGTCAGACATACACTGCTCTGAGCCTGCAGTACCCTCAGAGGTTTGGTATTTTAAAGATACAAAGACTGTCTGTCTATAGCCTACCTATAGTCTATAGTCTAAATACCACCTATCTATAATCTACAATGAAATACTTCTAATTTACTTCTGCAGTACAGATTTCCCAAGGAAGCAGGGCCACAATTCTCAGCTATTCAGGTAGATATACCAATAAAGAAGCAGTCCAGACCTTTTCAGTGTCAGTGTATGCTGTTAGATACAGCATATTTTAAGACCAGAAATGATCATTCAAGATTATTATGCATTACACAAACCATAGCACTCTCCTAGGATTTAACTTACTCAAGCACTAAGTCATTCTTTTCTTAAAAAGTACATTTTATTTCTAGTCTTACTTTTCTGAGCCAGCTAGTCAGTCTTCTTTTTTTTTAATGTTATATTATAAATCTCTCCACTACTGGAAAAGCCTGCTGCATAAACTGTGAGCAAGCCATCTTGTCAGTAAACCAAGCAGACTTATGATTACGAAATATGATTTTTTTGAGGTGACTGATCACCTGTGTACCTCTTTTTGAATCCACTCCAGGTTTTGAACATTGTTTTTGAGGTGAGGATTCAGAACACAGCTAAGAGTTCAGGCACTTACTTCATCAGTGCCCTACAAATTTCCCTATTCATTCATGGTATTTTATTGCTTTTGTGTCCAGCCACATTTACATTACCAACAACACCACATCTTGACCTACTGTGAGACAGTAAGTCATTATTATTTGCTGAATCACAGAAAAGCTGTGGTTGGAAGGCACTTCTGGAGACTGTCTAGTCCAAGCCCTCTGATTAAAGCAGGGTCAGCTCCAGCAGGTTGTTCAGGGCTATGTCCAGGGTTTTCAGTATCTCCAAGGATGGAGACTCCTCAGCTTCTCTGGACAACCAGTTCCAGTGTTTAACCACCCTACAGCAAAAAAAGGGTTTTCGCATGCTTAAATGAGATGTCCTGTATGCTCATTCTCTCATCTCTTACATAAACTATTTTTTCTTACATGAATGACTTTCCCTTTGACTTAGCTGAAATGCATTTAAATGATCTTGTAAATATTATTAGAAGCCAAGATAAACTTCTATGTTCCTGTCCTTAAGCAATCCATGTTAAAACTGAATACACGGCAGTAATCCGATGTACTGCAGTTAAATAAAGAGGCTTAGATTAAACAGAAGGGTCTGATAGTCATCTTGAAGTTCAGCACTATGCAACGTCCGAACTAGTAAAAATATTCAGAACTTTGTGTTTGGTTTCTTTCCTAGTTTATTCTCAGATGTCAAGACACCTTAGGTTTAGCCATTGACATGACCGTCTGCTTTGTCTAATTTAGATCAATGCGGTTATACAACACCATTCTCTCTATTTTCATAACATATGTGGGAAAGTATGAATAAAAACATGCTGTACATGTTCTGTTTACTTATAATTTTAATATATATTAATGTTCCTTTTATTCCTTTGCTAAGTGTTATGTGTTAGAATTAGTTCCTTTATTAGTCCTTTATGTAGATTTAAAGTGGTGTTTGCATTCCAACAGGTAAGACTCAAAATGACTTTTCAGACTCTATCTTTGAGACCATGCTTCACAGGAAAAATTGGCCATTACTCTGAAACACAGGAATAAAATAAATACCCACAATGAATATTCTCATAGACAATCACGAGAATGTTTCCAAAGGAAATGTCTTTTATACTATGTAGATTTAAAGTGCTGCTATTGTAAAAAAAAAGACCTAAAACTTCAAAGTACTGCGTGGTTTCCATTGACAGAAATTAAAAACTGCTGGCTTCATTGACAGAAAAGGCAAACTTCAAAGTAGATAGTCATCTTCAAAAGCCAGATGCTCCCAATGTACCTGGTGTGTGAATGAAGAGAACAGATATCTTTCCTTGGCTGTCATCTTCTCCCTTTTATAAGCACTAAATTATTTCAGAAGCAAAATTACTAAAAAAAAAAGTACTGCACATACCAAAATAGCATACACTTCATTTTTTATTCAACGATTTCCAAAATATTTTTAATAACATTTTTTAAAATATTTTTTTTCACTTATCAGGTGCAAAATATCAACCTGCTCGCATGGGCTGTAGCAACTTTCACTACTGGTTAAAATAATGAACCTATTGATCACAGGCTCACATTTTTCAAGCAAAAGGGTTGAGAGTCAGATGCTGTTAGCTTTCTCTTAAGAGTCGTATACTTTGATACTTCTCTGTAGGTGATGGCTGACACACACTGCTGCAGTCCCACACATCTGTAGGTTAGCTGGGCTGCACTGCGCTCTTCAGCAGAGCCTTCTTCCTTCCATTCAAAGGCTGCCATCAGCAGTAAGCAGTAAATGCCCTCGTTGTTCTGGATTTACAGAAAGGTATTGAGAGCCGTAGACATGATGCAGGAAAGGTACCGTCTGCTATTCTTGTAAAAACACATTTCTGTTAATAAAGAATAACATCCCAACAAAGATGATTCATTTTAAGGCATAAGATTCCTCTGGATCCCAGGAGCAGCACCTGGGAACTGGCTTGAGCACTACTCTGTGATCATCCATACCATTTAGTTGTCAGTTGTTGGCCTTCTTTCCTTATTTTGCCAGCAAACGTCTGCTCTGTGGGATGATATTTCAGCTGACCCTAGCGTGGCTGTCATTCTCTCGGGGAAGCTGGTGATCTGTGAGTGGAGTACACTTCTGCGTAGTGCATATGCCAACAGTTTGTGATGAATCTACAATTATGAGAGGAAAGAAGATGGGATGCTTGGTGTGGCCTTGACTTTTTTGTCTCTAATCTGCACTCAAGGCCTGGAGGAGGGGCACGAGAAGGGGAGAAAAGCAGCTTCCTCCTGAATTGCAGCAAGATGTAACTACGTTCTATAAATCTGACAGGAAAGGGGAGAGGTATCTGAGCTGAGGGATGATGTTGGCAAAACAGCAACAGGGTATTAGCTGCAGTTTGACTCTAAGTGCCAGAACAGTCTGACGCTAGAGGAGCCTTCTTCTAAGAGTCGTGTGGGCAAAAAAACCCAAACAAGTTCTAAGACTAAACTTCACATAACTTCTGAAAAAGTCTCATGGTGTCATGGTCTCCTGTGACAGTTGAGATCTGAACAGCATTTTTTACTCCTTCTTAAGTTATCTCAGGAGCTTTCTTTTAAGCCTGTGTTCTGCAGGTACAGAATGAGTCTATATCATCACTGCATGATCTCTGTGCATTTTTTCTTCACTAGGACTTTTGGTATCCATGACCTTCACCTTCTTGTTCTCACAAGGCTGCAGGAGGAAGTTGCTGTGTGCTGTTCTGTTCAGGAACAGCTTGCAGACACACACTGTGTTTCCTTTCATGGAAAGTTTATAGATGTTCTTTCTTTTTACTTGCTAAGATCACAGCAAGCAATGTTATTTATAACTCAAACTTGTGAAACTTGTTCAGGGGGCTTTGATAGTAAGTTCTTTTTGGAGCAAGGCTCCCAGCTGGAAGTTCCCAGATCTTGCTTGTCTGTTGCAGTGGTAAAGTGAGGAGATTTCATGGGAAATGTAAGACCATTTTGCAAAGTGGCAGTTTTAAGATGATATAGGTACAGGGATTTGCAAATTCCAGCCCCACCTTCAGAGAATTCATATGCTTCTGGCCCAGAGACAATATAAGGAGTGTCTGGTGCACAGAGGCAGGTGTGGAAGAGCCAGTCAGTAACTGAAAACTGAGTAAGTGCCTGTCACAGAGACCCATGCTCCTGGCTTTGTGTAGGTGTGGAAATGCCAGTGGGAGGTTAGCAAAGGTTTTTGTGCCCCCTTCAAGAATCAAACAAAACTCGTACAGTTCTGGTGCTTTAAAGATGCCTGGCTTGCCCTATGACATTGATGCATTGTACTTCGCTACGATGGAGGCTTTCCTTCAGGAACACACATGCAGAAAGAGAAAAGAACTGCAAGAGTACATACATGGACCAAAGCTTCTAGGAGTCACCAAGAGTGTATCTACTGAGCATGGCTCAAACAAATTGGCAGGATTCCTTCTCCGCCCACATACTTTTTGCAGTTCAACAGATAGATTTCTGTATATAGTGCTCAATATTCTGTTTGCATTATATGACAGGGCCCCTGATGGAGCAGAATCAGAACACTTTTGGAGCCTGCAGCTCTTGAAGAACTGCTCCAGCATGGGTCCCCTATGGGGCCCAGAATGGGCTCTCCATGGGCTGCAGTGTGAGTATCTTCTCCACTGTGGTCCTCCATGGGCTGCACGGCGACAACCCGTTTCACTATGGTCTTCTCCACAGGCTGCAGGGGATTCTGCTCTGGTACCTGGAACACCTCCTCCTTCATTGATCTGTCTGCAGGGCTTCTCTCACATTTTTGTCACTCCTCTGTCACACAGCTCCTGCACAGCATTTTTTACTCTTTCTTAAATATGTTACCAGAGTGTTGCTGATGGACTCAGCTTTGGCCAGCAGCGGGTCCATCTTGGAGCCTGCTGCAGCTGTCTGACATGGGGCCAGCTTCTGGTGTCTTATCACAGAAGCCACCCCTGTGGCTGCCCAGCTACTAAAAACTTGCCATGTAAACCCAATACGAACCACCTAGGGATGTATTTCAAATGTATGAAGTCTGAACATAACAAAGATCATTCTCAAAGAAGTGTGACTTGTTACATCACTTATGGAAGGTTTCTGGACACTAGAGCTGCCCAGGGCTGCTAAGGTGTGCAGGATCTGCAGGTCCTTAGAGTCTGGCAGGCAGGCAGTGCCATACAAAGGTGTGACTCCCCAGCTTGAACAGGGTTTGAAAGGCAATGTTTGCTGCCCACACCCTGGGATCTCAGCAGGCTGAAATGCAGAGTTGTGCTGTGCACCTCTAAAATGATGAACTCTCTGTTCTGCCTAAGCAGCAGCAGCACCTGCTTGCCTAGGACCCAAGCTTCCCGAAGGCAGCCCTGCAGAGTCCTTTCGTAATGTTTGTGGAAGAGGCTTCGGTTCTCTGTGGCTCGATTTCCTCATCTATGTATTTATCACTGCAAGAAGAAATTCGTGAATGCTTAAAGGACCGAGTTCCTAGAATGAAAGCTGCTATACAGGCAAAGGCTTAAGTTTAAATTCCTCAGGGCAGACATTACTGCTTATTTGTGAAATGGCACACCTGTGAGAACTCTTAATAACAGCAATGACAATGGAAAATATACTTTAGGGTCCATGAGTCTTATCACTTCGTTCACCTTGTGGCAGCAGACTTCCAGTGTGAGCTTTGAACCTGAAAGCTGCTTTGCACAGTTCTCAAAGAGTCATTTGCAAGCCTGGGGCCACGTATACTTAGAAATCAGGCAACAGGTTTGTCAAAGTTGGAAGAAATGGACTATTTTTCATGGGTCTCGGCATGCATTTAAATAGTAAGTGGTATAGAAAGAGTACTGCTAGCTGGAGAAATTGCATGGAGTATTTTCTTCCCCTGTATGAAAGGGAAACATACTAAAAAAATCTGACTTTTTTGCCAGGTAAATCTTTCAAAAAAAAGTATTCCACTGAAAACTGTAATTTTGTGAATGGAGCACAGCTAGAATGAAACCTCTTTGAAACTAGGCCCATGGCAGGACAGAAATAAGGTTTTACCTTTCTACTGCTCAGGATAGGTTTACCCCTCAAAAGACTGTCGGCACCATTTCAAATTCAAAAGTAATCTCCGATTCCCCATTCCTAAGGGATTAATAGGGTTGAAGCCTGGCTCCACCTTTTGATGCATTATGTATCAGCCCTGGAAATGAGGAGAGGGTGAAAGATCAGGCTTCCAGCCTGCCTCTGAATAGTCCTTGGTGTGTCCCTTGGAGCAGGGGCATGTGGCAGCTTCCCACTGTGGGATGCCCTCCTGGTGTGCCCACCGCTGATAGGGACAATGGCATCTCCAAAGAGTTTGCTGCAGCCACAAAAACAGTGTCTTTTATTGGCTTTGTTTTCTTGGCTGGGGTGGTATTTTTTTTAACTCTTTGTGGGATGCCTTAGGTGCTGCAGTGACCAGCCTTGCAGCCTCCATCAGGAATGCTGGGAAAGGTAACATATTGTTTACTTTTCTTAAGCCAAATTTTTAAAAACCTGTGGGAAGAAAAAAGGAAAAAGCAAGGAAAGGGGGGACAAACAGGTAGCCTCTTGCAGGTAGTGGCAGGCGCTGTGGGGCACAGGTGGGCAGGGAGCCCGTCACACAGACTGGGGGTGGGAGTTATGGCCGCTGCCTGTCCACGCACAAAGCCTCCCTGCCAGCAGCCCGGCCATGGAAACCCTTCGGCATGGCTGCCCCTCAGACACCCCACCGCCTCGCTGCGGTCACCGGCAGGTTGCTGGGGTTACTGGGGGGTGGCAGCCTGAGGGAGGCCCCAAGGCCTGCCCAGAGTCCCAGGCCAGCAAGGGCCGCTCTCTCCCTCTGCCTGGCTTGATCCTGCTGAAGAAAGGCCCCAAAGCAGCCTCGTGATTTTCTCCGTTAACAGAGCTTCCCTTGACCTTGGGTTTGAAATGCCCCAACTCCTTTCCAGGGTGCTAATTAGGAAATGCAAAAGGACTTGTGGGGGGCTCAGGGGAAAGAGCTTCTCCTGGCTAGGTGTTACTGCGGTGCAGGCTGGATGTCAAATGGTAGATGTTAATGGTTAACGGCCTCTCAACATCACGGCACCCAGGGAAACATTGCCTTGCTCCTCCGTGAAACTGGGATATTTCTTCTGCTTAAAGAGCCTTTGTTAAACTGCCTTGGAATAACTCAAGCTTGACAAAGTGGAACTAATTGGCCTTCATCTTTCCAATCTTACGCAAAAGAACTTTGAAATCAGAAGGCTTTTTGAGGCAATGATATCCAGTATAAGGAGTAAAGCATAAGTCTGGATTTTAAGGAGTTCAGTGTAACATGAAACTCAAGTGATAACTCTGTACTCTGCAGGATGTCAAAATATCTGCCAGAAAAGCAAAGGTTGTAGGCCACCTCTTTGAAAGGGTGGAGGTTACCTCTCTTCTCAAGTGGTCACCACAACCCTAAAATAAGGGACAGTCTTGTGGATACACATATTCTTCCAAACTCTTCAGCATATTCCACCTTGCTTTGCTTTTGAATGATGTATTCAGGACTGAATATAAACCCAGATCCCTCCCTGTTCAAACACTACTGTCAACATCAGCCTTGATTTCTTTCTTCCAGTCTTTTAATCTTTTTTTTTTCTTTTCTTTTTTTTTTTTTTATTGAGGACAACTTGGTCAGAAGATAACTATTCTTATTTCCAGTTCTTTGGTTGAGGTTACTCTGTTTTATCCCTTTTCTTCACAAACTGCAGCAAAACTGATCAAAGTTCATTCACTCTGTACAGTTTGTGTGAGTTTCAGTGATTAAAAATAAAACTTGTTATTATTATCTGTTCTTATGCCAGGGAAGGTTATGTCAAATCAAGAGAATCAGTCCAGCATTTGGCCAACCAAGACCAGCTCTGAACCTAATCAACCTTTTCCAACTACTGAAAACATGCTAAAATCACCTTACTTGAACTTAGAAGTATCCACCTATTTTTAGAAGTTACTAAACCCAAATGAACTGCTAATTTTACATTGCTAATATGGACCACATCATTATCACATATTTTTGTCATGGCTATAAAGGCCATGTGTAAAGGCCCCAGGGAAAAGTGAACTGGTTAGTGTCTTCATGTGCTTGAAGGCACAGCATGAGAGACAGTTTGTAGCTGGTCCCTGTCCCTAAGAGCCTGCAGATCTCAGCAGGTAGTTTAGTGTAGAAGATAAAACGGATATGGCAAATTGAAGTGAGATGATCCAGCAGATCAGTAAAGAAATTCAGGCTTCATTATGGGCAGGCCTATAGTGTTCCTCATACACAGTACCTGTTCCAATTCCTTAATAACAGAATGGCTTTAGTTCAAATCATTCACTTCAGCGTACTTTGCAGCTGAAGTTACTTGAAAAATACCTGTTTGAAGTTCTAAGATGGAAACAAACATCTCACTGAGCACTGGCTGGACTGATTTTAACCTTTTCATGCAGGAGCAGGGTGGCACAGCTGCACCTGCTGTTATGTCAGGAGTCTGTTTTTTCCTAGAGAAACATATCTAATTACATACCATGCCTTCTTATTTTTATGTTTCCTATCAGGTGAGATGTAGGGCCTAATTCTGTTGCTACAGAAATAAGCAGGAGTTTCTGCACTGATTTCAAAAAGTTTAAAATTACTAAACTAAAGCCAAATCATGGAATAGCTAGTGTGGCCTTAGCTTGCAGTTTGCAAAAAGGAAAGAAGGCACAGGCACATGGCATTAGATTTAGTTGTCAACACTAAAGTCAGGGATTTACCTTGGCTTCTGCCACCACACGCTGCAGCACTAACCCTCTGGAATTCAGTGGTTATGCAGAGATGTTGCAGTAATATCCCTCACACTGCAAAGAAAGGTGCAGGAAGCCAACACCAGCTGAAGAGGAGCACTGAGCTCAGGTAAACTTCCATTCTCACCATGAATTGTAAAAGAAGGATCTTCACAGTTAGATCTCAGGGGTACAGAGCACTCAGGGAGGTGATTTGGAGTTAAGATAATCAAGGATGGACGCAGGTTGACTTGGGGTGGTGTTTTTTTCACTTTCTTAGAATGAATGACTGGAAAACACCTTTCTTATATATCAGCGACGGGAGAGAATCTCTTGGCTTTTGAAGCTGCAGGGCCCTCTAGCTACTTACCTGTTTAACTTACACTTTTGCAAGTTTCTGAGGTGACTTTGGCAGCAGTATCTATTCCATACTTGCAATTTATAGCAAGGATTTTAATAAAGGATTAATGGGCAGTTACTGTTTATTAAAAACAAGTGTAATGTAGATGTTAAGAAACTAAAGAGTAGAAGCTTTTGCACGTTATTGCAAGCAACATGTTGATCTATTAGAGTTTACAACATTCATGAAGCTCAATAAAACTACTGATTGGTTATTAATTCTTGGGAAAAAGTACTGTAATGTCAAATGTGGTCAGTATGTTGTTTTCCAGAAAAAAAACCCAGAAGTATCTTTTTTGCTGATTAAATGACTTTCTGAAGAGGAATTAAATCTGACAAGGAGATTTGGAAGTGAAAAGTTCCCTGTGAATTAAAGTGTGACAGTTTCAGGAGTAACAAATCCTTAATGAATGTGGGATGGATACCAGAGGCAGTTATTTTAAAAATAAACTTAAAAGCAAGTGCAGGAATTCCCTCAAACAAAGGTCTTCTGTTGCCATTTTCTGTCTTATTGGCCTGTTTGGTGGGCTATTGGCACTGGCATCACAGAGGCATCATTCTAATTGTCATTTAATAGAAGCTTTATTTTATTTTATCCTAAACTGCTTCCACGAATCTCTCACCACCTAAGCTTGGCATTAAAGAGAATTCAAAATCAAACAAGCTACTCAAGAAAGAATTGTTCTTTGATAGAACTGGGGCTCCCGGTGCATTTTAATTTTTCTGTAGGCTGCATGAGGTGGAGACAGGGGCTTCTGCATCTTGATCTCTGACAACTGGGTTCTTAGAAAATAATAAGCACAACAGTTGATGTAAAGGTCCACAGAAAATCTGCACATTAAGCATTTGTAGGGATAGATGAATTTACATATGGAAATACTGCAGAAGACAGAGACATGATGCCACACTATTGCCTTTGTAAAAATCCAATTTTCTAATGTAATTGTACCAAGTATGAGTAGATAAGCAAACAGTTCTGACTTATAGTGGTCATGCTAGAGAAGCACACAGAAATTGGCAATAATTGTGTTTACCTTTTGCTCATAAATAGCTCATGCAAAGTTAATTAAATATCACAAGGAAATTATCCTCTTTATTTTCCGTATTTAACTACAAGAATTAATCCTGGGTTCGGTCAGGAGAAATGTTGCTACTAGCGAATGAGAAATGGTGTAAGTAGGTAGCGATCTGTAACATCCTACATCTTTAAGTTCAAAAGTAAAAATAGAACAGTCCATTAGTTCACTTTACCTGAATTTCTGGTTGAGCAGATGCTGTGAGGAGGGACATTATTTCTTTTCTACAAATTTCATTAGGTCTTGTTTCTGTGTTATATTATGACAGAGAGCACCTTAATGATGCTAACTACATTTGACAGGTACTATAAGCAGGAGCACATAATGGCATCAGCAGAACCAGTCCTTAGTCATTAATTCATAGGCTTTTCTGGTGTGCCCGTTCTTCACAAGACACTCATATGAGAGGTACTGAAGCAGTTTTTCAGTTTTATAGGTGGGTGACAGAAGCACAGGGAGATTAGGTGGCAAGTCTAAAGTCTTTTGCAAAACTAAGGACATGCTCCAGGTGTCCAGGTTACACTGTTTCCCTGGAGGTGCCTGTGCCCTTTCACTGGTTTAACAGTGATGGGTGCTATAGGAGAAGCACAAACCGTGCATCACTAGACCTCTTCACAGATACCTTCTTATTACAATTTGCTAACTTGTCCTGAGGTGGAAAAACATCTTTGATGCAGACCAATGATCAGAACTACAATATAAAGAAAACATGGGACAATACAAAAATGTAGATTAGTTGGTCTAGTGCAGTCTTTTTCTAAGTACCTGTTTGTACTGTACTGCTCAGCACGTCAGTCATGGTGTGAACACACTGCAGTCTCTTTAGACAGGGAAGGGCTGAGCTACAGTATTTTGGCCGTACAGAGCTCAGTTTGATGGTGCTCTGGCTCCACAGCTTTGCTTTGATCCGTAGGAAAGGTAGGGGCCAGGTCAAACTACTGCTGGGAACGAGGAGCTACAACTTCAGCCCCCTTAGGCACAGGAGCACCTGGAACCCATTTTCCAGTGAATTACTCTAACCATTGGGCAGAGTGGCAGGACCACTGCTCAGCCAAAGTGGGTTGAGCAGATGCATCTCTTGGGATCTCTCAGGTGGTGGACAGTCTCCCGTTTGTCTTTGAATCAACAGGGTATCTTGTCTGAAAGCCTGCGTTTAGGAATACAGGGAACTTTGTAATCTAACTCTAGGTTTAGGAGCCTTCAGGGTTCAGCACTTGTTGCTAGTGCATGGTTTAAATCACTTTCCTGAAGCTATGCGCTTAGTATGGCTCACAGGTCCTGTAGTCAGACATTGCGGGTCCCCAGAACACAGCCTAGTAACTGAAACAGAACAAAAGCCAAGTCGTATTACAGCTCCTGCTTTCTTCTTACCCACTTAAGCCAGCTGCCTATTATAGAAGGAAATTAAAATCTGGCATCTGTCAGGATAAAAATCATTGCATTGTCTTCATATTAAATACATTAGCTATAAATTACACATATGCCAGTTTAAAATAAGGTGATAAAAATTATATGCAATATTAGAAACAATGTAATATTTTAATATAACATAATGTAATTTTTTTCAAGAAAAATGTGATATTCTTTTAATGTGATATGACCATCTTTTGGTTGTAAACATTCTTTTTTTACATAAACATTAATTAGCATCTTCATTGATCTCTGTATCTCCACAGATGTCAGAAGAGATACTCAGCCAGTGAGATCAGAGTCTGACCTATGACTATGACAACTAGGTCAGTTTCTGTTAGCTTAAGAATTTAGTTTTCTTTTTTTAGTTTTGTAATGTTCTTGTAAGGCATAGCACTCACACTGGTAGCTTGGAGCACAGAATCATATATGTAATTTTGGTTAAACAAACAAATGCTCACTCATTTTTTGTTATGAATTTTAATTTCTATAAGCCAAATGTAAGTAAGATGCACATGATTGAATGACAGAGCTCTCTGGTGAGATGTTTGTACTCCCTTTACTTTGGAATATATTGTTAGTTTGATTACAATGAATGAATACGTATTACTACCAGACTGCTCTCCTCCACTAACAGGCACAATTATTTGCCTTTCTGTGCACATGTATCATCTAATACTGGTAATGATTTTTAGTCCTTAATTCTGGGGAATCTAAATGCCACATTACTACACATCCTTTTACTCCATATCTTAATCTGTCAATGTTAGCGCAATATGATTTGTTTAGTGTGAAGCAATCCAAAGGGGGCCGAATAAACTTCTAATATATTCACATAAAACACATGGAATCTTTTCTTAGATTTATATGACTAATATTCATGCCACACACATCTAAAAATCACTGACTGGTACTGTGTTACTGAATTATTTAGTCATCCATTCTGGAATTAAGGGTAGCTGTCTTTGCTGTGCCCAGTCCATCTTGCTCACTTCCCGCAATTCTGATGTCCCCTAATATTTAGGATCAATCTTGAGGTTGCCTTCAATTAACCTGAACCACATGCACTGCCCTTCCTCGTTCTGGCTACCTCTTGCAATTCTGCCTTAATATAAACACTTTCTACATTTAAGGAAAGTTACATCTTCTGTACTATGGCATCTGCAGATGTCTTCTTTCTTATGGGAATGTAACAATATCCTTCCTCATCATTCTCCCTAGCTGCAGAGACACCTGCAACTCTCATGGGGAATGAAAGCAAATGGAGAAAAAAATCTGGCTTGCCACGTTCCTCCAATAGACAGAAGAGTTACAAATAAGCCTTTCTTTTCTTTTCTGAACACTCTGAGGTGGACAAAAAGCAATGATCACCCAACAGAAGACAACAAGGGACGAAAATTAACATATCCTCTAGTCTATATCCCGACTTTTCACCTTCACCACTTCTTTTGGAAAGAGGTGGGGGGTGGTCTGTTACTTCCTTTCCCTTCCTCTACCTTAGTGAAACAGCTGCCTGTCCTCCTCCACAACTTTTTGGAGACTTGGCCAGGTAAGTTTGTTGCAGTTTCTCTGCCCTCTGCAGTGAAATAATAACCTGAAAAAAGAAGGCAGGAGTCACAGGAGAACACAAAAACTAATAGGATGGCAAGCTCCCACAAACCAGATGGCAGGTTGTTTGTAATGGTTGTTGGTAGCAAAAGAGTTACTGAGGTGCCACCCAATATGACCAGTACTATGTGCAGACCCTAGAAAGCCACTTCTGATAATTATTTACACCACCAGCTCTGGAAAAATGAACTGCTTGTTAAGTTTGGCACACAGTCAGCTAAGGGGGAAGAAAGCTTAGGCACATTATTTTAGAAATGTAATTACTACTTACAGGTTAGTCAATTATTGCGTGTTTAGAATTGGAAAACACATTTGACAATCTCGAACAGCTATGGATATATGTTTTAGTTCAACAGGAAATAATTTCTAAATAACAGTTGAAAAATATATTGGTAATTCATTTTATCAACTCAACAAAACACAACTAAGATTGCAGTGGGAGTTCACAAGTAACTTATCTAGGTGACGAAAACCCACAGCTCCATAAAACAGGGTCTCTTGAAAAATAGTATTTACTTATCACAACCAGGAAGAGGAAGCTGTGGATATAAATAATCTTAGCTACGAATTACTCATTGTTGACTAAGGTCTTTATATTCCCATTCAAGCTATATATATTGGATAAGCAAGTGAGTTAAAAGCCTGAGCTGTCCTTCACTCCCTTTGTAGTCTATAGAAAGACTACACTTTCGGGTGGCACTTCAGATCTGTCCAATACCTGTAGGAAACATGTACTGGGAAGGGGAGACTATGCTGAGTACCTCAGCTATATCACTAATATATACATACATTAATCTCAGCCTAAAACCATATTTATTACTCAGGGTAAATTCCAGCCTTGGCAGAGTTTTGGGTCAAGCAGAGATTTGACTCAGAAAGGACTGTCATACCAGGGCTTGTTTGTTCGTTCAGCGCCTGGTGACAATGAAAGAACAAAAGTACCCACTTCTATAAGTCTGAGAACAAATGGTGAGTTACACAAACATTCATAGAACTGCCCAGGTTGGAAGGGACCTCAAAAGATTGCCTGGTCCCAGCTTTTGTAGAAAAGGAAGCCTAGATGACATTATCTGGCAACCCATCTAGTCATGTCTTGAAATCCTCCAGTGATGGAGACTCTACCACATGCATGAGGAAGTTATTCCAGTGATTGATTACTCTTGCTGCAAGAAATATCTTTCTTCTATCAAGATGAAACCTCTTCCAGTGCAACTTGTACCCATTTCCCCTCGTACTCTTCATGTGGCTTCTTGTGAAAAGAAACCCTTCGTCCTCTTTGTAGCTGTCTTTGAATTACTGGAACATTGTGATGAGGTCCCTCCTGAGCCTTCTTTTCTCCAGGGAGAAAAGACCTAGCTCCTTCAGTCTTTCCTCATAGGGCAGGATCTCCAGCCCTTTGATCATCTTTGTGAATTGTGGGGACCAGAACTGGATACAGTGCTCCAGGTTCAGCCTGGAAAGTGTTGGGTGGAGTGAGATGAGCATGTCTCTATCTCTGCTAGCAAAGCACCTGCAGGTGTAGCCCAGGATCTAATTTGCTTTTGTTGCTGCAGTGGCACACTGCTAACTTGTGTTCAGTTTGTTGTCCACCAGGACCCCCAGGTCCCTTTCAGCAAGGCTGCTCCCCAGCCACTCAGATTCTAGCCTGTACTGGGCTTTTTGGTCACGTCATCTCAGGAGCAGGACCTTGCATTTGTCTTCGTTAAATTTCATACAGTTCTCTGTTGCCCACTCTTCCAGCCTGTCCAGATCTGCCTGTAAGATTGTTTGCCCTTCTGATGTGTCCATCTCACTAGCCAGTTTAGTGTCATCAGCAAACTTGGTGAAAGTGCTTTCAATCCCATTGTCCATCTTTAATAAGGTGTTGAACAACGTGTGGCCCAGTATCGATCACTGAAGGATCAATCCCACATGTGACAGGCTGCCAGCCTAAGTAAAAACCATTGATCACCACCCTCTGAGTGCTCTCTGTGAGCCCATTTTCTACCCATCTTGCAGACCACCCATCCAGACTATACCTTACCAGTTTGTCTAGGAGAAAGGTGTGGGGATCCAGTGACTTCCTCTTTCTTTCAGCAAAAAGTAGTACCAGAGCTACTGGCAACCATGCTGTGCATGGAGCATGGAGGAAGAAGGGCTGTGTGGCATTCCCCTTCAGGGAGCGGGTACAACTATTAACAAATGCAGCAGTGTTCATATGATTTACATTTGATTTCTCTCATCATGCTGCTCTTACATTCATTTTGGGTGACATCAGAGCCATAGAGGATTTTTGCACAAACACTCACAGAAGGTTAATTTTAATCATGAAAATATGTAGTCTTTCATAAAGCCTAATTCTGAATTTGCACTTGAAGAAATGATTAAATTGACATCCAAGTAACAGACAGAAACAACAAGTGGCTTATGTAATTAATTGCCTTGGAAAATATTATTAAATTTTTCAATATTCAAGATCAATAAGGAAAAAGTTAACATTACATGCACAAAGCAAGTTGGAATAATTAATATATTTGAGAAAACTAATGTTATCTGAATATATTTCATGACATGAGATGTCTACTTTATTTTCTCTTCTGTTTTTTGGAGTTTTTTTAATATCTGGTGTATCATTACTTGCCATAGCAAAAAAAAAAAAAAGTTTTATTTTTTCTTTGCTTTAGCTGCAAAAGGCCATGAATAGGATTTGCTTTATTAATAGGTTTATGGTACAGACTAGCAAGTTCTGAGTCTTTTCCTTAAGAATTTAATTTTACAGCCTCAGAGTATATCAGGGTTTGTCTGACCTTCATTGTAAAGGCAATAGTAAGAATGTATACCTTTGATTCCCCAAATGATACAGACTCATTGTCATGAGTTTTATTGGAATATATATTCCTAAACAACTAAGTAAAGACCTGGCTTGATTCCATGTGGAAATATAATTACTGTAAATTGCATGCTTACTAGCTCTCAATTACTGATGAGGTTGCAATCAGGAATCTGACAGATGAGAGATTAATTCCCCAGGAGCAGGAGTTCTTCCTTCTTGTTATGAACATATGTGTATGGAGGAAACAGATCTGAATATGTCAGATGAATAAATTAAGAAGTCTACGATGAAACAGAACAGCTGGAAATGTAACTGGTGATAATTGAAGGCAAATTAACTTCAATGAGCAATTTTTCACCAGGTGTTCTATTAGACATACAGAAAGAGAAACTAGAGAAATTGCATGGTGTGCATTTTCATTCAGAAAATTGGTATGGACTGCTATTCTACCTACATGGTAACTGGAAAATGACTGTACTGTCTGTTATGGCTATAAATATTCATGTGACTAATTTGCAAAAATCCTTTCATGTTTTTTTAAGAATAGACATAAGAAAGACATTCCTAGTCTTACCAGAGACATGAGTCTTTCTTACTTTAATAGATAATCAAAATGAAGAGTCTACTTTTAAGAATATTTTTGAATGCTAAAGCTTTTCTCTGATATTCTTTGTCAATTTTGGCTAGTCTGGTATAGCCTGCTGTAGCACTTTCCACACAGCAGTTTCAGATTATTTCCGTAATCCCTGCAGCTTTTGACTATTGCTTAGAACATCATCTACAATGAGTAATGAATCCTTCTTCCTAAACAAGCCATTTAAAAACTAGGTAGGTGCCCTACTTAAAACTTTTCACCTTTTTACACACATCCTCATTCATTATGCAAATCACATTTTCTGCATATTCCTTTCTGTGTTTAGGATCCTTTGGTCCTGTATGATCTTTCAGTTTGTCTGTCATCGTGTAAGAAATTGGGTTCTAAGTCCTATTTATATGGCTTTTAAAAAGAACCAAGGCTATGCAAGTTTTTTTATAAAATATATCCTCATACTACCTTCACAAAGCAGCAGATTGACAGCAGGAGTGAATGTCATCTTTCCTCCCTTCAACTGCCCAGAAGGTAGCTGCCGTACTTTTAGTGGAAAAAAACAAGGTTATTTCCTTTCCAGAGGTTTTATCTTTTTTAATGCTTCTGAAGGTGCCTGTTACTCTGTTGATAGGGATGGCTGTCTGTGATTAGACACATAGGTGTGGAAGTTGAGTAAAATAAATCATAAAAATGGAAGATTTAATGATACACCTTCTGTTGATACCTGGTTTTCTCTATTAACTATCTAAGGAGTCACTGAGAGGGTGATTGGTCACTGGAACAGGCTCCCCAGGGAAGTGGTCATGGCACCAAGCATGTCATTGTTCAAAGAGCATCTGGATGATGCTCTTAGACATATGATTTAGTTTTAGGTAGTCCTGCAAGGAGCTGGGAGCTGGAGTCAATGATCCGTATGGGTCCCTTCCAACCTGAGATGCATGATTCAATGATCCTATAATTTTTTTTCTGTATTCTTTTTTAAAGGAAAGTGCTCTTGAGAACCAACATCTAATGGTCTTAATCTAAAACATCACTCTTATTCCCCTATAGCAGCTGCTTGTACTTTGGGATCAGGGATAGGAAAGGGAATATTTAAATATTGCCATAGGAATTCATTATATGATCAAAGACACCTTCATCTACCAGACAAGTAAAAGGTTCAATATAATTCTCATGACTTGCCACAACAAAGGATTTTAAAAATAATTAAGTAAAGTTGTCTCTTTATAAAGCGAAAAAACCCCAAACCCCAGCCCTGTAATTGTCAGAGGTATGGTATTCCATTGCTTATTAATGAGACTTCTGGAGAACAAGTTGTTGCCAGGGCTGTTTTAAATTTTGAAGTTCTGATTAAATTTTAATTTTATGACAGTAAAAGATGAAAAATTGACTATAGCAATCAAAAGGTCATTTCTACAGCACTGTCAATGCAGGAAATACATTTACTCTAGTACCTGTAAGAGATGTTCTTACAAGATTCAGCAAAATATCATGTTAACTATTAATAAATACTGCTGCAGTAGGGAGAGGTGTGCCAGAAACAGCAATATCAATAATTATCTCTATCTGTATTCCTGAGAAACCTAGCTATTTAAAAGGTTGTTTGACAGCAAGTATGTAGGTCAAGACCTGTTACCACTCCAGCAGAAAATGTGATTCATTTTATATAATTCTTGATCAAAAAAGTATAGAAAGCCTCATACCCCAAATAACTCAAAAGCTGAAAACTTGGTATTTTTGTGAGAATGCTTTATTTTTGAAAACTGGGTAACAAACACGTGATTATGGTAAGGTGTTTTTGAAAGCAATTAAGCATTCTGCAGCTTAGGCATTAAAATTACTAGCCAAGGATTTTTTGCTTTCTTTTATCTTCACATCTTTGCTGATAAGGAAGCAGTGTGATCTGAGGGATAAAAGTAAAATGGAAAGTAACACTAAAATTAGCTAGGGTTTATCAAGTGGGTAAAAAAGGTGGCAAGAAATATTCCTGCAGTGATCTTTTGTGTCTCAGAGTAAGAGAAAGAATAGGTGTGCCTGCCAGAGATGTTATCCTAAATGTATAATTTTTGCTATGGTTTTGATAGATATGGATTTGTATAACCAAGTGAAGCGCTGCTTTCTTTACCTTCTGATCCTGAGGTGAAAATGTCGATTGGTGTCTCACTCAGGTGACTGACACTCGTGCCAGCATGGGGGTTTCTGTGAAAAGCCACAGGCATTGATTGCTAGGAGATGTCTTCCTTTGGATTCAGACTTTGAGGAACAAGTATCAGTCATCATTGGGGACAGCAGCAAATTAATGATTTCTGGAACTCAGAGCACAGAAAATCTAGAACTATAAGATATATGGGTCATATTTTTAAAAAGTTATACTGTAGAAAACATTTTCTATATACCATAAAGCTTTTGGCCATCCCTTATTTTGGGCTGAGCCAAACACCTTCCTGACAACCCAGAGCAGAACCTCGGGGCTTTGTGGGGGCCAGGGGGACCCGCGGGGGGTGGCAGGGCAGGTCCCACTGCTTCAGCCTGGGGCATTGCACACCTCCATGGGGAAAGGCCTGGGCCAAGGCCAGGCTGGGACACGGCCGCAGGGCTGGTGGCCCCGGGGGCTGGAATGGGCTCCTGGGCTGAGAAAGGCCCTGGGGGTCCTGGCAGGGCCTACAGTGCTCTCAGGTTCCCTGACGCATTAATGTAAAGCTAGAGTAAAGCAAGGGATCAGTCAGAAACAGCAGCAGGTTTGGGTGGTGTTTGGTTTTTTGGTATGTTTTGGGGGGTTTTTAATAATTTTTTTAACAGTGTGTTGTTGAAAGTATAGCATCTGTTTTTTAGCGTGTAGAAAAAAGCAAAGGCAAGAGGAAGCGCTAGTAATGGAGCTCTCCATTAATTAAGTCCAGTAATTTCAATGCTGGAAAAATACTACTGTGTGTTGTTGGGGAGAAGGAGGAGAATGCTGAGCACCCCCTTGTCCTGGTGTGGCTGGCGCAGGAATGGAGTCCTGAAAATGAGGAGTTGGTGGTGTGGTTGTCTCTGTCTGCAAATCCCGGATACCAGAAGAGCCCTTAGACAGCAGGAGGAAAACCATGCTGTTTTGCAACTTCATTCAGTTTTGTTTTTTCATGACTCTGAATGCTTCTAAGTCCTGTGAAACATGTTTCAGTAAGAAATTCTAAAAATTTAGGTGCTCAGGTGTATTTTGCGCTATGAAAATATGTGAAAAAGGTGGGGTAGAGCAGGGCAGGGGATTAACCTAGTTAATTTTCTGTAAAAAAATGCAGTATTTTATGAACAGTCCTGTTGCTGTTATTCTGACTTCTGTTGTTAGTGTAAAATATTTGTTGTACAAGCAGCAAATATATCACATATGTTTGTGAATATATCTATGCTTGGTGACAGATTCAAAAACCCCTTCTGATTCAAAAGAAGATCAATGCCACACTAGGTACTAAACACTACTTTGCTGCTCTTAAAGTCACCTGGCATGCAACAGTATATATAAATATATACAGTGATATATATATATATATGTAAGAATACATATCACTACTCTTATTCAGAACCAGTCAACCTCTGCTTTGGCTGTATGGCTGAGCCTCTGAAAGGAGGACGACTTGCAGAAAACACGTAAATACCATTGATTTGTTAAGCTGAATGCTGTTCTGTTTGACTGGCTGTATGTTTTACTATCTCTTGATTATCTTTGTACTTTTCATGCAATCACTGGGAACAGCAGGGCAAGAAGTTGTGTGTTTAAAATAGGTTTGCATTCTGTATTACCCAGTGTGGGTAATAAGTATTTGTGCTTCTGCCTGGATGGGATGCTTAGTTTGAGAGACAGGTGGAGAGTAAATGGGATCAAAGGGACTTAGGAGTGTTTAATACATATCTGCAGCTATTTGCATGGAAAAGATGACGTTCCAATTGCATGCTAAGTCTTTTTGCAAAGCCAACAAAAGAGGGTTTTTTTTTCTTACAGAAGCTGACTTAGAAGTCTAACAGTGTAGATTGTTGTAGGTTTTGCTTTTCTTATTTTTTTTTTAACTGATATCAAATAAATTGTGGGTTGCTGTGACCTTATTCTTCTCTACAGTTAAGTGCACCGGTAGCAAATTTTAAGGACAAGAGGTGAAGGATTACTCAGGAGAGTGCCAGTACAGATACTTCCATCTGAGAGTGTGATTTGAGGAAGAACAGAGTAAAGCAGAAGAAGGTAAGCAGTGGTGAGTAATATTTTCTCTACTGACAAAAGGGACAATTTCCCTGGTGAAGTAAAATTATCCTGAGAGCAGACATCAGCTTTTGAAATATGTGCTCTCTTTAAAATTGAAACGTGATTTGTCTTCCATTGTAAAGGATTTATGGAATAAAGGAATAACCAAAACCTGGTCATATTTAAATCTCACAAGGAAATTCTGACTTCTGTGAAACTGATTGTAAAACTCCTCATGACTATGGTGGAAACAAAGATCTTTCAATTTATGTTGAAGAAAAGAGTTTACTTCCAGAATCAGTAGAGAGAACAAAAGAAAGTAGGAATTAAGAGGCCAAATTCATATCTTCTGCAATGACAAAAGGACAGGACAAATTAATCTTTAACTGGAATGAAGAAACGTAATTAGACATAGTGTTGTTGAAATTCTGCTGCTTTGCTGAGGACAAGTGTTAAAAAGCCCATGAGGCAAAAATAAAAATTACAATTTGCAGCTATTGCTGGCAGGGATCGAGGGTACATTTGCACAGATATGGTGCTCATAAATGATAAGCTGCAGTGTCTCAGAAGTGACAGTAGGCAATGATTTTAATTTACTTCTGTCTCAACTTATATTTTGACATTCTACTTAAACTGAGTTTTATTTACCTTCTTTCTACTGACAAGTGACCTGCTTTTTTTCCTTCTCCCATTCCCCCATAAAAGCAGATGGCTTACTGCACAGATGCTCATGGACAGCAAAGCTGAATTAGCTTTGTCTGATTAAATATTTTCAGAAAAGAATACCTGACCTGTCAGTTACTGCTCAGTACATCAAAGCTAAACAGATTGCATGCTTTCTAAAAAAGAAAATTCAACAACTTTGCAGCCCTCTCATGCTAACTGTGCATATAGTGTCATATAAGCCCATACTCTGTAGCCAGCAACTGTGATCTCAATAATTTGATTCCATTAAGAAAGAAAAGAGACGATCAGGGTTGGAACTAATAAGGTAATTATGATCTAAAACACATTGTCTAGCAAATAACCATATTTGCCTGCAAGTTCTTCAAGACAAGGATTATCTTTTTGTTCTGTGCAGCATTTAGCACAAAGAAAATCTGTGCCATGACTAAATCTCAAAACACTACTGCAATAGACATAATAATAAACCATATAGGGTAGGATCATTTGTGTTTTGGAAAAAACTATCAGTTGGTTGTTCATCTCTCTTTTTTCTAATAATGTCAAAGTAGCTTTGCAAAAACTTCTTGTGAAACTGGCTTGTAACTGATCACTGAGAATAAGAATACTTCTCTTCATATACCAAAAATGCAAGCAGTTGTTTGATGCTAGAAGCTGGCCAGTTTCTTTGATTTAATGCAGATTTCCTAGGAAGTTTGGTGCTTGTACTATCCAAAACAACACAAATATTGAAATAATTGGCTGTTTGGGTTTGTTCTGTTTTTTTTTTTTCAATTAATAGTACTAAATATTTGATGTTCAGCTAGAGTTTAATAATTAGAAAATATAATGACTGCTAAATTAGCTTCTGCAGCTTTTTGGTCAGTAGACTGACATTTCACAGTTTGCCTGGCTGAAATCACTTTCAGCTAATTGAAGATTTTCTCCTCCATTTAGCTGTTAAACCCTGGCATATGGGCTTCTGATCAGTTTTCCTGTTCAAGCAGACCCTCAGAGGAAGCTAGCAGTGGAAATAATATTAAAACAGAAAAATTTGGTTCAAATAAAGAAGAAAATGTAATGCTTACATTGGTAACGCTGGAACCATCCTCCACTTGTCAGAAGAGGGCTCTATGGAAGTAAGAAATGAGCTTTCCACATGACCTGGCAATCTGCTAGGAAGGAGCACTTCTCAGAGGTAAAGAACAGCATAGTCACACAATAATAGCTGACTGAGTCCTGGGTAACTGTGTCTCTGTAGCTGCCAAACCATAGCTTGGTAGTATGCTGCTACTCAATACTGAAATACTCCTTGGGTAGCAATTTGACCTGTGGTACTTCTAAGAAACCATAGTTTATTTTGAGAGTGTTGTTTGTTTTTTTAAATTTAGAGAGGTTAGGGAGATTAAAATAACATGAACATTGCTAGAAAGATCTCATATGCCAACTACGTTGTTTCTGATCAAAATAAAATCCTTATGTATCTGTCACAGCACCCTCCAAACTATCAAGCTACAACAAGGTCTTTTATCATCTCATACCAGCATACTCTTCATGCCAGTTCCTCTGCTGCCTTCTCCTCCTCCAGAGCATGCTCTTTCTCCTCTCTGCTTCTTCCTCCTCTCTCTTCACTGGCTGCCCAACCTCTTAACAGAACCAGCCACAGCTGCACCTTGTCTACATCAGCCAACCCGCCACCCCTGAAGCCAGCCCACAGTTGTATATTATCAATGATAATTAACCCAGCTTCATTCCTCTACAATTCCCCCTTTTTTCTTTCTTTTAACATTTCATACCTCATGTTTTTACCAATCATCACAAACTTTCTATAAATAAACTTCATACAATCCTCTAAAATTCCTCTACAATTCCCCCTTTTTTTTTCTTTTTTTTTTTTTTTAATTTTCTTAACATTTCATACCTTATATTTTTAACAATCATCACAGCCTTTTTACAAATAAATTTTTCGTACAGTCCGGACAACTTGTCCTTGAACTCATATACATATTCTTTCTTTACATTTATCTTGGGCTTTTCAGCTTCTGCAGGTTGATCACCTTTCTTCTTACCTGCTTTCTTGGCATCTGGGATTTTGTTTTCTTCAGAGGGGGGTTCTGATGAACTTATAATGCCTTGTCCTTTCACCTCTTGGGTCACACTGGACAGTAACCTGCTAATTAACCCATGTTCATTCCTCTACATACATCCAGCTTCTTAGCTGTCTGCTCTTGACTTAGACTAGGCTGCTTCTGAAAAGAAATACCCTATGTATCTTAATACAATTTTTGTATTAAGTAATGCTACCAAACAGCTCTGTTTGTTGATATTGTCCATATACCTTGCTTCCGTAGGACTGCAAGACCTGCAGTTGAGTTCTGCTTTGGCCACTTCTCATAGTAACTTTATTGTGCTGCAGAGAACTTGTGTGTCATTGTTTTTCACTGGTAACAGCAATATTTACTTTCTTGCTTGTCTGAAATGAGTTTTGTTCTGGGGTGATGTTTTCAGTTTATCAGAACTGGAAATGCATCACTCTTTAGGCGGAGAACTACATGAGAACTTAATTGATTTTAGTGCTTGTTTGTGTTAGTGCTGTAATTAATTAAAAAATTGATTAAGAAAAGATGGAGAAGAATTGTAGAAATTAATTGTAGCAGTAAAGGCAAATGAAACCTGACTCGACCAGTCTTATTTTCATCTTTTCTCTATTTTCTTTATGTGCCCAAGTCAGGGATGACAGCACTGTGCTTTGAGTAGACATAGAGCCTGCAGGAAAGGAGGTTGCCTAACATTAGTGGCCCTATTATTGGACTGAATTTCATTAGCTTGTGGTGTGAATCCTGAATAAATCTGAATATATTTTCATGTGTTCACTATCTTGTAGAGCAGATTTATAACTTGAGCAAATACTCACTTTTAGTTTACTTCAGAGAAAAGACTTTAAAGCAAACTGCTGTCAAGGTGTTGAAATACTATTGGTAACGTAAGTGTGTCCCGTCCATCAGCTTCCCACACAGGAATAAGATCTACTGTGCCAGGGGTTTTTTTCATTGAAAACATGCATTCATTTAAGAAAAGTTTAATGAAATATTTCCTGCTAGTTCAAAGTACAGAGATCCTGAGTGTACCATCTGCTACAATACCTGTATACAAAAATGACAGTCACTAATTACACTGTGCCAGTGGAGTGGGAGATGACATCAGAACTGAATCAGGTTTAAAAAATATAGCAAAAGGCACCCTTTTAAGATAAGAACAGCTTCACTATAAGAAACTAGAAACTATGTGAAAAGGGCTGGTTTTTAGTATTGTCTAACACGGATATTTTCAGCAAGCTTGATAATAAAGTCACTGCAGGAGACTGACAGTGTGGGATGTCTCCTGGGCTCTGAAGTTTTGTGGTGGACCATTTAGATATGAATATTCATAATGTTTTTGTTACCTTCTGGCATATTTTGATACACTGTCCACATAAATCCCCAAACTGGGTTAATCGTCTGAAAGGGGTTTAATCATCTGAAAGTTAATTAAGATCTTGCTAGTCATGCATGTACTGCATGTTTTCAGTGGACTTAATTTACTGCTAGAAATAGTCCTGTTAGGATAATTATTAGAAATTTGTAAGAAAAACAGTTATAAGCAACATTTTCTTGTTGCAAAAGACTCATGAAATTATCCTGACCTGGAGAGATTCACAGCTTAAACTCAGGTAACTGTTTTGCTTGGAGAGAAGCAGCAGCATATGGAGCATATCCAGCAGCAGATGCCAGGGACATGGAGATTTTCCCAATGAAAATGTAGACAACTAGGTACAACAAAGGACAGTAGGGAACAGAGAAAATCTGGTAGGAAATGGCTCTGAGGATTTGAGCGATGCCCAAAATTTAAACTAATAAACTTAAATCCACAATAGGAAGACAAAAGAACCCTGCAGAAAGTTCCATAATTCCTGTGGTAAACTACACTGCTAGAAGCCTTCAGTTTACAGAAAGATGACTGAGGAGTTGTGTCAGCAGTGTTAGTGTGGGAAAAGTGGAAGAGCTGAGATGAAAGGACTTAATCCAGATGCTGGGCTGGGTGTTCCCTTCCTCTGTGCCAGCAGTACAGCTCAGGAGCCTGTTATGCCAAAACTAGGTTGCATGCTCAAAATTTAATCCCTCATTTCCCAAATTTAAAAATTTCTCTCTTTGCTATACTCCTGTCCTTTCAACTAGGAGCTCACACATGCAGAGGGAATGTGTGGATTTCTGGGGTTTTGTTAATTTATCCATTGGAGAGCCACCAATATTCTGATTGAATCATCATCATGATTTAAACTTCAATACTAGTAACACTTGCTGCACAGACCTCCATTGCTGGAATTTATGGAGTAAATGATACTGGCAGTACGTTGTTGCCTCTTGTTGAGCAATATGTAAAATAGTTGTCCCACTGATAGGACTTAGAGCTGATCTGAGGTTTCCCTATAATTTGGGGTTTTCTGATAGTTACAGATACTTTCACCTTGAATTTCTCTCCTTTCTCTCCTGCTTCTTTCTTTCCATTCTGGGCATATAGGCTCTTTTCTTCTTTGGCTGTTTGCCCCTCTCTACCACAGTCACCCACTTGCTTTTATTCTATTCCTGTAATTCTCCTTGCTTTTCTTATCACTCTGTGCTCAAATCCAGCTTTTGCCAGCTCATTAGTAAAGCAAGTTGTAAGAACACAGGAGAGACTGTCCTCACTTCTGTGCAATAACAAAAGCTATGCCTGGGGCCAGACAATTCACTAAAACAAAATTTCCAGTCTATGTCACAACGAAAGTCCTGCTAGAGATTCCTAACAAGAGCTCTTGAGAAGGCTGCAATTTTCCACAATCTCTGTTTGAAAAAAAAAAAACAAACCAGCCAAAAAAACCCCCACGAAATTGTTTTGGTTAAAACTTCCCACCAAAAAAATCAGCTGGAGGTGGGCAAGCTGTGCAGCAGTTCTCTAACTCAGTAGCTGACATCTGGCAAACACTGAAGAACTGGAAACAGGCTCCCAGGATAGGAAGTATCATATGGTATCAGTTCCAGCTGCCAGCTTCACTTCTTTTGCCTGTGATAGAAAGTATTGTTTCAGCTACTCCAGCAGGTGCAGTCAGCTGGAGAGAACGTCTGTAGGGTAAAGGATACTCATGTGAGAGCTCCTTTGGTGATTGCTACTCGTATTGAAAAGTCTCAGAGCAGCGCTAACCAGAGAGTGCTTAACTCCAAGCCGTTCTGAAAAGTCTGCAGCCCTGTATGAGCAAAAATAATTGTGACTTGTTATTTTATTTTACATAAAGCTAAGACAAAGAGAGGTGTTTCTAGGCACCTGATTTAGACAACTTTGAAACCCAAGCTGTCTTAAACTGAACTCTCAGAACTATTAATTCGACCCATACTGTGTTGTATAATTATGTTGGCTGTTCCCTGTGGTGCAACATTGTGTACAAAAGACACTGATCACCTGAGTATAGCACTTTCAAACAGTTATGACCTGTATTGAAAATTATTGAAGCTTAACTGATCTGGTGACAATTCAGAAGGAGAAAGCTCCTCCTCCAGCTCTAAATTCCCTTCCTTTCTAGTGAAATGATGGGTGTTTGAATCAATGGGATTTTTGCTACTGATTTCTGCAAATCCAGAGAACAATCATAAGCATTTATTGCTTTCTTCTGCTTTCATTCAGCTGATATTTTGCAGTAACTCTTGGATAAGGCAATTAAAACTTTGGTTTCCATTTCCTCTCCAAGTGCCATGGGAACTTTTTCTGTGTAAATATTACATATCTTTAAATTTTTGGAGTTGATGTTGATGCTTTTTTTCTGAATTTCAAAGCATGTGACCAAACTTAAGAGTGGCCTTTTTGTTCTCCTGACTCCATGTACAGTGAAAGTCAGGTTGTAGAGGAATTGTAGAGGAATGAAGGTGGGTTAATTATCATTGATAATATACAGCTGTGGGCTGGCTTCAGGGGCGGTGGGTTGGATGATGTGGATAGGGTGCAGCTGTGGCTGGTTCCTGCTAAGTAGTTAAATAGCTCTAAGGGGTATGGAAGAGGGGCATGGGATGAAGAGAGCCCTAGAGGAAGCAGAGGGAGAAGGGAGAGTTTGTCCTAGATGTAGGAGAGATAAGAAGAGGCCCTGAGAGAAGTGAGGGGCCTGGATGAGGAGAGGCTGGCTGGAAGAGGAGCCTGGAGAAGAAAGAATGTGGATATAGCAGAGGTAAGAAGCAGGGTGGACTGGCCCGAAGAGGATGAAGAAACAGAATGGACAGCAGATGAACTTCTGAAACCTTGTGGGGGATTGGTGGCTATGCCAGGGCAAGGCATGGGAACTACTTATTGAAGTTAACTTGGTATGGAATGGTAAAAGCCTTGTTGCAGCTAGCTGGTTTTGGTAGTGCTATGACACCAGGTGACATTTCCACTCAACATCTTGGATACTAGGTCTTACAAGTGCATGGTTTTCTTCTCTACACTTGCATGTGTGAAGTGAATGTGATCTAGAAATGATCAGGTGGGCCAAAAGTATTGCATTGGAGATCTTTCTGGCAAAGAGAATGAGGATTGTTTTCTTTGAATTCTCTTGGTTTATCATGAGCATTGACTACACGGTATACATGTTGAGTACTCCTCTTTTTTCAGCAAAAAATAATACTTCATGTCATCTTTAAACACTCGGCATCAGTGTTTGAGAGACACGTAAGATTTTTCCTTTAAATACTTCAAAATAAAACTGTTACTTTTTTGCCTGATCACAACTTCTTTGTGCTCGGCTATCTGTACAGGTATGAAGACTTAAACCTGTTAAACAGATTACTGCTCACAATCGGTTTTCAGATTATGCATTCATCTTTTATGATGTATTTTTTATGATTATAATTTGTACTGAAGTGTTTGGAAAATGATTGTACTGTTGTAGTGTTGAAGTTTAAATATCAAGTAGCTGAAAGCGTTTATCAGTTTACTTAAAATTCTGCTTCTATATCAGTAATAATCTCAATTATGAGTAACTTTTAAAAGAATTCCTTTTGTGAATATTTTTAATGGAAAGAAAAGAAGGAAAATAGAGAAACAAAGTTTATGTTTATCTAGCTAAAATCTTCTCTTACTTTCCTCAAAGGTTTTAAACACCTAACACGGAGTGATGTGTGCTGATAGAAGCTATTATTCTTTTGTGAAAGAAAACAAAGCCCCATTCCCTAAGGATACACACGGGCACTCATCAGCTCCAAAGCAGCCCATGCTGCTGAAACATGTTTCATTTGCTCCCATGAGCCCCACTGAGTGATGCTAGTTCACGCACATAGTTATTACTGCATTAATGTCTTTTTTTTTCCTCCATTTAGTTTTTGTATAATCCACTGGTGATGCCCTGAATTGAAGGCCTTATATCTGTTACACCTATACCTGCTATATTGCATGCCGCAGAGATATATTACAGCACTAGAGACTTCTAATCTGGTCCCTAGCATCTTGGCTAATTTGAGATAGAAAATTGACATGCAATAATGGACTTCAGCTTTAATAGAATTTAAAATTGGTTTAACAAAATTCATTTAGATTAAAAGATATCCATTCAGAGCTTTTAGTGTTTAAAAAAAAAAATACATAAACTATGCCACAGTGGTTCCTGCTCAGTGCTAGGCTTCCCACAGGCACAGGGATGAGCAGTGGGGTGTTGAGCTCCTCTGCAGAGCCAGAACCCCACTGACGCACGTGATGGGGTGATGCAATGGCTGTGGAGAAAGGGGCCTAGCTGCTTGCTGACCCCATTCCTGCAAAGCTGGGAGCTGTGGCCCCCTCACCCTGGCCTCAGGAGGGGACGTGGCAGGTCTCTGCACTGGGTGGCTTGGGGGAAAGGCAGCACATTCCTTCTCCAGGGAGAAGCTGGTGATGTTGTGGGCATCCAGGAAGACAGCATATCTTCTAGGAGAAGGATCTGTCTATGTGTTAGGTTGGGAAACATACCTAATGGTGCAAAGTACTTGGAAATTTGTTGCACCAGAAAAGTCCTGGTGTGCTTATTTAACACATTTACTGGTTGTGGACTGCCTGCTCAGCCTGTTACACAAATGTTCTTTTGCATGCAGAGCACATCAAGGTCAATTGAGGTCACATAAGAAATTGGATATGAGTAGATGTGACCAGGGCTCATGTGACATTTAATGCTGGGCCCCAGCCCCTTCTCCTCCCACTCCAACATGTGGCAAAACAAATACTGTTTTCAAAAGGAAAATCCATTGCAGCAATGGGAATATGCAGAGTCTCTGTCATATTATCTAGGCATGCCACACCTGATGTCAATAAAGAAACCTGTGGGGCATAACATGGGCAGTCAGAATTTCTTACCTCTAGAAATTCTGATTTTTATAAAAAAGAATGTATAACGAGGGATAGTGGTAATCTTCCTGCAGCACGCATGCCTCGTAACTATAGACAAATGTAAGCTGGTAAAGGCTGGAATGAAAGATACAGTGGTTCAACCTGCTTATTTTTGTATGGAAAGTGCACTTTTAAATAGGATCCTTTAAACTTCTTAGCATTTTTCTATCTCCTTTCCTGCAACTAAAGTACTTTTCATATCAGAAAAGCTTTCAAGAGAGTTAAGTTCAACTTCTTTAAAGGCTAATAAGGCAAATGCATGCTTACTTGGGTCTGGTGTCTGTTAGGTCAGCTTCTGCAGTACTGGGGGAACAGATTAGCATTGCCACAGTGACCCTAATTCTTCCAGCTCATTGTTAGCTGATTAGGTATGGCGTGTATAAAAAAAACCCCTACCTCTTCCTTACTCCAATAAGAGATCCAAATCTGGAATCATTAGAAAATACTACGTACAGACTTACTGTAGCTCAAAATTACTCTCCTCCCACATTTTACTGACTGCACATACACTGGCATCCCATCTTACTGTAAGCCAACAATGTCCTGAAGAAGATCATACCCTGCAATAGAGCTTCCCACTGCCTCTCTTCCCAGCCTTGGATGTGTGTATCTTATGTCATAGGATGTGGTGATATACTTTATCCAGAATGACAAATGGAGACTGTAGGAATGAAATCAAACAAGAATTAAGCAGTAGAATTAATCACACAGATAACTGTTACAAAAACCCGGAAAACTCCAGTGAAAATTAAGAAAATGTATTTCACAGAAGCAACAGTTTGATCTCTCACTCTTGATCCTTAATTGAGGGATGAAAAATGCCTCCAGAAATTAGCCTGGGAACTAAAATTCACAGCTTTAGTGGATACTAAAAGTCATAGACTCAGTACAAAAGCTGGTTGTCACTGTTTCCTCCACACCATATCCTCTATTGAGAGCTCACTGTTCTTGTTCTGTAGGCAGTAATTACTGATTTCTGGTCCCACAGCACCTAAAATATTATCACCTCTGTCTCTGCTAACATTCTCTTCTTCTCCCTTGGTGCCAACTATCCTTTTTCTTGAACAGGACTAATTTGATTAAATAAAATCAGAGCAATGATTCATGCTCTTGGTTTAGCTTGGAGATTTAGAACTTAAAAAAGGCTTATGTGCTTTAGTGCTTGTAATTTTTTTCCAGCTTTATCAATCAAAGTTACCTTTATAAACATTGTCTTGTTTATATCCTTGGAGCATCACAAGCTACAACAACATTGCATTACAAATACAAAGCATCACTGGTGGTTAAAAAACATGTGTATGTGATCTGAAATGACTGAGAACCCCTCTCTGCTCCGAGTCTTGTTTCAATAGCCTTATTTTTACTTAAAAACCCCCAGAAAGTAGCCTGTATGTGGACCTGGAATATAGCAGCTGGAAGGTTGCACAGGGGACAACAGCATGTCTGACTTGTGGGGAATTAGCCTTAATTATTCTAACTCATAAGTGGCTTAAAAAACTCCAACCATTGCTTTCTCTCTTCCTCCTCCTGCCCTCCCTTGGCTTTGCTGGTTCCATTGTTTATTGGCATCTGTTACTGTCAACATCTGCCTGTGACTGGTACAGATACGCTGGGCTGCTGGATCGCGAGCAGGGAGTCATAGGCAGGGGGTGAAGAACAGCTCTGCTGTTGTCTGTTTACTAGAAATTAATTATTGTGATATGAAAGAATAAAAACTGTTCAGCAGCTTTATTGGTCAGTAACCTATATGATAGCTTTAATCTAGAGAAGATTCAGCAATTATAGTGAAATAATAATTTATGATTGAGATCATCAGCATTTATAATTCTAAACCTTGTGTGAGGTTTGCCAAGTCCTTAATGGTAAAGAAATACGGTGTTAACATCAAAATTATTCAAACTGCAAAACCAAAGTAGCACAGTAGCTAAGATCCTACACTGTCATCATTGAGTCTTTCCCTGAACTGCAGAAAGCGCATTTAGATATATCAGATAAATCCATGTTTTCTCCATTAAATTTCCAAGGTGTATTCCATATTCTTTGGTTATTTTCTCAATTTTCACTTAGTGGGGAAAAATGAATGTTAAATTGCTCAGTGCTGATTTAAAGCCTGGAGATAAAACCCCTGCTGTGGTTCATTAAGGGATTATATTAATTAGTACATGTGTGACAATAAAGTGATTCATAACTCAGTCTTTATGGGTCTGATGGCAACATCTGTACTAGTGACTGAAATGGGACAAGACTCACTGGCTGGAGGGCAAATACTGCAACTCAGCTTGTGTTCCTGCAACTAAGGTCTCCAGGCCCCTTCCCAAAATTGGATGCCTTCACTCACAGTGCTTATCGGGCATCATTCCTCTGCTGTCTCCACCTTGGTGTGATGTATGGAAGTGCTAGCTGGCTTAGGCCAAAATCAAGCCACAGAGTGTAAACAAACAGCATGCTCACAGGGTGATCATAGTGTGACCTCAAACCATGCCTTGGCCTTGTTTAGCCCACAGATGTAGGTGAACACTCCAGTTTATCAATACCTTTCTTTTATTGAGGATTCTAAAACTGGACGTGGTACCGAAGATGTGGCCTCAAGAATGATGAGCAGAAAGGAGCGATCATGTCCCTTAACTTGCTGGTTATGTGCATGTTAACGCGGTGCACTGTGTGATTACCATAGGAATATATAACAGATTTTCAAAGTCATTTAATCAGAGAGTTAAAATGTAACCTTCCTGCATAGGAAAGGTGGAATAAGAAAATGATAAAAGTAAATATTTTAGTTGATCTTCTGTGTGGGGAAAATGCAGTCATGTTAATGCATTCATATATACTACTAATAAATGCGAGTATTTTAATTTATTATCAGACAGCAAAGTGGGTGTCAGTGTAGTGAACACCTACACAGTACTAAATGTTATTCATTCAGATGTTTTTCAATTCTTGATAACTCTTTGAGCTAGTTAAATAGCACACTGGAAGTTAAAGAGGCCATTGTTTTGCAAAAACTTAATGGACCTTTTTTCTTTTTTCCTTTCTTTTCCAACTTCACATGGGCACCAAAAAAAGCAAATCATCCCGCATAAACAGGCAGTCTAAAATAATTGAATGGATGACTTGACTCAGCTCACACAATGAAGACATCATTATTAAAATATTAAAACATTATTAAAAATAGCCAAGATAATTTGGCATCTTAATTTGTTAAGAACCTGACCTAACACATTTTGTATCTCAGGTCCAGGAAAATTAAGGGGGATTGCTTGAGCTTCAAGTGTGTAACGTTTGCCTAATTCATAATCAAAATGTAAGAAACTGATCTCACTAATATTTTTCCCATCGTGTACTAACTTCAGCATTCCAATATGGGACCTATTTAGGCATTGATGTTTACAGCTCGTATTTCATTAATTTTCAAGCATTTCAGCAAAATGTTCTTAAAATGTGAAATAATCTTCCTGGGCAAGTAATAAATAATCTGGTTTCTTGGGTCTTCTAAAGCAAACCTTGAAAAAGAGAAAAATCCATCACTGGCAGCAGATGGGACAATATGTCTAATATATCTCTGCTTTCTCTTTTTTCTGTGATAAAGTTGTATATAGACAACTTGAATATACAGTTTTCCATATAAAAAGCTGCTATTAAGGCCATGAAGAGATTTTCAGGGATTAGTAAGTGCTGTCTGGGACTTTCTGCATTACTTAATACACTGTCTCCATATTTCAGTGCATTGACTAGTTTCTTTTGTCTATTTCCAGAGTTTCTTCATGAAAGCTGCCAGTGCTCCTGACTTGGTAAGAACAGTCAGTTTTTTTCCCATGTGATACTTGTCGTATTGATTTTAACATAAACACACTTACTGCACTTGCAGATGTGCAGAATGTGTCTCAAGAGCAGTGAATTTACTCAGTCTTGGCACCTTCGTTCTTAAGAGCCTTTTCAAAATGTAAATTAGAGAACAAGCCTACAGAATCAGAAATTTTAGAGCACATGCTAATTGAAGAAATCTGAGATGGTTTCTCTGAATGGTAGGTTGTCAGTCAGGCTTGCATTAATGTGAGCTCTGAGGATTTGTATCGCTAGCTTAGAGTAGCTGAAGAGGAAACATGAATCTTTTCTCTCACAGGAACAGCAGAGCTAACTCCCAACTCTATCTTCTTGCCCCCAAAGCTCTTTTAATTACTGTGATCTTGTTAGCATAATTCAACAACTTTAAAAAATGAATTCATGCAGATCAGTTAGGAAGTGAAATGGTGTTTCTTACACTGCAAAACTGTAATGTTACAGTGATCTAAACCACCAGAAAGCTATGGGGCAATCCAAGTGTTTTTATGCTCTTTCAGATTTCAGTATTTCTCAATCAATATATTCCCATAAAAACAAATTAACAAAACAAACCAAGAACACCTCAAAATCCTGTAGTCAGTGTTTGCTTTTTAAGCTCTAAATAATAATTGATGGGGGTGGGTGGGTGTGTTACTGAGCAAGTAATAACTCCAGTTAAAGTTCATCTTTTACATAGATGAAATATGTTCAGAGGGTACACATTTGAAAAGGTAATTTTTAGAGTTCACTACAAATTAAAACATGGTAAGATAGAAGAATAAAGGAGTTGAGAGATGTGGTGCTCTAGTTAACGCAACAGGCACAGAAGTGGCTGGACAGAGCTCATTGCTACCATTGTATTCCTGTCCTGTAACGTGGTTAAAGAAACCCAGGCTGTCATGTCTTTAAAGTGACAGGTCTGTCTGAAGGGTTGTTTGTCGGTTCTGCAGGTGGAAGCGGCAGGAGCCATGATGCTCCAGGGCTGGCTCTTGCTGAGGCAGTTCTGCATTCTCACAAGACAAACTCACACCCTCACAAGTTTTCAAGGCTGACTTGTGGTCTGACTATATTGCTTTGTTATGACAAGGAGGCTTCAGGAATGGTCTATTGACATAAAGACAAATGGGCTATTCTTACCAGTTGATGACAGAGGGGGGAGTTGTAGCAGCTGGTTTGGCTTTGCAAAGAAACCGAGGTGTGAAAATTTCTAGGAAAAGTACAATAGTGGGCAACAGCAGGGGAAATTCCAGGCCTGATTCAGAGCAGACCACAGACTGCCAAAATCCTCTCAGGATCCTTGCCCTTGTCTTTTAGGAATTACATAACTAGGAACAAGATAAGTCAGTCTGATTTAGATCATGCAGGGAACAGCTCAAGCTGAGAAGCACGTTTGGGGGTTTTGCTGTCTAGCTCTGTAGGGTTATAATAAATCTTTTTACTAAATTTTCTTTTTAAGCCTGCCTCCTGTAAAAAAGAAAAAGAGCACAGTGGTTGGTAGCACAACAGACATCATGTGTTTGGAATGATGACATAAACAAGCTCTGGGAAACAACAGTACAGAATGTGTACTGATGGAGGGAAGAAGGGGCTGTCTCTCACATTCTGCAGATGTACAAAGTAGTTTCACTGTCTTGTGCCAGAAGCAAATGTACCAGCAATGTCTTCACAGAGTTAGGTCCTGCAGCAGGAATTCCTTCCTTCACCAGCTCAGTAACTTTCTTTGTGTAAGAGGGCAGAATAAGGTCCTCCAAAACTAATTTGGCTGAACAATAAGCCTTATGAGTTGTCTTTATTGTGCCTAGCTCTGCCTGAGACCTTGGAGTAGCAGCATATGATTTTCCTTCATTGCAGCAGTAGTACATGTGAGATTATGTGCCCTCAAATGAGAGCTGGGGAGGTACTAATGTGTGTGGAATTATGCAATACAGGGGAGAGAGGTCTAGAGGAGACATCTGCCATGCAGAGTAGGAGAGAACAAACAGAGAGCAGCAGAGAGTTTCAGAGGATCTTAAATGTTGTGAGTGTATTTATGTTTCTGCCTTGTGAGACTGTCACTGCCAGCTGAGCTGCACAGTAGGGATGAAAATAGCACATGTTTGTACATATGGTGCATTTATGGGACATCATCTTTAAGTCATGCTCTGTCCTCTTGCATCTACTGAGAGCAGTTATGCAACCACTGCAGAGATGGCAAGAGGCACAAGACAGTGAATGCCTTCTGATGAAAATAAAAGGCGAATTGAGCTGGCAGACAGGAGCTCTTCTGGTTCATAAGGGCAGCAGAAGAGATCTCAGCATCAGCATGAAGAATGTGTGCAGGAAAAGAGAAGTTGGAAGAAACAGAGAGCAGAAAAGGAGAAGACCCAAGGCAAATTAGCTGCAGGTATAAATTAAGCCTGGAGAGAAGGCCCAGTTTACATCAGCAAAAAAACCAGCACAGAATGGAATACATCTATTTTGGACTGGGCGGAGAAATGAGTAGGAAATTAGAAAAGATTTAACATGGCTTGCATGTTGCTCTCTTTATGTGAGTGTCTGGGCAGTGAACTCTTCCACAATAGCCAGGATCTTATACACAGCAATAAATGCCTTCACACCTACAGGTTTCCTGTGTATTGCTCAAACAGAGGACACTCTGTTGCATACCTTTGACCAAAGCAGCAGCTCTTGCAGATAATAACCACAGTTCTCCATTTCCAGACACTGACAGTCCGGTGAGGGCGGTAAAGTTGAAATGATAATGTTTGGGCTTTTCATTCCCAGTCTTTGTAGTTTTTGGGGTATGTTATCATGGAGGGTTTTTTGTGTAATATGCATTGTTGTTTCTTCTGAACAATTTGGATTAATAGTGGGTTAGGCAATGGGACTAGCAGTTATAGCATGTCTCAGAGAATCCTCTCTCCAGGGAGAGAGCTGTAGCAGTGGAGGGTTTATTATAGATTTTTGTAATAAAGCATTGCGTAGAACAGGGTAAAGCTAAAGAAATTAATTGTCATCTTGGGCAAGACCTGATGCTTGTATTTGCTACAAGAATTACTTTCCGTATAAAATTCCTTTGTGTTTAGAGGACTAAAGGCCTTGCTTATTCCTCCTGATCACTAATCACAGAGAGCATTCTTGGTAGTCCAGGGATTACTGGTGCTTCAGTGTAGTAGAATGAAGCTGGGTTAATTATCATTGATAATATACAGCTGTGGGTTGGCTTCAGGGGCAGTGGGTTGGCCGATGTAGATGAGGTGCAGCTGTGGCTGGTTGAGTGGTTGAGAGCCAATGAAGAGAGGCAGCTGAGGAAGAGAGAAGAGGAAGAAGCAGAGAGAATGAGCTTGCCCTGGGTGGGAGGGACAAGGAGAAGGCTGCAGAGGGATTGGCATGAACAGTATGTTGATATGAGATGGTGAAAAGACCTTGTTGCAGCTTGATAGTGTGGAGAGTGCTGTGACAGCATTTCCAGCAAACTGGTGTCTACTGAGATGGGCAGTAACTTACTTCCAGAATCATCTGCTCTTGCATCCCTATCTGGAAATCTGTAGTAGTTCAGGGACTGATGCAAGCATTCAGGTTCCTTTATTCAGCCTGTAAGTAACAAACACAATTCTCCTTTGCTGATCAAATTGCTCCCAGGGACATCTGGACAACCGTAAGACAGATTTCTTCACTATGTGTTGAGTTACTCCTCTGTAAAATTTAAGCAGTTCTTCATTTACCTGATCACATGTGTTTGTTGTACATTTTTAGCTGGCATTTTATTTTATCTATATAGTAACCATGCACCCAAACTCTAATCATGGTCAGTACATGAGTTTACATTCAGATGTTATCTGGTCTGCTGTCCTTATCCTGCTTGCACTTTAATGGATGAGATAAGACACACTAAAGGTAAACTTCTGAAAGTTCTTCGATGGTCTGCAGACATCCTGATCATTAGTCCATTATGGGTCTGCTTATCAGTTAACAATCTCAAGCCATTCAGTTACACAGCTTTGATAATTCTAAATACAAGCTTTCTGTGATTTGGGCTGACTTGGCATTACTATAAACAGCTGTAAACCCAAGTCTTCTTCATGTGGCTTGGTCCCAGCTCAAGGATGTCCTAAAGATGAGGACTGACTTGCTGGCCTGTCAAGCAGCTCAGTCCAAATCACAAAAAAACCCCAAAAGAACACAAAAACAATCAGCCCGTATAATAAATTTTAAATGTTATCAAGTTTTAAGAAACTATATTAAAATTATTTAGTTTATTTCTTTATTAAAGGAATCTAGAACACTTAATGGGATTTGGCTGAAAAATATGTTTCTAGAGACCCCTTCCTACCAGTGATAGTGGAAAAGGGAATGTCAGAGCAGGCAGGATAAAAATATACTCAAACAAAAGTAATAGAAATTATTTGCTAAAAGAAGATGTAAAATTTCTGATGATTATAGTTCAGCTGATATGAAATAGATGTGCTTTGATGCACTAATTCTCCTTGGGGTTACAGTCACCTTTCTAACACATACATTGTTATTTGCTTAGGCTCAGTTCAGCTGCTAGTGACATTACTAACCTTCTAGGAACATTATGCCAGATGTCTGTTTCAGACTAGAGATGTTTTGACACAGGTTCCCTCTTGCACGTACTGTGGAGGGAAGGAATAAAGCCTGGCAGGCAAGGTACTGAGCTGAGCTGTGGAAGGTGTCTAGGTCCACCTCCTGCAGCTGCTACTGGCTTCCTTTATGGCCACAGACAAGCTGTTCTGTCAAAAAGCACAAGTCTACACCTCATAATCCCTTTTTCCCTGGTGGGGTGTCTCTGCCTTCAGTGACATGATGATATAGCTCATTGATCTTCCTTTGGATGTGCACAAACAGGAGACTTTCTGCTCAGTCTGTTGAAACTCATGGCCTTGGGTTAATACTCATAGCACCTCAGCAGTAAAGCGTTGTACAAGAAACAATCCTGACCTTTAAAGACGTTTCAGAAAGAAGTGGGAGGGAAGTACAGAGTTGCAAAATGGCTTATTTTAGCTCATCAGCCAGGTCAGCAATAGGGAGAAGAACAAAATTCTAGTCTGTGATGCCTGCTGTTACTGACCTCACTTTAAAGGCCTTTCAGTTCATGCATGCCTTGTTCCCTCCCATTTGAACTGCCATATACACATTTCATTTTTATCTAGATGGCTGGTTTTAGATGTTCTCCTTAAGCTGAACTTTACTTTTTGCAGATGCTCACTGGTGTGCCATTGGTAGACAGGCAAATAAATACAGCGTAGGAGAAAAGAGCTGCAGTGGCTTTATAGTGGGAAATCAAACTTATTAGCAAACAAAGATAGCAGGGTACTTGGAGTCAATGAGTGTATGAAAAAGAATTATTTGGTTAGTTCAGCATACTTTATTTCCAAAAGTCCTTTGATATGTTCCTGCCTTACCAGAGGCTCTTTAAGCAACAAAGCAGTTAGGTGATTAAAAGGTAAGAATCAAAGAGTTACAAAAATATGGCAAATTTTCATGACAGAGAGGTTAACTACAGTCTGGTATTACTACCTGCCGGCTCAGGCAATGGTTATGTCACTCATACCAATTACAAGTCTCAAAGACAAATCAAAAGGAGGAGTAGGGCATTCCACTGGACACAATGAACCCATTGATCTCAGGCTTGATCACTGCTCTTGGGATAGTCTGGGATAGTTAGGAGAGAGCAAACAGTCTCTCACCTTACCAAAGAAATGGCCCTTTAGAGCTGGACCTCTGGGTCATTAGATCTGTAGTGGGCTAGAGAAATGCCTCTGTGAGGAAAATGAGTTCAACTCATTTTTCTCTTCAGGCTGGAAATGAAAAAACAGAGTGAGGGTGTAACAGAGATCTGTGGAGTTATGAATGTCATGTGGAGGTGGAATAGACAACCACGATTCAGTGTCCAATGAAATTACCACCTATCAGGACTGAGTACTTTATTATGCAGTTTCATAATTCTGTTTTAGAATTAGTCATCACAGAGATGCTGTAGCACTCACACATGTAAATGGCTTTAGAGAGTAAGGAGACAAAGCGAGAGGAGGAAGGTCCATCAGATATTACTAAATACAAAGACACTTAAATAGCTTTGGCTTTGGAAGTCCCTAAGCAAAGATTGCTGAAACTGGAGTGTTCTATGAAAAAAAACCTGTGGTAGATTTCCCCTGATCTTTACATCTTTACTTTTTCGTAAGTCCCCAGCAATGGCTACTCTAGGAGTCTAGAGGCTGGCTAGGCAGACCTTCAGTTTGAATCTGCGTCTGTTCCTGCACTGTTATGGTGACTGGGGCTCCCCAGTTCAAGTGAGACAGGGAAATACTGGAGAAGGTCCAGCAGAGGGCTACAAAGTTGATTAGGGGACTGGAGCATCTCCCTGATGAGGAAAGGCTGAGAGCTGGGCCTGTTCAGCCTGGAGAAGAGAAGACTGAGAGGGGATCTTCTCAACGTCTACCAATATCTTGAGGGTGAGTGTCAAGAGGATGGGGCCAGGCTCTTTTTAGTAGTGCCCAGTGACAGGACAAGACGCAACATGTACAAACTGAGACACAAGAAGTTCCTTCTGAATATGAGGAAGAACTTCTTTACCCTGAAGGTGACGGCACTGGAAGAGGCTGCCCAGAGAGTTTGTGGAGTCTCCTTCTCTGGAGACATTCAAAACCTGCTTGGACAAGACTGTGCAATGTGCTCTAGGAGAACTTGCTTTAACAGGCGGTTGGACTGGATGATCTCCAGAGGTCCCTTCCAGCTCTAACCATTCTGTTATTCTGCAGTTCTGTGACTGTTGACTCAGGCCACTGGTCTTCTGGTTGGTTTTGGGTTTATGTGTGTATTCTTTGAAGGCTACTGGAGACAGAGATTTCTCTTCTCAGTGGAGGCACAGTCTCTAGTGGACCCCTGGCTGTCCCCTAGGGCATCATACACTACTTTCATACACATTGTAATTAATAGTTAGGTAAGACTCAATTGAAAATGTGTGTAGTAAGCACAGAATTGAGTTTGACATGCTCATCCCACAGCTAGAGCCCTGCTGTTATTTGTATGGGAACTTGTCACATTTTTTCTTTCCTCTAACTCTTCCACCTTCAAAGCTCTCACTTAAAGCCACGAAGTTCTTCATTGCCCTTACAGAAGTACTGACTAGCACAAGGCTCTCTGACTGCAAGCTTCTTCCTTCAAAACCTCTCTGAGCGTGTTTCTTCCAGCATCCTGGAAATACAAGCCTCACACAAATGACCCAGGAAGTGAGAAGAGACTTCCTGGCATGGAACCACTCCTTGGCTCTCCCAGGGGTGCTGTTTTATCTCTTGCTAGCTCCTCCAGTTCAGGATCATCAGCAGCCTGCTGCTTGCTTGTATAATGTGGAGCACTTTTCATAGTGAATAATAGCTAATGCTGAATTGACATTCAGGAAGAGTTTGAATCACTTGGTAGCAGAGCACCAGCAGTCAACCCCAAACTGATTTTTCCCCAATATTCTGAGTAGGGTCCAGACAAAATATTAGCATCAAGTTAAAAAATAATCACTTGTAATGTGTGAGGTAAGGTTTCCTTTGGTACTTCAGTGATGGTACCACCCAGGCCATATTCTAAAATTCACACTGACAGCAATGAAGTTTATGGACTGGAAAGATATATAGATTAGAAAAATGGAACTATTGTTTACCTTCTGATTATTTTTTTCCCCCTTAGTACTGTTTTTTCAAGTATATATTTTTGGGCAAAAATCAATTGATTTCACTTTATATTATATTGGTTTTCAACAAAATATGGATTGCAAATATTTTAAATGAAGTTGTATTTGGAAAGATATGTGTTGTGGCTTTTAAAGTTCATTTAAGCATCTGTCTTATTCATTACTTTTGTAAAATCTTGGGGTTTGCCAAGTATAAAGTTTGGTGAGACGTTAGGCAGATGATGACTCAGTTGTATTTTCAAATGTATTTCTCTTCTTGATTTAACTTGAAGCTCTGGTGCTTCACTTAAGCAGAATCTAAAGCAACAGGGGTCCAGCTGAGTGGGGTTACCGTGCATGCCCTGCTGGAGGATGGTTATGAAAGTTCTTTTCTGGAGACCATTGACAGCAACCTTGAATGTCTCACCAGAGAAGTCTTAAAAACACCTCAGATAGGAAACAGGTTTGTAGAGTCCTGACAGCGATTTTTTAAAATTAACAACAATGCACCATTTAGAAACAAAGCTGGGGACTGCTGCTTATAAATCCCAAGGAAATGTTTTGTTTGGATAACTGGAGAATGATGTAATGTTACTGAGATTGACTACGACAGAATGCATTCCTTGTAAATGCTGTGTGGTTGTTACTCTTTAAGAGGTGGGCCTAAAAGTTGATAGTATCTGTCTTAACACTGGACAATCTGAGGATAAAAAGAAAAATACAAAAGCTCTTGAGTGTTGCAAGGTCTATTGTTCAGAGATTTTGTGATGCATTCTTCCTCCTTGAAGGTGGTGTCCTTGAGTCTGACCAAAAGCGCATTCCTATTGCTAGAGAATGTCCCTCTGTCTTCATCAAGGTTTGGGTCAAATCCCTCTCTTACAAGTTGATCATTCCTTCAAAATCAGGCCACTGGCTCTGAGATGTGCCTTGCCAAATACTTCATTAAGGACTTCTATTAAGTCTGCTGGGCCAGTAGCCCAGAATTTGTGACTTCTGTCACTTTTCATTCTATCACCTTCACATGAGTTTGACGTGCTCATCCCACAGCTAAAGCCCTGCTGTTATTTGTATGGGAACCTGTCACATTTTTTCTTTCCTTCACTATGAGGAAAATTCACAGCAGTATTGTGGTGGAATGGGAAGAAAGGGGAATTTCCTAGAAACCTTGTCTCCTTATGACATGCATATAGAATATAGCTGGCATGGCACGTTTCTTTAATCATAACTTTAATGATTTACTCATGGCATGACTTCTAGCTGTTACTGACATAGATGATTACTGAATGAATCACGCATCAATCCTACATTACTGTGAGCCGACTGTAACCAAGCATTTTCTTTCAGACCACCAGAAGGAGCTATTGAATTCCAAAAGCCTTTCGTTCCAAGCAGGAATGCCTGGTACAGCAGGGCAAGCAGGATAACGGAGCAGGCACACCATCTTCCTTGCAAAGTCCAGCTCTGAGCCACAGAGCAGATTCTCATTTAGATTCTGTGTCTTTTTCTGATCCACTGTATTGTAGTAACCAAAACTGATTTTACAGGGTTTTAAGATGCTTAGGGGAGAGTTTTCAGGCATCATTCCTTAAATATATACTAACAAATGCTAACCAAATCCAAAGAGATGGGAAATTTATTGAGACAGGATTTACCATGTATTTTCAAAGCACAGGGAGTGTGGAAACTGCCATTTTCCATTAGGTCAGCTGGGAGATGTTAGGCTAACAGACCTGCAAAACACTTGAGAGCTAATGGTAATGTCCACAAGGATAAAAGAAACCTGAAATTCTACTTACCCAAGCTGACTGGCAATCAAAATGCACCGGTCCCTGTTATGTGTTTTCTGAGGTGATATGAAGATGTGCAATAATTTGTTGCTAGCCCAATATAGGTGTCTCATGATCGGATTCATAAAATGAGGTATTGGGATTTGTAAATACCCTTCCTGCTATGAGGTCTGCCCTTTATATTTGACGAACAAACCTTACACCAACAGAAAGCAGATGACGTTGCTTTTGCCTGTCTTCCATTTATACTTTCTTTCATCTGACAGCAGCCTGGAAATTTGTGATGGTGGTTTGCAGGTGGTGCTTTCTGTGTGAGTGTGTGTCTGGCTTCGAATCAGTGTTTGGGATAAGACCTTAATTAAGTCTGTCCACTGCTATTCACAACTTACTTTGCTATTATAACATTAACTCTGGAGAATAGTCACACTGCTTGTCTGTAAGGCACTATCAAGGTGCAATCCTACATATATTTCACAGAATAAAACCCACATCTGTCTATGGGGGGAGCAGGTACTAGCACAAAACATCAGTGTCTCAGTTAAGCTTTGTGGTATGCTAAGATTGATAGGAACTCTGGCTTTCTGGATGGATCTCAAAAACTATACCTACAATTGCTGCTGTATTAGGATGTTCTTCTGGATCAGCTCATTTCTTCGGGAAGGAAGACAAGTGTGGGGTATCATGGAAGGACAGAATCCATGCTGACACACATAGGTTGTAGGTGAAGGAAAGAGAAGTAATAATCGATAGTGGTTATTTCTGAGTATGCCATAAAACAGCATTCATCGCTAAGCTCCCAGTTGTAATCTCCTACACAATTTGCTAAGTCAGTGTATTCAGTATATTAAAATAGTATTTGTTTTAAACGTGTGTATTATGCATGTCTTTGGATTAACAGGAGAAAGGGTGTCCGAGAAATAACTTTTTCTAAATACTTTCAGGTAGTAGTTCAGGCTGACTGATCTCAGTATGAGCTTTTCCTAATGTTGAATTTCTGAATTTATAGTGCATTTGTGCTCAAGAGACTCTGCTAGTACTCAGGCATAATTTTGGTGCTGTATGTAGAACAAATCAAATATTGCCCTGAGGAGCTTACAGTGCAAATGGTTACAAGACATGAAAAGTAGATATAGATCATAAAGAGGAGAGAAAGGAACAGGGGGAAGCTGAAGGACAGTGTGGAGAGGAGGAAGAGGTATATAGTTTTGGCTGGACATCTAGTTTGGAGGTTTCATATGTTGGGCCCTCCCTTTGTTTTTCTTACCGTGATAATGTCCAGTAGCCCTTTTCAGAGGTGATGATCTTGTGCTAGGTGTTTCGCTGTGCAAAGATGGAAATTGAAGGTGGTCCCTGTCTCAGATTCAATCTGTATGATCGAGATCCAAGGTAAGACAGTTGGAAAATGATTACGAAGAACAGGTACTATAGGCAATAAGTTACATGTCAAGGGCACTTCACAAATTTAACAGTTCCAGAACAAAATACATTTGTCATTTTATTATGAACCCAATCCTATTTGTTTATGCAGTGAAACTACTTCCAGAAGTAATCTGTGGATAATATTATATAAATGTAAATACTTTTGCTTTTTCTTTGTAGCAATATCTTGGATCTCAATCATACAGATTGAATCTGAAACAGGGACCACCTTCAATTTCCATTTCTTCTTCCAAAAACGGATTAACATGCCCTGTGCTCTTTTTCTTGGGAAGTGGGAATTAGTTACAACAAGCTATGCATCTGTAATGACCTTGATCCCTGATTATTATCATTTTCTGGAGTTACAAGGCACAGTAGGCACTAAGACCATATCAGCCTAAAACTTACTTGTCTTCATGCTACGGATTTTCATTTCCAGAACTTCCTATCAGTGTGGCACAAACTACCAGAGAACCTGTCTCAACCTGAGCCTCGCTTTCTGCAATTACTGTATCTCATAGGAACAACAACATTGTTGGCACTTGGAAGACAGTATACAGGGAAACCATCTCAGAAACATATCTCTTCTCACAAAGGAAACATTCTACTTCAGCTTCTCAGTAAACCTGCACTTTAAATAACAGAAAAAATGTAGCCTTTATAAAGTTAGGGCAAGAACATACTTCATATTATTTTGCCTACACTTCATCAACTGGTCCTTGAATAGTCCTAAAAGAATATTAATAGACAAGTAAATGAAAGCAGACTGTAGGAAATCAGTTGTGGAGAGGGAAGAAACTCCTTTCAGTGTGTGCTAGTCTTTTTGAAAACACACAAATATGTTACTATCAATTTACTTTTTTTACAGGAAGCTGAATCTTATTTTCTCTTTATGAAAATAACAAAGCCCTGTTACAACATAATCCCAGCAAACAGATGATTTCTGTCTGTCCAGTCAGTCCTGGCTTAAAGTAACAGCACATATCACTCTGTCCTTTAAAGGTGCACATCAGATCTGTATGCCTGTGTTCAGAGTGGGCTTCCTACAAAATTCCCCTTTTTCATCTTGTTCACATCCAAGGTAATTGGAACCGGCTTGTTGATTTGTTGGCCTTCTTGGGAGAGACCCTGATGCTGGGAACAGAGCTATGGGGTTGCTTTGTTAGGATTTTGAATGATGGGTTTATGATGTGGCTTTTGTGCCCTTTAAGCACTCTGGGCTTCGGTTCTGCCAGTGCAGACACCAATGGACAGGAATCCAGCTGTATGCTGCTATCAAAAGGTTTGGGATGTTCCTTCATTTTTGCATGGTGCATAGCTTCTTCTGGGCCACAAGAATTAGATTATTAGAATAAATGAATTCTTACAGGGTCATATTGTCAACATACTACTCCCCTTGGTGTGTTGTATGTCTAATCTGACCAGTGTCAGTGCAACTTTTGTATGAGTAGGTATTCATTGGTGAGAATAAAGACGTTTCAGTCTGGCCTCTTTCCAACATTGCAAATGTATTACTCATGGTACAGTTACTGACATGAAACATACTCAGGACGTTTTGATGGCCTCTTCGTTCAGTAGCAAACATCTATCTACAGTCACAGATCAGACCAGTCTTAACAATTGGCAGAAGTTTTCAAGGGAGGTATTAACCTCAAGTCACATCAGCTTTCCAACATGTCAATACATACGCTCCTTCTCTTTAGCCAGTAGTGAGAAGGAGGCAGGTTCAGAAGGCAGTTGATCCCACCTATCTTTTTCCATTGGCAGGGGAGGAAATTAGGTGACTGATGAACTCTATTTTAAGAAAGACACAAGTTACCCAAACTGTCTATTCTTTGCTTTCTGGTACTATATGTGATGGCATCAGTCAGAGCTGACTGCATCTTCTCTGTTCATGAGGGAAGCGTCTGTCACATGCAGCATCTCCTGCATCATGCGGCACAGTCTATGCATCCAGTCAACCACTGTTAATGGTGGGTGTTATACCACTTGATTTCCCTTTTTTCATTCTTTGGAATTTTCCTTCCTATGAGGGTAGATCTGCCTCAATTTGTAACAGAGATGGAAAAAGTACTCTGAAGCAGACTGAGGATCATAAAGTGGTACCTTTCCTGTCCTGTCCTGTTGCTCTGACCCTTTTGCCCTCGTCTCCAGATTAGGCCATCTGTGAATCTTGTTATCTAGTACTGTGCAGAGCAGATCGTGTGACTGATCCCTTGGCACTGCCAGTGTGTTGCCTTGGCGGGTAGTGTGGGATGAAAAAAACACAATACATGCCTTTTCTGTCTGAGACTTGTTTATCTGCATGACATCCAGGCTGCTCTGGAAGAGCTCTCCTCTTGCTGATCACTGGCAACCAAAAACGAATCAAATGAAGGCAAAGTTAGAGAAATTCTCCTATACAAAGAACTGCTCTAAAACAAAGCTGCGTTTTTGTGGTGCATTGTCCTGGCTCTGTGTGAGCTCTGTAAAGAAACAAAGGAGAGCAGGAAGGAAATCTCAGCTGCTTAGTAAATGCCCTAATTTAATTTATTTACTGTTCCCTTCCCCCACCCAAACTGTTCTGCTAACCTGTTAGTCCCAACTCAGACAAGTAAAACCAGCTAATCTGATTAGTTCTGACACACAGGAGCAAGGCTGCTGGGAAAAGCTGGACCCTTACAGCTGTTTCAGGCTTCAGCTTCAATCATAACGTTATGGGTTTACTGAATGTACAGTGCAGTATGACAGGAGCCCGGCAGCATGTACACAAGTGAGCAGTGTGACCGTCACTGAAGATTTCTACCCTGGGTCTGAGGCTACTGGAGTACAAACCATGTTTCGTGTGACCTTCAATGTAGTGACAGAGAAAGTTACCTTCACCTTGGCAGCCTGCCCCTCCGTCACGTGGAAGGTAAGCTCAGATATGCATCATGTAAAAAGGTTGATGGCACAGTAAACTGAGTATCTAAACTGTTTTCCCAATCTTAAGCTGTGTTTCCAAAACCTGAAGGGGAGTAATAATGTTTTAAGCAAACTGCACCACAAAGTGGCATATGCATGACTGGTTGGAGTTAGGCTAAATGGATCTGATTCTAGAGAACAGCTTATTCACTGCCTTTTAAAGCTTTTCTCCTTTGACTTCTAAAGTAGCCAAATTCACAGTCACCTTCAATCTGGTCTGGAAAAGCCACTGTATTTATATTAACAGTGAATTCAGAGATATATATAAACACAAGCTACTCGTTTCTGTAAGGAAGGGACACTGTTTGGGGAAAGCTTTCAAGCTTCCTAGATAATTTAGGGTTTGCAAGGATTTGTGAATTGTGCCAAGGTATGATAAATTAGAAAAATTTGCATCCCTATGATAAGGGACTTGAAGCAAAAAAACACTAGATGCATAATTTACCTGCCATGGGTTTGTGATAAAATGTAACAGAAGCCAGAGATGCTTTGCACACCAGCTCATTCTCCCATTCAGCAATTCAGTTTAGATCTTCATTTCCTTGAGACAAATGTTCCCATCTCATTGTGAAGAGACCAGCATTGTCAGGATGAGATGGGACCAGGTTCATTGCCTTGCCTTTCTCTTCTAGTGAGCGTGTGCTTTCACTATAGTGCAGTTTGAGCCACTATCTTCTAAGTGTTGCTTTAAAAACTTCATTTTAGAGTCTGTTACTTATAGAGCAGTTACTGTAGGAACCTCATCTCTGTTGTTATGCCTTTCAGATGTGAGACAATTATGAATAACTAGATACAGTGGCAGAGCAGGGTATTCTTCTTGCTTTAAATGTTCATGATTTATGATGATGCATAAGTAGTTGTATCTTTGCTATATTGTTTTCTCAGTCTGGGACCTGTCTTTTCTCTTGACTTGTAAGGTAAGCACTGCCCAGAAGCTTCTATTAGAAGGTCTTTAAAGGGCCTGGTACAGTGTGTCCTCAGCCCAGATCTGTGCTATTTGTAGCATCATATGCTAAATAAACCACCATCTACTGGGGCAAAGTATATTTGGAGTAAAATTCAGATGAAATTCATTTTATTGGACAATGTCTCTGTGTGGGAGAGTTTATGGTGATATTGCTTTGGTTTCCCCATTTATTAGGAAAAATTACCTTCTCAAACATGCCTGTTCACTAAATGGTAATGAAAAGATTATTTCACCATGACATAAAGCGGCCTTACCTATGCTTGCTAATGGTGTGTTAAAGATTTTTCTGCCTTCATATCAGAGTTGTAAGTCCTTAGGCAAAGTGCCTTTAGGCTGCAAGGCACTTAGAATAGGTATTGAAATGGAAAAGGATATTGGATTTTACCATGCTGCAGTGTTCCTACCTGACCCTGGCTCATGAGCTCTTGGTACAGCAAACATGAATGTGAACATAACCCAGCTGGGTACTGCATTTCAGTGTTCATTTATTATGTCACTGAGGGCTGTTAGACACAAGTACATTGTAGTAAATCCCTCTGGAACAAACTGGCAGGTACTGAAAAGTGCATCCTGGCACACGTTTCCAGTTCTCCAGGTCTTCTGTTATTTGCATAATTTCAAGTATTTGATATATGCAATGTGCAAACATGAGCACATTCTTAAAAGTAAAAGCTGAAAGAAACTGTGGTATAGTACAACTTGTGGAAACGTAGTACATTTGTTGATGAACTAAGTAAAATATATGTGAGAAACTGGGCACAATTGTATGGAAAACCAAGATGGGATGCCAAGACAGCAGAAGAGATGGCTCTGCAGTACAGCTTACATAAGTAACGCGTAGTTTAATGAAAGCTTTGTGGAGGGAGGTAATTTTTTTATTGATCAGCTCTTACAGTGGGAAAAATCCAACAAGGTTTCAGGCACAGAAGCCTTCCGTTTTGACAGCAGAAGGCTAATGAAAGACACTGTTTCCCTGCAACCTTACCTTGTTTGTGTCCTTATATCAGCCAGAATAGCACTGGTACTGCAAGTGAATTTAAATCCTTTGAAGCTGAAAGTAGTCACATCACTGCTGAAGGAGGGAGGACAGAGACATCTAGTTTCAGACTGCTGAGTCTTCTATCAAGAGTAAGTGGCCAAGCCTGCAGATAATGCTGGGCTGTTCTGCTTTTCCACATGCCACAGCACGACCAGCAGATGAGTCTTGCGTGGTGCTTTTGTCAAAACATCATTTTGTAAAAGCTAATTTAATTAGATGTAGGGGAGGGTATGGATACAGGGGACAACTAGAGGGAAGTGACAGCTGAAAAGGCTGTTGATCAGTGCAAAATTCTCAGAGTTAAACACGCCTTTTCGCATAGGCACCAGTGCTTGATAACCAAAGCAAGAAGCAACCCTATTATAAACCATAAGCATCTTTATTATATGGAAGAGGGGGACTGGGCTGCTCTTTCTCACCTCTCTGTGTCAGGCTGCCTCCGCTCATTTCCCTGCTCCTTAGGGAACAGGCTGCTTGTATTTCTCGATCTGTTGACAGACATGGAGCTGGTCAGCAGTGGGTTGAGTACTCTGAGATATGTGTGGGTTACACAAATCAGACCGTGGCTGGTATCAGCTTGGCCAGAGCCCCTCTTCAAAGGCCTTTTCAGGTTTCACTCACATGAATTACTGTTGCATTTTCAATCAGTTGCTACTAATGTTCAGGGAGTCTTGTGCCTCTTTGTGTCCTATACCTGGTTTTAAGAATAGGTAACAAGATCATGCAGCTATTGATATACCCACGAACTGTTACCATTCATTTCCTAACTCGTGAATCGACAACCTGCTACTTAGATGAATGCAATTCAAATTCACAGGGTACAAGCAGATTTAGTTACAAAATGTACTCACTCATTGAGGATTAGCTATGCTTGAATCCTATTGATTTTCTCTTACCGTTGGTGTTTTGGTTTTGTTGAATCCTGTCTGAACTGTACGGGGGAGGAAGCAGCAAAAACTGCTGGTTTGTGGCTTTCTATTCAAAGCCATGAAATTCACTTGACAGGATCAACTTAACTTGGGGCTTTCTTGCCAGTTGATGCTTTGCTTTATCTCCCTGACATGGATAGATAAATAAGCTAGGGGTGGCTTTGCAGGCAGTTGGAGCCTGACCCGAACATGTTGCCAACTTTCAAAAGCTGCACAATGGCTCTCTCTCCCTAGCAGTTACAGCCGTTGGGGCAGGGACCTGTTGTCTGAAAGGCTGTTAAGAAATAACGATGTAAACTCCTCCCTAAGGATGGGGGAACAATGTTCAAATCCTATGGAGGGAGCAATATCTGTGATAAGAAAACCAGAAAAATTGGGAGCTTAGTCGTTTGTTTTCTTTCTTTCTGCAGCAAGTTGAATACAGTGCTTCTGCTTGTGAAGAGCTGGTGGGGATGCAGGATGGGAGGTGTGGGAAGTGGGTGGCAGCACACATCTTTTCTGGGTCAGAATAACCTTCCGTGCTGCTGTTTTAGAAACCTGGTTTAAATTTACATGGAGCTACAGTTGCCTGCCCTGTTCAGCAAGAGTAAGTGCACGTTAGTGAACAGTTTGTTATTACTTTGTTGTGGTAGTGCCTAAATACACCCCCAGTGTCAAAAACCGTAGTGGTAAATACAGTACAAAAAGAAACCGGCTAATCTATGGATTTAGGGCACTCTAGCAAAGGAGCAGACCATGAGCAGAAGGACAATGCGGTGATGACAGGTGTCATCTTCATGTGATGGCACCTGGGAGAGAGGTGAGTGCAGGCAGAGGGCAGTGTCTGTGGTACATGCTGCAATGGATTACTCTAGGGCTGAATCTAAGAAGGTCTTGCATTAGTCCAAGGAGCTGCTTTGATCACCAGATCCTGTTAAAGCTGGGGAGATGATGGAGTTGAGGAGGGTCAGCACCTGTGGGCAAAAATTTCAGCTTGTTCTTGGACATTGTTTTCAGCTTATAGAACAGTACATTTCTCCTCGAACTATAACCATTTCTAACTGTTAAATATAGAGCTGCTAAACACTTCCAAGTGTAAGTTCCCTTAAAAAACATCCAGAAACAGCTGTTGCTCTCAGTTTACTTTTGAACTGCTTTTTTTTCCACCTTGCTTTTAAAGAACTCCCCAATAAATACACCGTATACATCCGCTTCTGTGAACTTTGTTCAAGGCTCACAAGCATGTGCCTCTTTTCTTCTCCCTGCTTGCGAGTGCAGGCACACCCAATCTTGTATGGTTGTTAGTTAATTTTGTTGCTTTAATGCACCCAAAAGAGAGGTTGACAAATTCCCTTCACTCTTTACAATGTTCACAGTCCAGTAATAGTCTATGACCCCAAATACTTGTCTCAGCAGCCCTGAACCCCACTGCACACTGACACAACTGTCTTTGTGATTACGATGCCTGATTTGGGTGCTACTACCATAGAAGCAATTCCTTTTTGAGGTGATGACAATTTCTAGCAACAATCTCAGAACTTTATTACCTTGAGCCATGATGATAAGCCAAGGCTTTCTTCCTGTCATTATACTTCTAGGAGTTCTGTAGCTCCCACATGCCTCCACAAAGGTCTTGCTAGCAGAAATTTGCTCATCTTTAGAGGACTGAAATTCCTTTTCTCCCTCTCTTCTTGACCATTTTTCTTAAAATATAACACATCCAGCTAACATAAATAGCAGTATGTTCTTAGCCTCCTACCAAACCCTTAAATGAATGTGACTCAAATGGATCAGCAGGTTCTTGCTGAGCGGTCAGGTAATGCAGAAAATCAAGTCTGTGATCCACGTTTGAGCCCCAAGTCTAGTTCACCAGCAGATGGTAGCAAACATCTCCTTCCCTGTGAGAGCTTCATCTGGGGTTCTCTGAATTTTAAAGGCCTGGAGTGCCTCACTGGGGTCATTTGTTTCCAGTCAGAAGAAATAAGCTGTAAACAAAGTAGTTGTGCAACTCAGAACAAGGGAGAAGAACCACGGAAATATTGCTGCCATCAGGACAGAAGAATTAAGTAGAGGCCGGAACAAAACTACTGCAGTGACTTGCACTGAATGGCATGAGAAGCATTTTGGTGTCACTGTTATTGTTCTTGTGGTGACAAAAAGGGACCATTATTTGCAGTGTAGCAAATGAACAACATACAGAGCAGCACGATAAAATCGAAACTGCTCTGGGTCAGCTCTGCTTGTGTATGTTGATCCTTCGTCTTTGCACTGAAGACATGGAAAGTTCAGGATGGGTATTTTCACTAGAGGCTGTTTCTAGTAATTTATTCGGTTTTCCTCTGAGCTGTACTGGCTCTAAGTCTTTTACATTTTATATGGGCTGTTGATTACAACTCTCTCACTTCTGTATGCTACTCATTCAAATGGCTTGCTGTGACAACACTTCTCAGCTTTTTCCTGATAGCAGCTAAACTGAGAGACGGAGGAGAGGGACAGGATAAAGTGAAAGCTGCTAAACTGTGGTGTAATTCCCATAAGGAAATGTCTCTTCACTTATAAGACAGTACTGGTTAGAACTGGGCAAGCTATTTGTGTCAAATCACTGGATAAATTTTACCATTACTGTTTTCAAGTGTATCACCTCTACTTTTAAGTACCTTACTGGAGATTTGAAATTCTCCGACTCCTTCATGCACTGTTCAGTTCTGTAAGTAGTTGCTGGGAAGCACTCCCTCTGTGCTCATTTCTCCAAGTGGTTGGTGATCAAAATCCTGAGAGTTTGTTGTGTTGTCTGACTGGATATTGAAACTGATTTCTATGCTTATTTGCTGGAAATGAAAAAAGGTCATTTAAATATCGTTTAAAACAAGACAATGGCTTTTTATGGGTATAAAGATGTATCCCTTCTCCAGTGCTTACCGTATTCCGAGCCAGAACATATTTATTGGTTAAAGTTTTAGAATGGAAAGAGAAAGGAAGAAAATCAGTTACCGTATTGTGCTGACCCTTTCACAGCATGTCTTGCTCTGGAAATCAGCGTAGTACCAAGCAAGACTGGCTATACCTCTGTCAGTGCTTATGCCACGTATCCGAGGATTCCAGCTGAACTTGTCAGGATTATTTGTTGACCTTAAACCTTTCTATTTTCTTGCAGTTATTAGAAACACCTAAATACCTTCTATGCCTTTCGCAGATATATCTGGTCTGAGTCCTTTCAGCTCCACTGGCATCAGTCAGTGGTGTTACTGTTCATGTATATTGTCTTGAACTACATGGGCAGGGGATAAAGTCCTCCCACTGTGACAACACTTGTCTCCTACAGCTGTGCTATTGGCAGAGGTGACGATTAATCAGTTCCAGGGACAACTGAAAATTTTGCTTGGGAATTTTTGGTCCATATCTTTTAGCAGAGAGATGTGCTGGGAAAAGTCCGGACATGGGTGGACCTAATGACCTAATTTGACAGAGCTAGAAGGGGGCATGTGTCAGTGTCATGAACATTATCGTTTGGCAGTATGTAAATCTGCCTTGAGAAATCCTCATGTTTCATCAGAAATGCCGTAGCCATCTGAAGCCAAGCTTTGATTTAATGTAAATTTACTGCTGATTCAAATTTGTTCAAAACCACTGATAGATCTGTTTTATTGGGCTTTATGCCCAATCAGGTATAATTTGTCTACATATTTCCATTTTTATGCTAGATCAAGGAACATTTGTCCTCCTGCAGCCAGCATAAAGCCTCCACAAAAGGGTGAAACCACCGCACAACTTAAACTCTCTCCTGTGTAGTGTGTTTACTCTGTCTGAACTGCACTCACACTCTCATGTCTGACCAGATCTATTTTATACTTTGTGGTGTTTAACTACGCCATCATAGAACCACAAATGCAGGCATACAAGAAGGTGATGTCAAATGCAAACTGTGAAGTCAAACTTCTGTTTGATCACATTTGCTTTCCCAAGTGACAAGAGCTATTTTTTCCTCTAAATAGTTTAGAATTTAATCAGATAAGTGTAATGTGCAGGAGATCTATTAAGAGATATGCAAACAATACAACTGCAGAGACATACAGATGCATGTGTGCTATTTCAAATATTAAACTCAAAATGCATGCATTTACTAGTTAACATCAGCTCTACCTTTAGTCACCCTTTACTGGCCTGATACTAGAAAAGAATGTCAGAAGTGGTAGTCTTGTAAGATGAATCTGGGTAAGAAATAGGAAGGGAAGAGCAAATACATGGAAACTGAAAGCTGTCATTGGAGAGAATGCCTAGAAACCCAGTAAAATGCAAGTGGGAATTGCAAGGTCCTTGGTGAAGACAAAGAAGTGTTGATCTGAGCAGTATGGAGACTGGAAAATACAATGACACAGCACCAAAATGAAGAGGGGTGTATGTGTGAAGTTTAGGAATTGTCTTGTAGAAATATTTTGGGTTCTGACCAAAAAGAATAAACCTACTTTACGTGAAACACCGATTTTGATGACAATACATTATGAAATGATAGAGCAGCTATGTATTTTGCCCATGGGATTCAGTTTCTGTTCCAGTGCAGATACTGAGTAGACGTTGAGATGGTGAGTTGGTGACTGTAGTAGTACTGGGGTTTTATAACTCACTTAAACACTTTATGCCTTATTTAACAGCTCTTCTCACTATTGTTATTATAAAAGGAGCAGTTGCAAACTTAGGGCAGCTTGTTGAAATCTCCTTGTACAGCAGTGCTAATTCTTTCCTCTTTATACAATACCCATGCAACTAAAAGCATCCTAGGTTCTTCACAAAATATAGAAAGATGTGGTCCCAGGCCTAAAGTGCTTTCTGCTTTAATTCAAAGATGACAGAAGATGTGAGAAATGAGAGTGAGGTGGTTCAGGGATGAATGGGACCCAGAGTTCCTCTAAAGAGAGCACGCTGGTGTGATGTTTATGCAACATGAGCATTAAACTGTGTCCAGCCCCCCCCCCCCCCCCCCCTTCTTTTTGAAGTTAGCCTTATATTTTGCAGAAGCCAGGGTTGTATGACATTAACTGGCATTGAAAGAGTTCTGAATGGTGACAGTTTAATTTTTTAATTTTGATAAGAGCTCTTGTGTATCACATCACAAGCTGGGACATTAAAGAAATATGTGTCAATTTATCTTAATATGCCATATTGTAAATCACAATGATTTACCTGCTGCTTTAAAAGGACTTCAGCAACCTCTGAAGCAGGGACAGCAACCTTCAAGTGCTCAGGGGTGAGCAGCTGAGAAAATGCATATTACATACATCATTTAACTCCCAATGTGGCCACAAAATGTGGTAGAAATATTTCCTGAGCTATACTCTGTCCAAGTTTCTTATAAGGCCAGCAACTTCTAATCAGACTTGAAATCCCAGTGGGTCTTTTCAAAACTGGTCTCAGCAGCAAGGAATATTTAGCAGTGTCTGACTGCTGCATTGAACCTAAAAGTGCTGTTCACAAAAAATGTTCCCTGGCAACACCTCCTCCCTAAGAGCCAAACAGAGAAGTATAGTTTAAAAATCTTTATTTACAACTGAAGAAAAATAATCCTTTGCCTTAGTGAGCTTCAGGTGGTTATTGAGTCTCCATAGAGCAATATTCACCTCTTCCCAAGGAAACTGGCCAGTTTATACATGTGATCATGGATCAGACTGCACTGGTTCCACTGCTGTTACTGATCCTGAAGGTTAGGAAAAGAGGATACTGCATGGAGTTCCTCAGGTCTCACTACCTTCATAACCAAGACTGAAATGTCTCCTTCATACTGGCTGTGGGGTCCTCTGTGATCAGAGAGGAGTGGTGGAATAGCTTCCTTAGGTAGGTGCTTCACGTTCAGGGACAGAGGTGACAGACAGACATCTAGCTCTCTGGAAAGACCATGCCATTTACTTCCTTTCATGCTTTTAAGCATCCATCCCTCTGTCCTTTTTGATTAGGCAGCCCTATCTGTCTCTGAATTAGATGTGATCAAATCCTAACACCTAGTACTTCCCAAGGGAGGGTTTCAGATGACCACATTGATTATGGCAGTGGGTATTTTCTTAATGTACATGAAGAGAGATTTACATCCTACAGTGATCAAGAAGTAGCTCTGTAAGGGTGTTACACTGGATCACCTTTGTCACTATGATTTCCAGCACCCAAACTGAATGAGCAGCCTAACCAAAGCAGGGATCCAACATATTTGTCAAACACACTCGAAGTCCCATTGTTTGACTCTATGCAGAATTTAATGAATTGGTGCCTCTGAACATTATCTAGCAACATGCTGGCCTCTGCTGGCAAGCCCCAGGCTTGCTTGTGCCAGTTTTTCAGGCTCTGTCCCTCACACCCAGGCAGTGGCAGGGGGCCATGGGCAGCGCTGAATTTACATACAAATGAGGAGGAATTTTTAGCAAGTGTTCTCCAGTAGAAACTCATTCCTTCTTGTTTTCCTTATTTCTCAATCTTAAGGTGGGATGTTTTACCTCTCTGTCACTATCTGTTGGTTCATTTCCAGGCTGGACAAAGCTAATGGGGGCCCAATTAGGTCCCTAATTAGGACCCTTCCACTGGTGCTGCCTGGGCCCTCCAGCAGGGAGGGGCTCTGCTGCCTCTGCTCATGTGGCACTTTTTTCAGCAAAACGGTGCTGGGAAAGAAAAAAAAAAAGTGTTTAAAAGAGGGAACTGGAATGAACAAAAGTTTTTCCATTTAAAGTTTATAAATCACTAGATAAAATGAATGAAACTGTGAGAGGTGCATAGCCCAGGGTATAGAGCATGCAGTATGACAGACTTCTTGTTATCTTTTCTCTGTCTTGCCAGCCTTCAGGCAATAATGTAACCAAGCTCTGGATGAACACTGTAAGCTCAAAGATAAGCTGAGAAGCTTTTGCCATTTAAACCTCTTTAAGGTCCTAATGCATTAACAGGAGATTTACATAGACCAAAAGTTACATAAACAATCACTTCTCAAAACGTTCTCTTTCATTTAGGTGCCAAAATTTGACTTCTCTCTGAAAGCCAAGGTATTGCATCAGCATTTAACACTAGGGCGGCCAGTTCCTTCCCCTGGTGACAGCACAAGGCTCCTGCAAGTACAGGACCCTGAAGTTGTATTTTGGGAGGTCAGTTAACGTGCCTGCATGTAGCCTGCAGTCTTTGCTTTGGTAAAGAGTATTAAAGTATATGGGGTTTAATACTTTCTTTGGTTTGACATTAAACCAGGCATTTCTTCACATTAAAAAGCTGCCATTTTGACCTTTACCATTATATTAGAAAGCAGTGACAGGCTCAGCTGTTTGAAGGAGTTGTTTGCTTTCTACAAAGTCAGATTAGCTATTCCAGTAACACACTAGTATTGTACGCTGTTATAACCATTAACCAGTGACTCCTCAACACAATGAATCTCTGTATTTTGCAGAAACTAGAGCACTCAGTGGGTCCAGTGCCCATTATCTCAAAGGTTTTTGGACCAGGGTTTGTCCCTGAATTACAGAAAACATTAACCATCCTGAAACACGCTTCATTCTCTTCAGTTACTGAGTCCTTGGAATATCTACAGATTTTTTTTACAAGATATAAAACATCTTTGCAATTTTTTCTCAATATTTTTCAAGAGAATGGTTTTGAAGTGGTCACTAATTACCAGTTTTAATGACCAAAGAGTCTTATTAAGGGAGATCCATAAGGACCAAGTTTTTAGGTTCAGAAGCACGTAGTATGTTCACTTCTGGAGGAAGACTAGGAAGGGCTGTGTATGTGCTTAGCCCTCTCTTACTAGACAGAGTCATCGCTGTTTCCAAACTATGGGCCTGGCATGCTCTACACGTGTACCAAAAGCCCTGGTCCCTCAGTCATCTTTACAGGGAGACATGCTGGACTGTGCAGTGGATCCCACCTACTCATATTTTTCCAGTGAAAGTAATGTGATAGTTCAGGGCCTGAAGGAGCAATCTGTATATATACATATCTAAAATAATATATATAAAGTATACATCTGAGTCTTATCTCAACAAGCACTCAGTACTCAGCCAGAGAATGGACCTTGATGCAAGAGGTGGGAAACATTCCCAGATCCCATGTTAGATACTATCAAATATCAGATTTATAAAGCAGGAGGAGAATAACATTTCTACCTGTGAGCAATGCACAGTTCATTTGTCTAGTAACTGAAGGACTGGTTGTCTAAGATGATGAATAATCTGAGCTGCTGTGTTTCGGAACTTAAAAATGTTACTAATGAACATTAGTCATGATGGTGACTAATGTTCTTGTTTGTGCCAATGTTTAGCCAGTCTGAAAAGATGTAGGTTTAGTAAATGATCTCCAGACTTTGAGATTCTGCCCAGTTCTACACCCGAAGCTCAACAGAAAGAGGGAATCATTTATACCACATTGAAGTAAAGAAAAACCAGAGTAAAGCCATTAAAGCAATAGGACAAAGGCCCAGCTTTAGTCAGGGTACAGAAAAGTATTCAGCTGTTTTTGAAAGCTGGGCTCCTCCTCTCAGTTGCACTGCATTCACTGCAAGATAACTCTTGCTTTAAATGGAGGGAACTGTTTATAACTTACTGAACCCATAATTTAGAAGAATTTAGACATAAAGCTTCATTTATCGGTCAAGTAAAGTAACCTCAATCACTTGGAATATTGTAATTGCCGCCTTTAAGCTGTAAAGCTTGGAATCCAAGCTTGCAGGCTGAACTCTTCTGAGGAATTAATTTTCTCCAATTAGAGATCTCATTGCTGTCCTTGCGTTGTGAGCAGTTCTGTTTGTTCCTTTCACCGTTCTTTGCATTTTTGTTAGCAGCACAATTTACTGCAGCCTGCCTGTGTGTAGTGAATCCATAATGGATTATGGAAATTTGCTGTAAAAGCCTAACCTTTTCTGATATTTGTATTAGGGTTTCCCAGTACCTCTGTATGTTTTGATTCTCTAAGAGAAAGTAGTTATTTCAAATACTGGTGAAGAAATTAACTTTAAAGTCTACCCAGACACATGAAAACTCATCCTTCCAAAAAAATTATTTCTTACGGCCTAAAGTAATGCAGATGTTATTAGCTGAGAGAAACTATTAGAGGATATAACAGACTCCTCATTAGGTTTCCACCAAGGCCAGTAGCATTATTACAAATACAAAAGAGTTAAAGTTATCTTTGGTCAGATATACACTGCAGAGCATGTGATCACCATTAATATGGATCTCAAAAAGCTCTGTAATGTGGCTCAGATCCAGAAAGATGGATGTTTATCTGAACAGTTGTATTAGTGAGATGCATTTGCAAAGTATTTTAATTTCTTGTGCCGGGCAGGGGTAGCGCAAAGTTGCAGCAAGAATGAAAAATTATCTGAGTTTTCCAAATATTACCTGATGTTCAGTATGGATTGGATGCCCATATGGTTGGTAGCTCTTACAGTATCTTGGCAGCTTTTCCGTTCTCAAATCCATATGCTTCATACAATAATGAGCAGGTTCCAAGAAATGTACTGAGCTCATCACATCCAAACCCAACAGATACTCTACTGTTACGTGACTTTGGAAAGCAGAGCAACTGTGACTGGGAGTCAGAATGAGTCTAACCCTGTAAGATAAAATTCTGACTTCAGATAATTTTCATTATTTTAGCTCCTTTAAAATGGCTAAAAGCAGAGTGAGGGAAGGTTTGATTCTGAACTGGGCAGTTAACCTGGGAAAGGCACCCTCTGACAGTCATTAACTTATATGGCTCCTGATGGGCATAGCATTGAATATTTCAGCTGATGAAAGGATACAGTGTTTTGGACATTTGAGGTCTAAGCTAAAGCCTTATACATCCAGGGAGAAGCTTTCCCGGCTTTGGATCACTCTCTTGAGATTTAATTCAATGTCAAGTCAAGCTGGATCTGTTTCCTGAACAAAAACACAGATACAGGCAGATAACAAAGGAGCTGCTATATTCTCTTAGACAAGCAGAAAGGGAGAAGATTTATTTCAGAAGCCTCGAGATAATGTCTAAATCCAAAGATGCAGAATGGGTGTGCATATATATCCTCTTAAAATTATTATGACCACAGTATTCCTTGATTTACTGACAGCATGGTCAGGCAAGCAGCACAGAACCAGCCTGTTAAGTTATGTAGTAACTGCAATGCAATTTCAAATCCTTTGCACTGAAGCTGGTTTAAGCATGCATGCTTACAAGGCTTCATAAGTATCTTGGCCACTCTCTTCTTCCAGGTAAAGGGATGGTCTTTTTCAGCTTTAGGATGCCCTGGTTGGACCATCTTCTGACCCTGAGTGTCATGGAACATTTAAAAAGCTTTTAAAAGTGAATTCAGACCTTAAAAAGAAGTTATGGAACTAGTAATGGGAGAGGAAGATGTAGAAACCTACAGCACCATCAGCCCTGAAGACCTTTGGTTTTGATTCAGCTCTGTCAGTGCAGCCCCTTGAGGTTAATGGACCATTCCCTTGTGCCATTGTTACTGCAGTAACCTACAAGAGCAATTTGCAGCATTTGGAGTCTTGTTTTACCTCTTGGTGAAATAAGAGATTTGTGTTAATGGTAGCATCACAGTAGGCAGGGATGATGCTGTTTTGGTATAGGGGGCTGAGTCATCCCCTACCTTAAAACTCCTTGGTTTTAGAACACATTTTGTGTTTTAAACTTACACATTACCTGTTGAATAACGGAGAAGAAAGCAAATGGGAACTCATCTGGTCTACTTCTAGCATTACTCGGTTTGCAGCCTAAAAAAGATAAAACTTAAATATTACAATATTGCAATGAAATACACAAATTGGGCAGGACTCACATACTTGTGTAGCTAGAGGGACTGATACACTATTCACTCCCCCCTCACTGCAGACTGAGTTTTGATGAACCACAGTAAAACCAATACCAGGGGGCAACAACATTTGGGGAAAAATGCTGACCTTGATAGTATATGGTGCTTTCTGACATATCTATGCATAGAGATCTTTTTTAATATTTAGTTACCACTATACCATGCTTTCCATCCACAAAATACATTCATAATGGAGCTGCATTCTGTTAGATGTTACCCTCATGGTTGTGAAGATTTCTGCCCCAGAAGATTTACAAATCAATAATTCTAGTTGAGTTTAAACAGAAGTTATTCAGTAAGCAAAGCTTTAGAGGTCTGTTTCCCGCTTATATTCTGTAATGACCGCTGTATTTTTTGACATGCTGTGAAAGGAGTTGCCTGAGCTAAAACAAGGCTTGATCTGAAGAAGCTATTGACCTGCTTGTCTGACAGCTGTCAGATATATTTAGTTCCCAGTAAGCAAGATTTGTTTCACCTGGGGCTGGAAGTTCAGGGCCTTGCAAGGCTGGTGCCTGTGTTCCCATTAGTAGAGCTCCGCTAGATCACAAAGAGAGCTCTTGTGAAAGTCAGACTGCATCATCATGTTTCCCCCTTGCTATCCAAGCCACCATCAAATTCATTTAGTTTAGAGACAAAAAGATCTTGTCTATGATGGGGAGTGGGATATTGTTCTGTGAGTAATTTTAAATGGGCTTAGGGTCAGGGATATTTTTTTTTTTTAAGAAACTATCCCATGATCTTTGTTTTTAGGAATTTCCCTGTTATTTGATCTACTTTTTCCTTTATTGAGCTTCAACGTAATGTCTATACCAATAACACCTGTATGTGAAATCATGGTAAAGCACCTTTTCTGCAGTTTATTTTTGAACAAAATACTTGAAAAATAGTCTTGGAACCTACATGCAATTAACTTAGCAGATTTTATTACTGAAATCCTAGAACTATTAAAATCAGTAGCAACTCCTCATGACTTTAATAGCTTCAGAATTTTATCTTTGTAAGGAAGATACTAGTGGGGGGTTTCCCCCCTCTATGACCTTTAGAACTAGCTGACACTTCAGTAGTGCAATTGCAGCACAGATTGCTAGAAAAGTGTGGAGAACATAGCAAAGATCAAGGGACAGCTTACTTCTGGTGAGAAGGCATTTTGCTAGCAGATGTATTCATACTCTCTGTAAGTGTACTTTGAGAGCTTACTGAATATTGCTTACTTTAGAACAATCCAGTATTATGTTCTACGAATTCCTGAAAGACAGATTTCCTTCAAGAAGACTTAGAGCCTGTTTCAGGGGAGGTGCAGCGCTATGAACTTATGACATGTGAGCTTCCCACCAAAGTGGGTATGGCTCAGCTCCTGTCACAGATATAGTCTGGCATATAAAGCTAAGCCAGCTCTGGTTTCAGCTGTCCTTAATGCAGCAGGCTTTATGATATGTTGGTTCAGTATTTGTGGACTGGACCACTGAACTATCACTGTAGTGCAGGTTATTTGGATTCACTGTGGTGGGAATTGCTGCAGCCCAGTAGTGCAGCAGAATCCTTAAACATTGCAGTGCTTTACCTCTACTGGTGTAGTAAAGGAACATGAGTACAAAAGCACCAAACTACTAAAAGCAATAAATCTCAGAATAAAGTTTTGCTGTGGCTAGGACGGTAGGATCTAATGGCTTATCACAATCTCTCTGAAATACTTCCCCCCAGGAACTGTTTTGGATGCTTTTTGTGAATGGGTGCTCTGCAGGAATTTTATTTCCAATGTTAAGAATAAGCACACATTTTATTTTTGAGCTGTTCTGTTTTTTTCTGCATTTGTTTTTTCATAAAGCCAGGAAGCATGGAGGATACTGGAAATTAAACAGATGTAGTATGTAAAGCTTTCTCTCTCACCACACTGTAAAAATAGCTGTTTCAAATCAAGTTACAGATGATCTCTTAAAACAGATTATTAATTCAAATGTGCTCTCTCAACCCTATTAAACTGTCTTCTTATCCCGAGTGGGGCTAGGCACAAATCAAATGCACAGATCAGAATGACCCTGGTCACGGTGTGGGAGTTGAAAACTCATCTGACGGAGGATTTGCAAATGACCTTTTGCTTTGTACCAGGCTGCATCAAGCTCTCCAACCAAATACCCACTCACTTCCTAAGCGTCCTTGATGTAGTGCAGGTGAAGTAATTGTTTACATGCAAAATGCTAAACATATCGTGCAAGCCTAAATTCTCAGGCCATTTGCTACCCGTTCTCTGTCGAAGCCTTAAGCTGCAATGAGCTGATGCAGCGCTGGAGGTCATGGTGGGGGAAGCACCTCACAGCCGGTAACGTGGGACATCCAGAAAATGTTCCTTTTGTTTTTCCTTCTGCTTTTTTGGCTCCTCAGTTAGATCTGTATGTGTCACGCTGCTAGATGTGAAACTTGGATTTGTTTCAGAACGTCTGAAATATTCTTTTCTGACATTAACAGTATAAATAAATTCTTCATTAAGTTCTTCTCATGTTTAGCTTTTCAGAGAAGAGCTGATGAGTCACAGGTTTCTAAAGCATCTGTTCCTGGCATTATACTTCTCAGACATTAATTAGAAAACATCAAAACAATAACATTTCCCCTGCTGCTTTTGGAAGAAAATGAAATATGAATCCAATTAGTTTGAATAATTCTGGGATTGGATAATTGTATTGGTCACAGGTTTTATTTTCTCCTTGGTGCCCACATTTTGTAAAGTCAAGTCAGGTTGAAACAATAGCAAGAGGAAGGAAGAAAGTAGCGTGATATCCTGTGAACACCAGCTGTATCATTATCTTCTCTTTGTTTTCGGAAATAACCTAATGAAAAGGCTCCTTCAAATGCTAAATGCCTTTGTTGAATCCTTTCTCTTCTCCTGAAGCTATTTACCAGCACAAAAGGCTTCAGCCTAGGAATCCACACAAAAACCTGAAGAACAACAAGGATCAACAGAACAAATGTTCTGCCAATCTAGTGCTATAACCCAGCATAACTGTTAATTTCTGCATAGCAATGGGCTGAGGTTTTTCTATACCTAAAGGTCATGATTTTGGTACTTAATGAAGTTTTGAGGACCTGGTTTTGATCCCTTTATTTAGCATATACTAGGAAGTGATAAATCTATGTGACTGGCTTTACAGTACTAGTAAACTTTTAAAGCACGCTGAAAATACTCAGCTTCTTGGTAAATTTACTGAATGACATTTCTACTTCTCTTTGCGAAATTGTTCCCTGTAATTAAAGGACTGTATTTATGTGACCTTTCTACAGAGTTTGTACTTTTGTTGCTTTTAGACAACCTCTTATGACAACAGTAGCCAAAGCCTTATATTTTCCATCAAATTTCTGAATACATTGTGAAAGTACAAACTTCTGCTGATACTGACAGTAAGATCCATGTGCATTTTTCAGGTGGCAATATTAACAGTCCCTGTAGAGAGTAACTACACTGTCTGCAGCATTTGTTCTTCTTTCACCCTAATCCACAGCAATCGTGAACAGATGCAATATACTTCTTGAGATCAGCGATTTCCTGCCCTCGAAGGACCTTGTGAAATTGCCTCTCCTTCCTATTTCCAGATGCTCATTCAGAGGTTCAATTGAATTAGGTTTTGAAAACATTGCCTAAACATTATCTCATTCTGTGCCCTGTGATTATATTTTTCTTACCTTTATGAGAACTCTCACCGAAGCCTCTTTGATGTGAGCACAGGCCATTGTTGCCCGGGACAGGGATGGCACCATGTCCAAGTTGTCCCTGAAATCTACCAAATATTTTTGCAGCCATATTGGTCATATATGATCTAGAAATGTAGAATTTGTAAGTCCCTTTTTCTTCAGGCAACTTTATCTTGCCATATCTCACAGGGTATTCAGTTCTTCCTCTCACAGTCTAATGGAGATCTGTGTGCTGAAGCTTTGGTGTCATCTTAGTAGCAGTAGATCTAAGACATACATTTGGATTGTCCAGTGGTTTGATTTACACAGTGACTTGGAGAAAGTGCCAGCCATAGCACCCAATGGATTTTCTATTGGTAAGAATGTCACCAGCTATCGGCTTTCTAAGTCTCTTATCCACAATTTTTTCCGGTTTTCCACAGAAAGTTTGAGATGTGGGTCACAAGAATTGTCTTTTTTGACAAGCCTCCTCTTGATGTTCTTCAAATGAGTACAGAGGTTTGTGTTTCTCAAAATATTTCCATGGATCATGTTCTGATTAAAAATGTATGCATCTTGTTAAATGCATGAGCTGCCTCCCCTGAGAAGTGAAACTTGTGACCTACTTTGAAAACAGCACTAATCCAAAGTTTCCCAACTTCTGCTGGACTCTCTTTCCCATTATCTGCAGCAATTTCCGGCAGTATGTTGGAGTCTGCTTTGGATGTGACCTGCTGCCCACAGTAACTCCTGCTGTCATCTATCTTTATGTTGGCAAGCTTCCATTTTATGCCAGCATTCCTGCAAGAACAACTGAAGAATGATACCGAATCATGTCAATTTGGTGTAACCCTTTCTCAGTTAAAGAGATTTATTTTGAAAACCTGGGCTTTGGACTCTGTGGAGCATCTGGATGACTGGACCCCTGTTCTTCTGGCCTTTGGTAGCTGGCAGCAGATGATTTCATGAATCTGACACAGAGCTGAGCTCGTATATCTTACTCTTCCTTGTATTCAAGTTTTGAATTGCTCTGTGCTACTTTGCACCCCCATTAAAATCTCTCCATTTTTCTATTATGTGCAAACTATCAGAGCACTTCTGAAGACAGCATGATGCTGGCCTCTACTGCCCTTGTAACAATGTGCTTGCTAAAAAAGGCACCTGTCTCCCTTCTTTTAAAAGGAATGCAGTCTGCCTGCCTACCTGCCTGCCTAGATGCTTACATGACTGGGTGGGTATTTCTGTAGATACAAATAAACCATGTCAGGGATATAGAAGAGTGTGAATGGGTCAAGAGGAAGCCTGGGGAAAGGTTTAACAGAATATAGGGAGACTGGGGAGAGAGAGGATGTGAGGAATTAGGAGTGGACGGAGGATTAGTAAGCAGAGAGCCTGGATGTGTGGTGTGGGAATATAATCAGAGAGAGAGAGAAGGACAAGGAGCTAGTCTGAAATGGAGAGCGTTTTTGATGAAAAAAAAAGAGGGCCAGAAGTAGATCTAAATCAGGAGGAGAAGTGAGGGAGAGGAACAGCCTGTAGAGGATGACGAGGTACAGGAATCACCGGAGTACAAGGGCAGAACGAAGATCCCTCTGTTTCTGTCCTCTCCCTGGACAGGATGTGGTACTGGTAGCCAGGTGGAGGAGGAAGAGTGCCCTTGTGTGCACGCGTAGACCTGAAGGCTGACCATGATATGATCTTACAGTGAGGAAGTGGGGGGCCTTTCATTTTAAAATGAAAGTATTAAAACATAGTTTAACGTGATGATTTTGTTTTCATCAGGAATCGGCAGCCACAGCCTGGTTTACTCCACAGTGCTTGCAAATTTTGATGTATATCTGCAGGAGACAGACATTTTGCACCTATGTACCCTTTATGAGTTTACTTTAAATTAAATACATTAGGCTTTCCAAAGCTAGAGATTCTGCTATGGTTAACAGGGCCACTGAACACATGATCATTTTAGTTAAGATCTTTTGATTAGACTTGGCCTTCACTTTAATCATAGGCTCCTTTGAGAAAAATAGCTGTAGTTGAAGAGTTTAGTCTGATACTGAGAATATAGTCTGTCAGTGTTATGGTAAAAATTTTACATGTGCCATAAATTTTACTATCCCTAATAAAATAGATGATCTAATAAAATAGAATAATAATAAAATATGATGATCTTAGCCTACAGTTGATCATATCCACTCCAACACAAAATTATTGTTTTTATAGATAATTATTTCCAGTGAAAAATTCTGTGAATGAAATGCAGAGGAGATAATAATTTATCTTCTTTGCATGAATAGTGCAAGTTTAATCATATTAGTGTTATTAAAAATTTTAGCCACAGCTAAGTATTATTCAAATATCCTGCTAGAAAAGAATTAGTCTATAAGTGAAATAAGATGAAGCTAGAGTGTTTAGAAATACTAATTTTTCTTACATATGCTTACAAATTATGTATGTAAGGGAAAATTATGGAAACCTATTGTTTCCAACAGCTGTGCCATAAAATGTTTTGCATCCTGTCACCTGGAATGCAAAAAATGCTTTCAGTTTAACATACATTTTACAAAAAGTTTCTGTTCAGAAAATGGGTTATTTGTAGTATAGTAACAAATAAATCCAGATTAAATATATGTCCTAACTTACACAGTTTAAGATGTTTGTAAAGTTCACCTTTTAAATGCATGCTCCATAATTTGTTTCAGGGAACAAAATGTATAATATTAGAGATACTGTGTCTACAAATGTATCTAGGACCATGGTTTTTTGAATTTTCTTCAAGAATCATGAAATCCTTATGGGTTCAACTGTGTAAGGTATTGACTTTTTAGCTCTCAGGTCAAATGAGAAACTCTGGAAACTGCTTCTGGTACTTCTTGAAAGTATCATTTGATTTAAAAAGCAATAGTTCAGTTGACACAAAATTAAAGAAGTCTTATATTTGGGTTGCTTTTGCCTCTTTAAAAATTTAAATGCAGGCAGAGTTCTAAAGAAAAATTATATTGAAAAGAGAAATATAAATAAGACTTTTGAAAGTTTGAACATCAAATGGTTCAAGCTTTTTTGCTTTTACTGGCTAAAAGTCAGAGAATTTTAGAAGAATTTACCAATAAAGATGCATTTGTGGGTATTAGAAAATAATGCTGTTCTGCTTATTAAAGAAACACCTACACAGAGTAGGCAATGTTTGGACTTGAAGTGCAGAAGTGTTTGTATGTGCGTGAATCTATAGTTCTTTTAGACACACCGAGTAAGTTTTAATGTCACCTCTAGCCCAGAAGCTGTCTATTAGCAGTAGCATGCCACTGAGCTCCAGCTCATATGGCTAATGAGTGAATACGATAATAAAGCACTAGAATAAGAGATTGGTGCAGTAAAATCCACTTGTGAAGATCATCATTGTGGCGCACACATTCATCCCAAAATAAGAGAAGCAAAGAAATTCTATGTAGTGTTGCAGCATGAATGTGCTGCTCCTTCACTGGGTAGCCGGTTATCTCCCACCGCTGTCCCTGCTGTATGCTTTCAGTCGCACTTTGCAACTGTAACTGCTGGTTTTCCACAGCTCCCTGTCACAGCAGCCCTCCAAGCATGCTGCAGAGCTTCAGATGACTAAGGGTGTACATGTGGGGATAACACAGTGAATGGGTCTGCAGAGGGAGATGTGAGGAATGTTTGGTAAATCAGTGCAAGAAAGCAGACATTTCTAGGAGACAGACTTCAGATGGGTCATCAGGTCTGGTCTGTGGTGAGCAGTAGCCATGTTTTTATTTGGGCTGGAAGACAAGAAAACACATTGTTGGGTTGCTTAAATTCTTGTTTTCTTGCTTTCACAAAGGTTATGCATAGTAGCAACCTTAGAATCTGAACAGAAATGTTTCTAACGTATAAGTATTCACAACTTTGTCACAATCTGTGCTACCTAACAAATTGTCCTACAAATTGTTAGGGGTATTATATAGAAGTTCTAGGCCACAGATCACCCGATTTTGGCATTTCCCAGAAATCAAAAGCATTTTATTGTTCTGAGAGTTATTGGAAATTGTGCGCCTTGCACAGGAAGAGGTTTCCTTGCAGTCAGTAAAGGAACTGAAGTTTGCTACCAGTCCTACACACAGAAACTCCTGTTCATCCAAGAGACCCCATCCTTACCACGCTACTGCCAGCACTGGTCCATTGTTTCTTTCTGGGTCCCTGGTTTTGGAAGAGAGTGAGAGAAAGAGCTGTTTTCTCACTGTCAGTTGAACAAAAGCCAACAAACCAGACCCTGTTTCTTCAGGTGAGATTTAGGAAAGAGTCTCTGGCTGTGGCACAAAGGTTACTTATTACAAATTTTGCCCAGGTAGCTAAGCGGACAGGCCAGTGACTGAGGTGTTAGTGAAGTGCTGCTCTGTTGAAAATTTTCCCCAAGAGGTGCAGGACAGGTTTGTGAAGACAGTCTATATTGGACTGCACAGCAGTAGTGCTAGAGCAGTATTGGAAAGAAAAAAAATGATGCATTTTTCCAGTACAGTACATGGTCAGATGGGACTGTGGCCTTTCACCCTGACATTCTCAGCAGAAGCTGCACTTTGTGTAAGTGGCTCATAAGATGCCAGCTTCGGTAGTTAGGAAACGTGTCTGTGCCCTCTGGCATGATTAGAAACCAATAACCAGAGCAGTAAACAGACTACAGATTTTTGGCATTTTGGGTAAAGTTGCTTTTAAAATGTTCTTCTGTATTTGAAAGGAGGACATGACTCAGTTATAAATACTAGCTTAAAAGTGTCTCTTTTCATTGCAGCCTCCCTGCTTGCAGGGACTACGAAGAGTACACCCTGCCACTCAGACCCGTTGTCCTTTTTTCCCTTGTTAAAGCAATGCTTTGATGCTGGCATAGAGACAGCTGCAAACTTAGTGTGGCTAAACGCCAGTTTTCTCTGATCAGATTCTTTGCCAGGGTCTTTACATATCAGCTCCCAAAACACCCACAGGAAGAAGCCTCTGAAACAACGCAAGTTATTTGCAATAGTCGCCTGTTATTAGTTGCACAGTTACTGTCACTTTAGAGCACAGTGATGAGCTTGCCAAGGAGGGAGAGAAGTAACATCCAGGTTTTTTTGTTCAATAATCACATAAAAACACAGCTTAAAGCTATAAAAAGGATAAAAAAGGATCAAAATTAAGCTCTTTAATGAGAACTCTTCGGTAGTTAGTTTCTGGTTCTAGTACAGGTTTTAGTTTCTATCCATGTACCTGTGTTGCTGCAGCCTGCAAACTCCTCTGGCTTTTCATGTGAAGGAGTGAGACTCATCTCCACTTTGCTCTAACGATATATTTAAAGGTTCTACCAATATATTTAATTGAGCTGAGCACTTGCAGCAGGCCCTAAATGACACTTGGTGGTCTTCACATTTGCAATGACATTTTCCCGCTCTGAAAAACCTATTCTTCTAAATTGTCTTTGAATTGTCAGATGACTTTATTGAATTTATCTCATTAGGAAAATGGTTCTGAAAATGACCTTCAGTGACAAGACTAGAGATTGTGGTGGAAAACAATGAGCAAAACAACCACAAAGGAGGATCAATATTACTGTGCATTTGAGGTGAAGATTGCTAGGATCTGGAATTGAAACACATGCTATTTACTGCAAATCAATAGTTATACTACAGGTACCACAAGGAACAGAGCTAAGACAGTTTTTCTTATCTAAGGTAAATCCAATAAAATTAACGATGTTAAATTTGCATATTTCATTTAAATGGCCAATACTGAATAGAGCAACAAATTATTTCAGAAAATGCACACACAAATATATATGTATAATGTAACTGTAGAACCTAATGAGATAAACAAAAAATCACTAATAATAAATGATTAGCAACATAGCAACATTATGAATTAATTTTGAATCACATGGGCAAAATTTCCTGAACAGAATGTCTTATGTAGGATCTGTATTCACAAAGCATGCTGATTTCTAACCAGATGCACAGTGTTATTGATGATGATATGAATAACTAATAAGGTCTTTGGGGGAATATGGGAATAATACTGTTAAGAAGAAAGGAGTAATTTATAGTGTGTACAAATATGAAATTCTAGGGATTTTCTCTTCAGCTCTGCTCTTAAGGCCAGCTGCAGGTTTTGATGAAGGTTCAGGTATCACCAAACTGATGTAACTGTTCCCATTGAGATTCAGCTTTGAAGAGAAAGAATTAATGTCATTTCTGATCTTTTGTTAGCCATGTTCAGAACAGCTTTAATGATAATCACACAGCATTGCTTCTTGTAGTGTTGTGGGAGTAAGAAAATTAGGAAAATATTTGGGATGCAATTATTTTAAAACCATGTCTTGCCTTGTCATACCTACCTTGGAGACAGCCATTATGGAAATGATTGGTTTAGTTTGAGCAGGCATTCAGGCCAGGGCTTGAAAAATTTCAGTACCAGAGACCACACTTGTATGAACTGTTTACTTGAACAACCAGCTTATTTTAAAGGGGATATCACAGTTGTATTGGTATTTTCCATTGGCTGTTTGGCTGCAGAAACAACTTCCTTCTGTGAGTCCTGATCAAAAATAAATCAGGTCCTCAGGTCTTTGAGGCATACTGTAGGACAGCTTGGGCAACTGTGCAGTATGGAACCTGGGTAAGAGCTGTACAAATGCAGGATACCTCAAAAAGTGTCTGAAGACACTATTCTGAGAGGGTTTGAATTAACTTAGTTCTTACAGGGTTATCTTCTATTTGGCTCCTTTTCCCTTTGCCTGATGCAGCTCTAAATAGAGATAAAATATTTTTACTTTTGAAGTGAATCTCCTTCTCTTATAGCTTGTAACTGAGTGCTATACTGAGTTATGCAAGGCATCCGTGGTATATTAAGAATCTGGATAAGGGTGACAAACTGGGCTTATAAAAATATATCACTTTTACTGATTGTCTACATGAAACTGATTAAAAATCCCAAGGTCCTTAAATGTGGTTTTGGATCTTGAATAAAACCTTGCAATGAGAATACTGTAAGCAATTTCAGTTAGGCACAGAAGAAGAATATTTCTAGGATGTGTACAGAGTTTTGTTGGCTATTCGATTTACTTAATGAAATATCTGTTTATACTGGTTTTCTTTGGCATAGCGGATATGCACCTTTACAAAATGCCTACAGCTGGATGTGTTTCTTTGTAAAACAAAAATTTCACATGTACCTCTCTCTCCTAAAGATATAGATCAAAAGAATGAATATATAAACATAACAAAATACCGAGGCAGGAAACACTACATAAAAAGTGTATAATCGAATCACATAATGTAGTTGAAAACTAAGTTCTCTAGCATTAGATTCTTGTTTGCCCTTTGTTTTTTAGTGATGATTTGGTTACAAGGACTGAAATACAGCCTGATGGAAAACAAAACCTGAATTTACCCAAGATTCTCCAATGAAAATTGTATTGATACTATTAAATGAGAACATGGTCTGAAATGTTGCTTGAAAACAAGTAAGACTAGATAAAACTTCTCTCCCTTCTCTGAAGAAAGATTGGTTAATTAGGACATGTGTTGAATACCCAAGCACAGATACAGGCTGGGCAGAGAATTGATTGAGAGCAGCCCTGAGGAGAAAGTGTTGGGGGTGTTGGTGGTTGAGAAGTTCAACATGAGCCAGCAATGTGCACCCACAGCCCAGAAAGCCAACCATACCCTGGGCTACATCAAAAGCAGCGTGGCCAGCAGGTCAAGGGAGAGGATTCTCCTCCTCTACTCTGCTCTCATGAGACCTGGAGCGCTGTGTTCAGCTCTGGGGCCCCACAGAAGACAGGCATGGACCTGCTGGAGTGAGTCCAGAGGGCCAACAAAGATGCTCAGAGGGCTGGAGCTCCTCTCCTGTGAAGACAGGCTGAGAGAGTTGGGGTGGTTCAGCCTGGAGAAGAGAAGGCTCCAGGGACACCTTAGAGCAGCCTTCCAGCACCTAAAGGAGCCTACAGGAAAGCTGGAGAGGGACTTTTTACAAGGTCATGTAGTAACAGGACAAGGGGGAATGGCTTTAAACTGAAAGAGGGCAGATTTAGGTTAGACATTAGGAAGAAATTCTTTCCTGTGAGGGCGGTGAGGCCCTGGCACAGGTTGCCCAGAGCAGCTGTGGCTGCCCCATCCCTGGCAGTGCTCAAGGCCAGGCTGGATGGGGCTGTGAGCAGCCTGGTCTGGTGGGAGGTGTCCCTGCCCATGGCAGGGGGGGTGGGACTAGGTGATCTTGAAGGTCCCTTCCAACCCAGACCATTCTATGATTCTAATACCAAGTGTGTTGTAGAAGCCAAAAAAAAAGTCTTTGATTCCAGCTGAGGTGCATTATGAGCTTCTGGCTTGCTTTGAATGCTGATCCCAAAGTGAAACTCAAAAGCCTCATACCATTGTGAAGCCAAACCAAGAAATCCGTTTGCTTAGATCTAGAAGAATTGAAACTACTAGTTCTCATACAGCTGCTTCACCAATTTTTCTGAGTTAGTAGTTTTGCTAACTTGATAAAAAAAGATGGGAACTGATTCTTTTGGGGGACTGTCTGTTTTCTCATCTGTTCCAAATAATTTCTGCCTACTGCTTTGCTTATTTTCCTCATGTTGTCACTTAGTAATGTGTGCAGCAATCAGGCAGGGAAAAGGGACAACGTATGGAGCAGGGTACTGTATCAGCTGGGAACTGGCCTACTGTTGAGTGACCAGGGACAGCATGCTGCCCGCTGGCACTGCTCCCACCTGGAACTGGGGCTGCTGAGGACACTGGTGAAAGTCATTCCAGTTTGGCCCAAATCAAGTGGAAGATTTTGACATTTAGTGTGTCACCCACCACAAGACTACTTGTTTTGCCAACAGCTGTTGAAAGGGAAACACAGTTCCCCTACACTCATTTCTTGGGCAGCAAAGGGAAAGATACTTATGACTGGTTTTATTTTCAAGGGTAGTTAACTAGGCATTCATACATTGCTGGTTTGGACATTAAAAAGCCCCACAGTGTTCTTCTGTCTCGTTTAGCCTTGCTGTTTTATTGTGCTCTCTCACTCAGTCCATCTCTACTGGAGGCATGAACTCTGCCTTAAGAATGTGTCCTTAAAGCCCACCAGAAGGTAGTGTGGGCAGAGAACACCAAAACTGGAGCTCTCTACATCACTAGAGGCTGATTGTAGCTTCAGAAAACATCAGCTCTTGCCTCTTATTTTGAAAGTTGGAACATACCAGATGCCTGTCAGGAAAATGCTGCAGCTTATGACAGGAATTAATAAAACAGTGAATACTGTGCTGGAGGCACTGAGTGCGATCTAGCTAATGCATTTGTCCAGGAAATCTTCTGGTTTTCATTTAGAGGAGTTATATATGAAGCAGCAAACTTGGTTCTCTGTAGATTGAAAAATAATTTTATGGCCAGGGAACTGCATGAAAATCAGATGAATGGCAACCTGATGAACTTGCGGCACTTGGAATAACAGTAAGGATTATTATCTTTGACGTAGTAAAATACAAGTTTACGCACCTGCTTTTCTTTTTAGGGCAGTTATTAAATATCTTGCTAAAAACTGTTGTCTCTTCCTACTGAAATTATGCCCTGTTTCACTCCCCAAAATCTTGCATTTCATTGGGACAATAATATTCTAATGCATGCCTTCATTCATAGTTTTCACCTACATAGTGCCCATGGCACATTCTAAAGGTAAACTGACATGAAAACTGTTACAAAGATCCATTCCCACAAGAAATGTATATGCTTTTGAGGTTAAACCCTACAACAGCTAAGCAATGTGCAACATTTTGCAGTAGGAAAACTGATTCCACATTCAGCCACTATAAAAAATACCAAAACTCATTGTTGAAAGTGGTCTCCTGGAATTAAGGTGACAACTTGCTAATTAGTATTCACATGATTAAAGGAAAATCCTCTTCTTCCCATTTGATTCCTCTAATGGTGAAGAATATATGAAACAGAAGCACTTATCACCACCAAAACTAGACTCCCTGAGGAAGTGCTTAGCTGGTCATGCCTTCCCATGCCATCATGCTTCTGTAACTAAAGGTCAGAAACAACAAGACATCTTTGAAATTACATGCTGAACTAAGCTAAAAAAACCCATTTTTTGGTTACTTAGCCATGAACTCTGTACATTAAACAGAGTTGTCTCAACTCTTGGCAGCAAGGCTGCATTAGTGCTCTGCACCACTAGGAGATCTCTCAATGCTGGGGGGCCAGGGAGCTTGGCTGAGGCATATGTTCTGAATGCAGAGTAGCCTTACATGTGTTGTGGCAAGGTATTGCTCTTGCAAAGCCTTGTGGATTCACATCTGGAAGTATCCACCACACTTCCTTGGTCACCTAGCAGATTTAAGAAAGTCTTCCTGGCACACAGAGGAACTGTGGGAGAAGGTAGTGAGGAACAACCCCCAACTCCCAACCACCCACAAGCTTTAAACAAAACCAAAAAGATCCCTTGAAATTACCTGAGAAGGTTCTGCAGATGTTGGCATTATTTGAACAAGTTTTGTTGCTATTGTCCCAGATGAGTAGTAAACACCTGGGTTTGGTGAAGATTTTTAATTTTTTTCATTTCATTTTATTTTTTTGTGAATGACATTTGCTTCTGGAGCTTCTCAATATCAATCTCAAGCTATCCAAGATAGCTAAGCAACGCCTCCTTACTGCAGTTGTGTTGGTTCACATGTTTTTACCATGCACAAAGACATTTTGCGAACAGGATATACACTGCTTAAGAGTGATTATTTATGGGCCAGCCAGTTATCAGTCAAGTGGGGAAGAGTTAGCCTGTATTGCTCCTTGGAACTAGCTGGTCCTTGCTGTTGCTGAGTTGCCATCAGCCAGTGCTCTATTTTCTTTCCTTAGGTTTTTATGTTGGTTCACTATCTTTCCTCTCAAATGCTTGAGTTGCTAACTATTACCAATTATTATTCAACAATTACATCTCTGCCCATGTTTTCATCTAGGCTTTTTTTTTTTTTTAATCTTTAGCTTGTGTACTTTTAAAAACCAACAATTTTGCCAATAAAATCGAACTGAGGTTATACAGCCTGGCTGCATCAATCTATATTTGGGATAATAGATGGCTGAACTCTGGGGCCACAGCTTTCAGCTGCAGCAAGCTCTTTGTGGGCTTTGCAGAGCTGTCTGCACAACAATATCTGATGATTAATTTTATGGTCTTCTCAATGATTTCATGCTTTACCTGAACAAGATGCTTATTGCAACCCATCTGTTTTTCATCCATATAAATCTACATACAGCACAGAGTCATCTTTTGGGTCTGGTACGCTCAGCAGTGGTTATATACTTTCAGAATGAAGATGTTCTATACCTTTTAGCTTTATAGTGAACCATATGAAAAAGCACCAAAAAGAAAGAAGAGTGTTGTCTATTCTGCTGAAGATAACCTTCTATCTTCAGAACGTGATCTTGAGTTAGACTTGAAAAGATGAAGGAGAGTGGTATGCTGTGTGATAGCAACACTGATAACGTTAAAAAGGACAAGGAAGTGCTCTTGGGCTCAAAGAGATCAATGTGCCAAAGAATCAGAGAAAGCTTAATCCCTGGACACTGCAGTGGTAACTGATGAAACTTGTCTGCCTACATTCCCTTCTGGAAGACACCAGAAAGCTATCCACCAGTGATACAAAGCCTAATAGTTATGGTGGTAACTATGAAGATGGAAGGCAGGTGATGTTGGTGCTATGCAATTCTGGAAAACCGGGAAACAAAAATCGGCATATTTGATACCTTAATATTAATAAAGCTGATACCACTGAATCAGCAGTGGGCCATTCCAGTGATGATGGTTAAACAGCTGCTGAAGCTCTATTAAAAGACCTGTGGCAAGTAGACTGAAGGATGTGATCATTCCCCTCTACTCAGTGCTCATGAGGCTACTATATTGAGTACAGTGCCTGATTTGGGGGTCTCCAGTTCAAAAGAGATGGCAAGGAACTGTAGAGAGTCTGCAGAAGGATCACTCAGATGGTCAGGGAGCCAGTGCATATAGCATAGAAAACGTTGCTGATTAAAATAGGTTTTCCTAGCACAAAGATGTGAATGGTAAGGGGGCTTCAGTTGCTGCCTCCTACTACACAGAGGGGAGGTATGGAGAAGGCAGGGACAGTCTCTTCTTAGAGGTACACAATGAAAGGACAAGATGCCATGGCAGAAAGTTGTAGCAAGGTAAATTTTGCCTGGATACACAGAAAAAAGTGTTCAACTATGAGATATTTGAAGGACTGTAATAGATCGCGAAGAGAGACTTTGGAATTTTCCTCCTTAGAGTTTTTCAGAATTTGCCTGGACAAGACCCTGAGGAAACCAATTTACTCCTTGAGTTAGTTCAGCTTTGAGTAAGAAGTTGGAAGAGATATCTCCATAGATCCCTCCCTATTTAATTTTTTCCTGTAAGACTATGCTGGTAGAGTACATATCTTACCTCAGTGTCTTCTCATTTGGTGTCCCTGCCTGAGCTGCTGAGCAGGAAGTTAAAAGGTAGTAGATAATTCATCATTCTTCCCAAAACTGGGAAGGGCAAGGAACAATCCAAATTAAAACTAGTCCTTCAGACTGTCAGACTTGAAAGTGCTGGACTGATTCCAGCTCTTGAATCCTGCAACCCATGTATCAGTGCATATTAGAGTTCTTATAAATTAATATTGGCAATGCAGAACTAGATTATCTAATTAAAGTTTAATTTCACGTCTGACAAATTGGCTTATTTTTTAAAGCCATCTGTGTTACAGAAACACAGATGCTAAATGATTGAAAAAATAACTTTGGTCCCAACTTTGATTTAAATGTTTAAACTTTAAAACATCTTCCTCGACTAGCATGACTACCACTCCCATTGTAAAGCTGGGCATGTCTCAGAAGATTTTCAGTAGATTATTTGAAAAATGTTTCTCACGTGCATATTCACTAGTGTGTTTTCTATACCCATGTAGATTAAATTTATTTTTTACACTCTACAAAACAGACATTTTCTGGTGCAGATACTGACAGGCCCATTTAACTGGCAGGACATGTCTCAATCTGGAAGGCAAATCCACTGGGGTTCCAGGACAGGGTGTTAACATGCGTGGAGGGTTACTGGATGTGCCTGAGCACCAGGCTCCTGACTGGCTTTTCACTGCCTTTAGAAGAGGCTGATGCTCTTTTCTAATCCTTTTCTAATCACTTCCTCAACTATTCTTTAAAGTAAGAGATTAATATTTATGTGTTGGCATCTCAAAGGAAGCATAATTATGACAACATTAATTTTTCCTATTTTGTGTGAGCAACCTGAATAGAAGAACTATTACTATATTTGTAAATCATATAATCTTGATTTTGCCAATGATATCAAGCTTATCATCTTCACCTCTTTTCACATCATCCTGTTTTCTGTTTAGGATACTTAGCCTCATTTGCAGGTGTGATTTTAGTGTATGTTGTGAGAAAGGTACTGACTAGAATGAACCAGTCTTTGTCACCTGAATATAAGGGTAGCATGTTACTACAGACTATGTGTTTTGCACCGGTTATCCACAGTGAATTGTTCTGGAACCAGTAATAATTGCACATTGATTCTCTGGAAGTCCATACTTTACAGGTGAGAATAAGATTTTAGCTGTTATGATGGTTTCTATTTGATGTTCTAGAGCCCAAGGAAAACTGACATTGACTTAACTGGATTTTGTACTACACTCAGTAGGAGGGATCTCACCTAAATATAGATCTCTGAAATTAATTCCACGCATAGTATAAACTATCTTCTAGGTTATCGTAGTCAATACAAAGAGAAATGCACCTCCAGAAGCAGATTCAGACAACTGGTTTATATCTGTTTTGTGTGAAGAATTCAACAGAGTAGCTGTACTCCTTCTCCTTATGTGTAATGAACTGTACATTTTGTTATCTGAACAAGATCTCCTCTATCCTTTCATTCAGGCATCTGTTTTTGTTTTCACTTCAGAGACAGAGGGAGGTAAGTTTGCAACACTACATACTAATGACAAATTTAATCCAAAACCTGATTTATTCACTTGTGGTAGCACATGTCCAAACAGGCTGCCTGCTCAGTCCCTTCGCTGCACCGAATGGCAGACCAAATACTGGCATACTGTATCTAGTTATAGAAGAACCTATGTTCTTCTGCAAGTTTAAATCCTTATAAGCATATTTTCCATGGTTTTTGTGAATTTTCCAGGAGCATACAAATTGTACTCCAGGAGCTAGCTTCACTTCCTTCCTGAAAGTCTCTCCTGTGTTTTTGTTTGATGTGGGCTGGTGTCTGTCACTGCCAATAAGCATTTGCACTCTCTGCCTTAACCTCCTCTCTATAATGTGTACAAAAGTCTCTGGATGTGTACAGTGTATAACACCTACCCAGGAGCAGCCTGTGCTGGAGTCCTGACCACAGTCTCCTCTTGGGATCCAGCTCCCAGCACCGCTGCAGTGTTCCTATATGGTCCTGTATGAAGATGCTAACATGGCAGCCTTGTGCATTAAAGGCTCATT